>NC_092513.1:71683642-71984108 GCF_047511675.1 Marmota flaviventris
ATAAAAGTAGCATGTAGAACTCCAAACAGAATCAGAACACATCTTTTCCAAGTTAAATGTTAATAAAAATAGTTAATATAAAGAATAAGGATAAAATTTTTTAAACTGCAAGAGAAAAACAGCAGGTCTTATTTTGAGGTGAACCAATTCAGATTTCAACTGATTTCTCCACCCATACTGTTAAACCCAGGAAGGCTTGGTATTCCAAGTTATGAAAGAAAATGAGTGCCCTTATTAATATAACCACCACAATTATTCTTCAGAATTGAAGGTGAAATAAAAACATTTCATGATAAGCAGAAACTAGAAGAATGCGTAACCACAGAGCCTGCACTACAAAACACACTCTTTGAACTATTTCATGAAGAAGAAATAAAACAGAAATAAAAAATAAAAATTTAATGATTATATTTCACAAGAAGAACAATCAAATAAAGGAGAATCAAGTCTAAATCAAATAACAAAAATAAATCAAAATGACAGGAAATTAAAATCGTCCCTATAACAACATGCAATGTAAACAGCACAAACTCTCCAATCAAAAGACATAAATTTAAAGACTGGATAAAAAAACAAAACCCAACAATACACTGTTTGCAAGAGACTCACATAACAGAGAAAGACATCCGCACAATGAAGGTGAAACAACGGAAAAAGTCATCTCATTCAGACAAAGTGGACTTTAAGCCAAATTTAATCAGAAGAGACAAAGAAGGTCACTTCACAGTGTGTTAAGGGAATCATTCAACAACAAGATATAATTATTGTACATCTGGGGTTCTAACTCAGCGGTAGAATGCTTGAGTACCACATGTGAGGCGATGGGTTCGATCCTCAGCACTACACAAACATAAATAAATAAAATAAAGGTTTTGTGTCCATCTACAACTAAAAAACATTTTAAAAGAGATATGATTTCTATGAATATTAATGCCCCAATCAATGATAAGGGTTTGTACATAAACCCTTATCAATATTAAGAATTAAATAGACCACAATACAATAATACTGGGTCATTTCAACACACCTCTGTCACCACTAGATATATCATCCAGACATAAGATAAGTAAAGGCTTTTTGGAACTGAAAAAATACTAGTAATCAAATGGATCTAACAGACATTGATAGACTATTTCATCCATCAATGACTATACTCACTTTCTTCTCAGCAGCACATAGAACATTTTATAAAATAGTTCATATTTTAGGTCACCAAAACAAATATTAGTAAATACAAAAAAACCCAAATAATTCCTTTCATATTATCAGGTCATACTGGAATGAAATCAGAACTCGATTACATGAAAAGAAAACATGAACTACTCTAACACTTAGAGATTACATAATATGTTTTTGAGTGTTCCATAGATAGCAGAAGAAATAGGAGAGAAAATTTTAAAAATTATTAGAAACCAGTGACAATAGTGATAGAATATATCAAAATCTCTGGCAGAGTATGAGGTATTTCTAAGAGGAAAGTTTCTAGCATTGAGTTCATGTATTTAAAAAACAGATGCCAAAAGAATAATCTAAATTTACTCTTCAAAGCCCTAGAAAAAGAACAACACCCTAATAACAAAATCAGTAGAAGACAGGAAATTATTAAAGCCACAGCCAAAATCAATGAAATTGAGAATAACAAAACAAAAAATATAATGTGAGGCAATGGGTGACAAGAGTAATAAATCCTTAACCAAACTACCAAGGATAAAGAAGGTTATCAAAAGTCTTCCAATAAAGGAAAGCCCAGGACTGAGCATATTCTCAGCCAAGTTCTTCTACCAAACCTTCTAAGAAGAACACAAATCTTGCTCAAATAATTCCACAATACAGAGTAGCAGGGAACACTGCCAACTTCATTCCATGAGGTCTGTATCACCAAAATACTAAACTAAGACAAAGACACTAGAAGGAAAGACAATTTCAAGCTAACATCCTCATTTAATTCAGCTTTTCCACTACTGTGATTAAAAGTCCTGACAAGAACTATTTTAGTCAAAATTTTATTTGGGTGCTCACAGTTTCAGAAGTTTCAGTCCATAGACAGACAACTCTATTCCTAGAACAACATGGAAGAACAGTGTGATGGAGGGCAGTGGTTCACATGATCATCAGGAAGGAGCAGGGGAAGTCCACTCACCAGATATGAAATATATACCCCAAAGTCACACCCCCAATGATCCACCTACTCCAGCCACAGCCTACCCACCTTCAGTTACCACTCAGTTAATCCCGTCAGCAGGATTAATTCACTGATTCTGTTAAGGCTCTCATAACCCACTCATTTCTCCTCTAAGCCTTCCTGCATTGTCTCACACATGAGCTTTTGGGGGACACCTCACATCCAAACCATAACAATCTTTGATGAACACAGATGCAGAAGTTGTTAATAAAATATTGGCAAATCACATACAAAAACAGTGTATGATTGTACATCTTGGGTTCTAGCTCAGTGGTAGAATGCTTGGGTACCACGTGTGAGGCAATGGGTTCTATCCTCAGCACTACATAAAAATAAATAAATAAAATAAAGGTTTTGTGTCCATGATGATCAATTGGGTTTCATCCCAAGGATGCTAGGTTGGTTCAACATATGAAAATAAATAAATGTAATTCACCACAAAAACAGGGTTAAAGAAAAGAAACATGATTATCTCAATAATTGCAGAAAAAGCACTTGAGAAAGTATAGCACCCATTCATGTTTAAAACACTAGAGAAGCTAGGGATAGAAGGAACCTCCCTCAACATTGTAAAGGATACAGATGAAAAACCCAAGGACAACATCATAATGAACAGAGGAAAACTGAAAACATTTCCTCTAAAACAGGAACAATACAAGACGGTCCACTCTCACCACTCCTATTCAACATAGTCCTTGAAATGTGAGCCAGAGCAATCAGGCATGAGAAAAAAATTAAAAGGATACAAATAGGAAAAGAGCTCAAATTATTTCTAATTACATTCAGAAGTCACAAAAAAGTCTCCAGAAGACTTCTAGAGCTGATTAGCAACTTCAGTAAGTAGCAGGATACAAGATCAATGTACAAAAACCAATCACTTTCTTATATACTCCAATAATAAATCTGCCAAAAATGAAATTAGGAAAATTATCCCATTTACAATAACATCAAAAAAATATTGGGGAATTAATCTAACAAAGGAGGTAAAGAACCTCTATGATAAAAACGACAGAACAAAAAAGAAAGAAGTTGAAGAAGAAAAAAGAAGATAGAAAGACCTTCCATGTTCTTTATTTTTAGATTTCATTTTATAAATTTTTATTTATTTTTTTTACATGAACTCTATTATTATTATTATTATTATTTGCATTACAATTCTTAATACACCTTTATACCACAATTTATCATATTTCTGTCAAAAGACTAGGAAAACAACTGCCATTTGGCCCAGTTATACCACTCCTCCAAGAATTAAACCATTATGCCTCAGTTATACATACATACCCATGTTTATTGCAGTACCATTTACAAAAGCCACACTATAGAATCAGCCTAGCAGTAATAGACAGATGGATGGAAAAAATGGTGTGAGTGTGTGTGTGTGTTTGTGTGTGTGCGTATGTGTAAAAAGAAAACTTCAAAGAAAGTTGGAGGGAAATTCATGAAAGTCAAAGTGAGATCAGTAGATAAAATGATGCACCCCAAGGCCCTAAACAAAACAAAATGAAACCATTTCCAAAACCAGAAGAAGGAAGCAAATGATGGACAACAGACCTGAAATCAATACAATAGACAATAAAAACAATACAAATGATCAATGAAATGAAGAGTTGGTTCTTGGAATAAATAAAACCTTGCCCAAACTTACCAAAAGAGAGAAAACTCATATTAATAAAATCAGAGAAGAAAGAGAAAAAATCAGCACATACATCCAAAGAATCACCAGGGACTATATTGAAAACTCATAATCTGATAACTTAGGAAACCAGGAACAAATATCTGTTTCTAAGCATATATGACCTACCAAAATTAAACTGTAAATATAGAGAAAAGCTAAATAGACCAATAACAAACAATGAGAAAGAAGCAGTAATACAAAGACTTCTAAAAATAATAGAAGAAATAGAAGATTTTTTTTGCAGAATTCTGATAGACATTTAAAGAGGAACTAATAAAACAGAAAAAGTTGGACCATTCCAAATCTATAGTATGAAGTCAGATATTACCCTGACATCCAAAACCAGGTAAGGACACATTAAGGAAAGAAAAGTAGAAAACAACATCCCTAATGAACTTAGATGCAAAACTCCTTAATAATAGTATTAGAAAACTGTAGTCATCAACACATTAAGAAGATTGTACAGCATGACTAAATTGGTTTCACTCCAAGGATACAACAGATACTACTTTGAACGTATGCAAGTCAACAAATGTACTTCATTACAAATGTAGAATTTGGATACAATGGGATACTGATTTGAACATATGCAAATCAATAAATGTACTTCATCACATATGTAGCATTTGGAGAACCATCATATAGTCATCTCAATACATACAGAGAAAGCACTTTAATAAAATGCAGCACCAATTCATTTTGAAAACTGAAGAAACAATGCATAGAAGAGACTTACTGCAAAAACCATAAAGGCGACTATATATACAAACCCAAACTCAACATCATTGTGAATGAGGAAAATATGAAACATTACCTTTAAATCTGGAACAAGTGAAGAGTGTCCCATTCAGACCTCTCTGTTCAATATAGTACTGTATATTCTTGCTGGAGCTATAATGCAAGAAAATGAGATGGAAGGGATAAACATAGGAAAAGAAGAAGTCAAATTATATCCGTTTTGATGATATAGTCAGATACCCAGAAGATCCAAAACACTCCACCACAAAGCCACTAGATTTGATATTAAGAAGAGCAGCAGTTTAAAATTTCAGCACAAGAAAATCAGCACCTTTCTTATACATTAATAAAGAACCCAGTGAAAAAGAAACAGAAATAGCCTCATAAAATCTAATTGAATACCTAGCAATAAATCAAATCAATGAGGTGAGAGACCTCTACAATGAAAACTGGAGAACATTGAGGAAAGAAATTAAAGGTCTTCTTTAATTCTTTAATGGAAAGGCCTTTCCATTTCTTTAAATAGGTAAAAGTAAAATTGCCTAAGTAGTCATACTACCAAAAGTGTTACACAGATTCAATGAAATTCCCAACAAACTAACAATGACATTCTTCAAAGAACTAGAAAAAAACAATTCTAAACTAAATTTGCAAGAACAAAAGACTCAGAATATCCAAAGCAATGCTGAGCAAGAAGAGCAATGCTTGAGGCATCACAAAACCAATGACACTACAGAGCTCTACTAATAAAAAATCATGGTATTGTCATCTACACAGACATGAAGTCCACTGGTATGCAAGATACAGGGACAAATCCACATAGATGCTGTCATTTGTTACTCAACAAAGATGCCAAAAACACATGTTGAAGAAAGTATTGATAACTTTTTTACAAAAAGCGATGAGAAATCTGGATATCCACAAGCAGAAGAATGAAAACAGATTCCTATATTTTGCCCTGCACAAAAGACAACTCAAAGTGAAATCAAAGATATAGACTTTAGAACAGAAATTTTGCAAATTATAGAAGAAAACACAGGATCAACACTCCAATATATTGGCATAGGCACTCACTTCCTTAACAAGACTGATAAAGCTCATGAAATGAAACTAAGAATCAATAATTTGGACAATCTCAAATTAAAGGGCTCCTGCACATAGCAAAGAAAACAGGTGCAAGAAGAGGCAGGTAACATAATAGGACAAGTGGCCCCTTTTGCCAGTGGCCCCTCCAACAAGGAATTAATATCCAGAATATATAAGGAACTCAAAAATCTCAACACCAAATAAACACACAACACAGTCAGTAAATGGGCAGAAAAACAAAAGAGACACTTCTGAAAATAAGAAATACAAATGGCTAACAAATATATGGCTGGGGGACTTCAAATCCTAGAAATCAGAGGAAAGGCAAATCAATACTACACTGAGATTTTATCTCAACTCCATTGAAAATGGTAATCATCAAGAATACACATAATAAATACTGGCGAGGATGTAGGGGGAAAGGAACAGTCGTACATTGTTGGTAGGTTTGCAAATTAGTACAACCACCAGAAAGCAGTGGGAATGTTCCTCAAAAGACTAGGAATAGAACCACCATATACCCAACTATCCCACTCCTTAGTATTTAACTGAAAGCACTGAAGTCAGGATACCACAGCAACACAAGCACATCAACACTTACAGCATTGCAATTCACAAAAGCCAAGTAATGGAACCAGCCCAGGTGCCCATCGACTGATGAATGGATAAAGAAAATGTGGTATATTTGCAGAATGGAGTTTTACAAAACAGAAAGAAGAATAAAATCATGGCATCTGCTGGCAGACAGACTGAACTAGAGAACATCATGCTAAGTGAAATCAGTCAGGTCAGAACATCAAAGGTTGAATATTCTCTCTCACTTGGGGAAGCTAAAAAATTAGAAAAATAAAGGCAAATCCCATGAAAATAGAAAAAAATATAAGAAGAGTGGGAAAGGGGGAAAGAAAAGGAGGGAAGAGGGATGGCATAAGGAAGGAAAGGTGCAATGAAATTGACCAAATTATGCCACGTAAATATATGAACAAACCACAGTGAATTTCAACTTTATATGTATCTAAAGGTACAAATTTAAAAAGATACACATGTACAGAAGGCAGATGAGTAGAGTTAAAGGAGCAGGGGGGAAAAAGAAGGAATGCAAAGAGAAGTACTGAGGACTAAACAGGCATGAAATATATTTGTGCATATAATCATGCCAAAGTGAACCAAAATCTTACATAAAACTATCATGCACTAACAATACCATTAAAATTTTAAATAAAAATTTTAAGTTCAGAAAAACAAAAAAAGATATATAGAGAGAACTTACAGCATAGGTGAAAATGATTGCCATCTACTCTTCTTTTTTAATATTTTTTTAGATGGACACAATATCTTTATCCATTTACTCATTTATTTTTGTGTGGTGCTGAGGATCAAACCCAGTGTCTCATATGAGCTAAGCAAGTGCTCTACCACTGAGCCACAACCCCAGCCCTTGCCACCTACTCTTCAGACAGATGATTAGTATCCAGAATATATTAGGAACTCAAAAAATCAACACCAAATTAATAAATAACACAACAAGTAATCAGAGAAATGAATTAAACATATACTTCTTTAAAAAGCAATACAAAGGATTCTGCACATAGCAAAGAAAAGAGTTGTAAGAAGAGGCAGCTTACATAAAGGGACAAGTGGCCCATATATGAAAAAAAATGTATGACGTCTTTAGCAATGAGGAAATGCAATTCAAAACTACATTGAGATTTCATCTCACTCCACGTAGAAATACAGCCATTGAGATTACAAATAATATATGCTGGAGAGAATGAGGGTGGGAGGGGATGAAAACAATTTTACATCCTTAGTGGGATTGTAAATTGGTACAAGCACTCTGTAAATCAGTATGGATGTTCCTCAAAAGACTAGGGAAGGAATCACCATACGACTCAGCTACACAACACCTTGGTATTTACCACAGAGAAGTAAAGTCAGCCTATCAGTGACAAGGGCACAGTCAAGTTCACAGCAGCACAATTTACAATAGCCAAACCATGGGAACAGCCCAGGTGTTTGCCAATGGCTGAATGGATGAAGGAAATATATATCAATAATGGAGTTTATTAGCCATAAAAATGAAGTCATATCATCTGCAGGAAAACGGATGGAACATAAGAACATTATGTTGAAACTAAGAAAGTCAAGGGTCATATGCTTTCTCTCAAATGTGGAAGCTAGAAAGGAAGAAGGGAAAGAAAGCTTGGGTGACCTCATGAAAAGCAAAGGGAGGCCAGTAGAGTAGAGAAAAGGGCTCACGGGGAGGGAGAAGGGAAAGAAAACACTGGGGAATGAATGATATCGACCACATATGTAACTACAAAATCCTCTACTTTAAATAAAAGAAATCCACCTATAATGGATAGAAAAGAGAAGAATAAATATATATGAAAGGACAAAAAAATCCCCAGCGTAAAGCAAACCCACACACCATATAGGTTCATGTTCTGTGTCTTGTGAGGCTGCATTACAGCTCTTTCACGTTCCCTCTCACCACCCCTGAATTCCATAATCCAAGTGCCATGGATACTTTTGTTTCTTTTCCATCTTCACTTCCTGGTTTGGGACCATACCTTGGAGACCTTCTTTAGTCTTAGCCATCACCTTGACACTCCTAGACTTCTCGGATGCACAATTTGTGAGAAACCCCCTCTTGACCTTTGTCTAGGTTTCATCCCTTTAGATACTATATTGGACTTCCTGGAGCTTTGCAAAAACCCAGTGATCACCCAGTGATCTAAGGCATAGTTATAGAAGTATAGGGCTTCTTAAGGAGGACTCCTTATACAAATTACTGGGAGACAGCAACTTCCCCATTATTTACAGGACCAACTCACAGCAACACTACTGGCTCTTTGATCTACTGCACAAGCACATAGGTCCCTTTGTCACCTGGCTTCACAGGGGCTTTTCCAGAGGCTCATTACTGATGGCAAGACCTACAAATTGACAAGGTGAGGGATTCAAGGTCCAGATTAATACATCAAAGCATCCACGTCTGATAGTTGGCCACACCTATGGAGGAAAGCAGACACAGTTCACTGAAGGGACTCAGAAAGTTGCCAGAGATATCTGGCAGTGAGGCAGAAGGAGGGGGACACCCCACCTTCTGCCTGTACAATGTGAAACTCATGAGATAGCACAAAAGAAATGCTTCAATTACCTCTGAGTCAGTTACTTTCATTCTTTCCTTTAGGGGCCAGTATCACAACATGGGAGCCTCACTTTCAACACAAGGGAGTACCCCCTTTACACTGTAGTCTAAAGCAATGGGATGATTTTGACCCTGATGTCCTCAGGCAAAAGTGCTTCATTTTCTATCATAATATTGCCTGGACAAATTATAAGATGGGATATGGGGAACCATATTTAGGCAACAAAATGGTGGCCTAAATTACATCATACAACTGGATTTTTTTCTGCGAATGATCATGCCAATGATCTGAGATTCCACGTGGGACAAGACTTCATGGCATTTTATCAAAATCCAGACTTAAACGGGGAGACAAGGAATGATTTTTAAGACTATGGAAACCCAGATCATCCCTTGCTGACAGTTCCTATTGTCTCACCAGTGGAGGCTATAGCTCATAATAACAAAGAGGATCCCCTGGCATTCCTCTCTATGTCCCAAAGTACTCTCAAATGTCTTAGCAGGGCTGAGGATGTGGCTCAAGCTGTAGCACACTCTCCTGGCATGCGCGGGGCACTGGGTTCGATCTTCAGCACCACATAAAAATAAAGATGTTGTGTCCACTAAAAACTAAAAATTAAATATTAAAAAAATTATCTCTCTCTCACTCTCTCTAAAAAAAAAAAAAAAAAAAAGGCTTAGCAGCTACTGTCAGTCCTCAACATCATACCCAGAGAAGAGCCTTTTACCATCCAATGCCCAAATCTTTGGTTCCAACACTCCTGCCCAAAAGGGAGGGGACCAAACTGAGTGAAAATGTAGATGACCTGCAAAGAATCCAAAGAAAGACTTGACAATTGCTCAGAAGTTTCCTCCTGCTTTACCAGTAACTTTCAAACACTCATTCTTGCCTTCAGTCTCAGGTGGAGGGATGTTTATTTAATCTCTCTACCTGCTGCACCACAGATGAGCACAGCAATGGGAAGGAAAAGTTATACTACAAACATGTTCATGGGCTGGGGTTGTGGCTCAGTGGTAGAGCATTTGCCTAGTACGTGTGACGCACTGGGTTCAATCTTAAGCACCACATAAAAATAAATACAAAAAAATTAAAAATATATTTTTTTAAAAATCATATTCATCTGAAAAATTCAAGATTACCTTGGGAAGAGAAGAAAATCCTGTGGATTCCATACATGTCTTAATTAGATCTTTAGCAGGTACAACAATCTAGACCTGATCTCCCTTTAGGGACAAGCCCTTTATTGCTCAGTCTGTCCCTGATATCCAGAGAAAACTCCAAAAGCTTCAATTGGAACTTTGGGCTCCTCAAAATCAGTTGATATGACTTTCTCTGTCTTCAATAACATCTGCTAAGGAAAAAGGAGGGATGCACGAAAGGCTCAAATGTCCCACTCACAGTCAGCCGCACCTCCAGTAAAACCTACCACTTGACAGGTCAGGATTCAGTCCTCATGATAATACAGCAGGAAGCAACTGAAAGCAGAGTAGCTCCAAATGCAAGGGAAATGGACATTTGGCACCCAAGTGCACAAGCCCAACACAAACTCCTGCCCCAGACTTTGTCTACATATAAGGATGACCCTGTCAACTGACACTGAAAGGTGAACTTGGCCCATTCCCAGTGAGAAAAGGGTTGAAAACACAACATCTGGCCCCTTCAAGAAGACAGGAGAGAGGGCTGGGGTTGTTGCTCAGTGGCAGAGTGCTCACCTAGCATGCATAAGGCACTGGGTTTGATCCTCAGCACCATATAAATGTAAAGTAAAGATATTGTGTCCACCTAAAACTTAAGAATATTTTTTTTTTTTAAAAGAAGACTGGAGAGTCTAATGGAAGAAAGAAGCCCCTAACAACCATTCCCATTTCACATGAGGAAACCCTGGGTAGTTCTTGAGGTGTCAGATAAATCAGTGCAGTTCCCTGTGGACACTTGCTTCATCCTGACATCCTATGCTGCTACTCTCAATTTCAGAAGTACGACTGGTACAGGAGTAAAATCACAATTCATACTGTTTCTTTGGTGGTTGACCCAAAGTCTGACACAATGGAATCCCATGACAAGCCCTGAATGCACAACTGATGCAGATTTCATTAAAGGGAACAAGTTATTCATACAAAAGACAATATTCCCTAAGGATCTCAGAAGCACTGCATGGATTAAGAGCCACTGCATGTATATCTTCACAGTATGGGATTATAATTCCTTGTCAGTTATCTTGCAATGCCTCAATTCTTCTGTGCCTAAACCAAATGGGGACTGTAGATTATTCCAGGATTTAAACTTGGTCAATAAGGCAGTGATCCTCCTCTGCCCCATGGTAACAAACACACCTTGCTGTCCCAGGTTCCATCTACCACTCAGTGGCACACTGTCCTTGATCTCAAGGGGGCTTTCTACTCTATACTTCTGCATCCCACTCCTAAAACTCTTTTGCCATTGGATGGGGAGATCCTGAGACACACACTCTAAACAACTTATCTGGACAATACAGCCCCCATTTCTTTGTCTGGGTACTTATGGATTCAAAAGACTAAGGGCTTCTGGCTAGAACTGCCCTTCAGTATGTAGATGACATCCTCACCTGTAACCTGAATAAAGACAACTCTGATCAAAATACTGCTCAGCAACTAAACTTCCTAGCACAATGGGTTTACTGGGAATCTAAACTCTGAATCAGGCCACAAAACAAAAGATTACTTAGGATATATTCTATTGGGGAGGAGGGTACCTGCAAAAAAGAACCCAGGGGTAGTTAACCACCAAGCAACATCCCTACCCCTTTTTTATGTTGAGACAGGGCCTTGATAAGGCCTTGTTGATGAGGTTGCATATGCAATCAACTGGAAAGACAGGGGAATGCTTACTGCAAAAAAAAAAAAAAAATCTCCTATGAAACGAATGACAGAAAATCTAAAATTATCAGGGGCATTCCACCTCCCCAAACAAGTAGCTGTAATCCATTGCAAAGGACATTAAAAAGACCTGGTTTCCCAGGGAAAATGCCATGTATGTTAGTAAGAAAAAAAAGGACAACACTCTAATCCCCTACAAAGATGCCCTTGGAGGTCCTGACCAGCCCTGAAGCCTCAGGATTCCACAAGGAAGGGTTGCCTGACATCCAGCAGCAAACACTACCTAGGGCACAAGTGGTTCTGGGGTAGAAGTTCTGCAGATGTTTGGCAGCCTCACATTGTGGAGGCTGGTGTCTTCATCCACTGCTTAACCTCAGAGAAGCCAACTTCATCCAGGTGCCTGAATGGATATTCACATGAGGAAGAGTAAGGAATCGACATTCATGAGGGTTTGGGGCCCTGAAGAATAAACTAACCCAGTTAGAAGCAATGTAGTGGATAACAATGACCACGGTCAATGCGTACACACAAGGATTCCTGATGCCCCACTCACAATACACATAGAATTACCAACACCTGAACTCATTGTTGCCTGAGTTATGTATACTTCACACAGATGACTAGTCATACATTCTGAAAACACACACACACACACACACACTCTAGAGGTGTGCTAATAAATGCCTAATACAGTGTCATTCAGGGGGAGGTAAGAAAGTCTTGACTTTTAGTTTATGAGGTGTGTCTATCCAACCAAGACTATTTTCAACCTAACAACCAGATATCACTAAATACAAACCCAAAAAGGGATGAGCCCCATCAATTACCACAACTAGTTCCAGCCATCTCCAGCATACAAAGGAATTCCTACAAGCAATTTGTCTTCTCTGGAATACAAACTACAATACACAAAACCAAATACACAAAAAAATTATATCTCCAGCAATAATATTCCTCATTGCTTCCGAATATATGTACAACTGCTAACTGCACCCTAAACAGATATAACTCCTGTTATTACATGAACTTTTACAGAAAAACACCCTATTCACCTTAAATGTTCAAATATACCACATACACATACAACATGAGCTGGAGACATGCCTGTACAACCAACACACTGCTGCTCTACCCACAATGAATACCCTACATGGCACAGACTCTAGAAAACCAACAAGTACACAGACACTTGTCTCATGCATACCCAAATAGACACACATGAAATCCCACACTTGTAAAATACGTTTCTCCACAACACTTAAACACACAATGTATACAATCTATTTCCAAGCACACAATGAACCTCCCACATCTGCCAAAATGCACACCCCAAGAGATCCATGAATTCAAAGACATGCAGCCACCAACAACATATATTTTTCTAACACATGAGACTAAACACAAATACCAGGACCACTCATTCAGGAAACCTCACCTAAACCTTCAAGGATTACATTCACCATACAAACAACTCCTGAGCATCCTGTATATGCACAGACTTTAAATACACACTTCTTAGTTTTATACAAATAAGTTTCTACTCAATGCACACATACCCTGAGAAATTACACATCAAAACTGCCATGTCCTTACATACACATACACCTAAATACTCTTCCTTCTCATAACTATGGCTGTTACATGCAATAAACACACACATATGAGCACCTCTGGGGTGTGCTAGTTAATATAATGTACATATACATGTACCTCTCCACGGGCATGACACCTCTATACAATTACCCAACATACACAAATACCCAAATATTCCCAAAGAGACCCGATATCTATACTACCATCGTACACAAGATCACAAATTGCCAATACAAAGAAATAACTGTTCATCGTCCAAAATGCAGAATCCTAATAACTCCATATCACAATCATAAATATTAATCCTACTACTCCACAAATGTGCACACAATCCAGCCAGAGACACTCAAGTATATATACATGAATATGAATATGGAAAATAAAAATAAACCCACATAAACAAACAGCATGTCCTGAATATAAAAATACTCATACATTTACCAATTATATCAATCATTTTGCAAACCCAGAGAAATATACCCAAACACAGTCCTTAACACTGCCCATATGTACGCACACACATATTTATTTCCAAACTTCCCATGGTGCATGCACACTTCCCAGCATTCATGAGCCAAACAAACAAAAGAACAAAGAAAAAAAAAGGTGAAATATCACAAAACCCAATTTCCAAACACTTAACCTCCACTCCCAGTGTTTATGCTCATTACTTTTCACAGCCTCCAAACACACCCAACCCTACACAGTCTCACAAAAGTCATGACTTTCCCTTAATCTCAAATACCCCCACTTCTGAATACACAGCAGGTTGTCATTGGTCAGTCGAAAACACAACCACCCCAACACTCTGAATACATAGGAACACATTAGGGACACCACCACCTGACCAAAGGAACAGAGAAAACCACTCATGCCCTCTGAACTCCTACCAACCATAGAAGGACCAGCGCAGCGACTCATTTTCTTGCACAAACAACCACCCCTTGATCCTCATGCCCATCAAGACGGAAGGAAAACTTCCTGGCATCCAGAAATACCCACAAGGGCCCCCCAAACAGCCCACCAACCACACGTGAGGGCACATCATCAGTGTCACTGCGCAATACACAAGCACCACACGTTAATAATACAACACGACTCTTTATTGCACACGACTTGGGGTGACAGGATTCTCCCGTCATCATTTAGGTGCTCTGTCCAGAGGCGCCCAGCAACAGCCCACCTATGACGGCCGTCAATCACGGTGTGACCACAGCGACTCAGCGCACTGGGCTCAGTGTGTTCCCTTCTGCAAAGTCGCTAACGTCACAAGAAATGAATGTCCTTCAGCCTAACAACCCGGATGCCAGCTGACGGTGTCCCCAACATTCACAGCTTTCACAGGGAACAGGAGATGACCGTCACCACTTCGTCTGACACCAACAGGAGCCACGGACCTGCTGACCAGGACCGCACTTCTCAAGCACCACACAGGTGCCCTGGAGCCCGGCGCTGCACAGGCTGCAAGGGACACGGACAGACGACGCTTCGACAAGGCGCCTCACTGGCCGACGCGCCCCTCACTTCCGGGCCTGGTGCGGGCGGCCCACGTCCCAGGGGAGGCGAGGCCGGCGCCCGGGCTGCCCGGCGAGGCGCAGGGGCCAGAGGACCAGGCAGGGACACACTGGGGACGGGAGAGGTTCGCGGGTCCAGTACCTCGGGCCTACCGGACTGAGTCTGGACGCCGCCATGGGAGTCCTGCCGGCCGTTGGGAACCCGCCGTCCGCGCTCGCGCCTACGCCTTGCCCCGCTGGAGCCCCAACGGAAGCTGGAGCAGTTGGGGCAGCCTGGGAGCGCGCGCTTCCAGCCAACCACGTGCGCATGCGCGAGGGGTGCAGGAGGGACCCCCTGCGGGAGCACCAAGTGGGTCGGGAAGCCTGCCAGGTGTCTGCAGCAAGGCGGCTCCTCTCCAGAGCCTCTGGGCTGGCCCTTCTTTCAGCCAGAGCATCTGAAATGACAAAGTGATTTTCATGTTATAAATTAGAGACCGCCCTGTGCAGCCCTTGGAAGCTCTCTACCCTGAAGCACTGGCTCCCCATTTGGGCCCAGTGTTTATACCCCCTTCCCCACGAACATCAGTTTGTGCTCTCCTCCTAGTCCAGCTGTAGGTTCCAAGAATTATAGGTCTGGGTAACACTCTGAAAACCCCATTCCTTGATTTTGCCTACTGAGCATATTTTTGCATACGGACAGCCCTCCCACTATATACAGATGCCCAAATGTTCTCTTTGACAGTTTTTCTCATATGTTTGATGAAGACTCGGCAATGTTGATCAATTTGCACACACACCAAATGTATCCTCTTCCTTTTCTACTCCATGGCATACTTTTAGCCTGAACTTTTCAAATGTGTACCAAGGATCCCATTGACCCTGAAATGCATTGCCCCAAAACAAACAAACAAACAAAAAAAACCAATCCTTTGATTCTCTTTCTGGAAATTTAGATAATTAGTACCGTTGCTTTCCAAAGGACAATGTGGAAGACATGTCACATGTGATGCTGCCAAGGTCCTAGGACGGAAAGGCATTACAGGAGGCAGGGCCTTTAGCATTCCGCCAGTGTTCCTGATGACAAGGACATCCATGTTCACAGTGTTTTTAATTTTTTTCCCTTCAGCAATCAATATGAGTTCAGGACTTTACAAGAGTAAAGGTCAGATGGTAGGACAAAAGGACGTTTCAATGCTCCTTCCCATGGCCACTTTGCACAAATTGCATTTGACTAGTGTGATTATATGAGCAGTGTGAAGCAGTGCAAGACTGATGGGGTAATGCTGAAGCTCAATGGCAAAGTGCTGACCAAGAGTATGCAAGGCCCCAATTCGACCTAGGTCTACAAATAAAGCTTGCTTTGAGAATCTGAACTCCATCATTCAGTATAAGAAACTACTAAAAACAAACTGATTGTGGAATGAAAAGACAGTTTTTCTACACTGCATATTTTATATCACTAGTTTAAAAAATAAAGCCCCACCAGCTATTTCATCACTGACATCAATGTGGGGAATAACTACATAAAGAGTGAAAGAAGCTTCTTCTTAGTTTGCCCCCTCCCCCATTCATTGTAAAGACTTATAATAAGGTGTGGAATATTTCAGGAACACCCAAGAGTCTGTTTTGCTGATAGGGGATGGGATGAAAAAAACCAATTTATACATAAAATGCAATCCATACCCTCCAGTTTAGAGTATGGGCTGTTCAGACCCGTGACTGTGTGGCTCATGAGAGCCATGGCTCTCACCACTCTGCCATACATTTGAGAAAATACTTCAAAATGACCCAGAGGCACACACCACTTGTGTCACCACTGAATTGCCTGAAGGGAACTCGAGGTTCTTCTATACCTGCCAGAGCTCTTCATGGAATGTCTGCCCAGCCCCCACCCAGGCCAGCTCCCCTTGGCCCCTCCCCCCTGCAGAATGTCTGGGTCCAACATTCCACTGGGGTTTACATTTAAACTTTGCCCAGCTTGGCTCAGTTGGACCCTGAGCATCTGTTACAGACAGGTCACTCTCTGGGTCCTGTTTCCCGTTTCCCACTGTGGAGACTGTGAGACACTGTGACCAGTATCCTGAACTTTGGGAGGAGGTGAGCCTGGAGGGTCAGGGGCTTGTTATCTGAGGGCCAGTCACCCCGAAAACCCTTGGGAGTTAGAATGGAGTACTTCCCCTGTGGGCAACTCACTGAGCAGAAGTAAGGGAAGGAAAGAGCCTTAGAGGATGCACTTGACATGGCCCAGGAAGCCCCAGGAAGACTGATACTGCTAATGGGAAGGAGGGCTCCTAAGACCAGGTCCAGGCTACTCAGGGGAATTATACTGGTTCAACAGAAAAGAGAGAGGCCAAGGGATTGATTCCTTATAAAATGGACACAGATCACGGCATGATTTTTTAGGCAGTCACAGATGGTGTCACAGTGGTGGTCAGTTACAGCTCCCTGGAGTCCAGATGCTGAACCCTGTGTCCATTCTTCAGACACAGGGAAGCTACCTGGGATGTCATTCTGAGGGGATTGACCGAGAGTCTCAGATGATAACTGGGCAGTGTTGAGAAGTGTTCTTAGTTAGAAAACTGCCCAGTGGGATTCTCAATGACCACAAATGCAGTGTGATATACTCTCTGTGGGTGAGGCTGCAGGGCACTCCGACTGCCACAGCCCAGGGCACCTCGCCAACTTCCTGCCCAGAAAAACTTCTCCTTCCATTCAGACAGTTGGTGTTCTTGATTCCTAAAGGTCAGAGAACCCAGAAAACTTCCACCAACATAGATTTGGGCCCCTGTGAGGTCTTCTGAATTGTTATCACTTTCATGGAAAGAGGAGTTCTTTCAGAGCTTCTTGGTGTTGGCCCTTCTCTGTGGGGTAGCCTCAGCCCTTTATTTCATGTTGGCAGGAAGACTTCTCTCATCTTCCTTGTTCAGTACTCCATGAACACATGTGAGGTGTCCTTCTTTTTTCAAGGATCAGGTTTGAAGATGACTGGGTTCTTTTCAAGAGAGGAAAGAGAATAGCACCCAGTTAGGAAGGGGCCCTACTCATATTGTCACTTGAAGTTAGGCAGGGGTCCTGATCAACATGTGCAAGTGTGGAAGTGTAGTGGACCTCACATTCCTTGACTACACTAGTGAACAGAGATGTGCTCCAGACAACCCGGCCACACCTGGCAGCTGGTGCAGACCTGGTTCTCTGTGACACCGTCATTCTGTGATTGGGAGCTAAAAGGAAAAGGACCTCAGAATGGCCCCAATTCCCAGGCCCAGTAATAACATGACCAGTGGCTGTGAAAATCTCTTGAAAGCCCCACTGCTCACAATCCCATCACCTTCCATGAACCTCAGCAGCCACTGCTGGTCAGGGCAGGAGAGGATCTCGGGAACTCAGTGTCTATCACAAAGACCTCTTCCCTGGGAACAGAGCTTCCTATGTCATGGCAGGGACCAATGAACACTGGGGACATGGCTGACCAGACTCTGTTGCCCCATTAGTGTTTACTGTGGGAAGTGCTAGGAGAAGCACCCACATGCTGGGCAGGGTGAACTTCAGGATTCCTCAGCCTCTAGCTAGGCAGAGATCTAAATCAGGTGTTTTTTGTTTGTTTGTGGAGACCTAGGAAAGAAGTGGAGGGGTATACAAGGAGTATTAGCAAAAGGAAGGCTGAGGAGGTGATGGGGCAATAACCTTTAGAGCCTGTCACCTTCACAAATAACCCTGGAGTACCTGCATCTGCCCTCGAGAAGATCCCTTTCCTGTTGGTGAGCATGAGGAGGGGCATGGTGCCACTGAGAGAGTCAAATTGATCCATTTCTAGGGAGTCACTTAGGAGGCTAATGATTGTCTGCAAAGGATGCACAAGGGCCCTCTCAGAGGCAGGGAAAGCTGAGGGATCACAGTCCACTGACAGCCTTCAGGGAGTCCTGGTGTCCTGGGAAACAGTTTTCTCTGGGTAGAACTATGACACCAATGCTCACTCAGGGACATTTGGAAACTGCACAATTTGCCTGCCCACAGGGCCCTGAGCTGTGAGCATTTGTCCTCAGATTCCCACTGAATAAGAAACTGGGGGACCTCAATCCTGCTGCCACTTCCCCTCCTCCATTCTCCCCTTTGCTTTGCCTCCACAGCATCTGCATCCCAGAGACCAGACATGAACTTCAATCCTGGTGTCCACATGTCTGAGTTCCGGGGCCTGCCCTTTCTTCCAGCTGCCCCTGTGCCAACACACCAGCCATTCTGGGAGCCGCCCCTGGCACCACGGGTGACTGCACCCATCTCCCAGGGTAACCCTCTGGTGCTGTCCGCTTACCCTGGACAACCATATGTGCCGGGGCTGTCCACCTTTGGACAACGTGGGCCACAACTGAGGCCAGAAGGGCCTCCTCATATTCATAACATTGCCCACACTCAGGCACCCCTCAACCCCTCAGGGGCCTTCTGTGGGGGTGTGGAGCATCCTGGTCCATTCCTCGTGGCACCTTCTGGCCTAAGGACCACTGTGCCTGCTTCAGCCAGTGGGGGAATCCAGAACTATGGGGGCAACTGTCACCTGGGCCTTAGTCCCCCAGCACCACCACCATTTACAGACCTGGCCCCCATCATCTTCCCAATGAATGCCTGCCAATGGCCAGGTACAGAGTATGGGGAGGGCGCACTGCCCACCTTCCAGGCTGCAGTGCCACCAGATGACTCCAGTGGACCTCAGAGCAACTATGAAGATTTCAGGCGCTGGCAGCGTTTCAAGACCTTGGTCCGCAGGCACCTTCCTCAGACTCTAGATGTGGAAGCACTTTCTTGCTTCCTCATGTAAGTGATCTCCCCATGGACCCAGACCACCCTCTGGAACTCTAAGATTAGGAAAAGCATGGGATGGACAAGGAGGCTGGGATGTAGAGAACTGGAAGGGAAGTCCTGAGGGTGGGGGACAAGCTGAGAGGCCAACATTCCCAGCTATATGCACCTCTCACCAGGGGAGAAAATGTGCCTTATCTCAGGTGCCCATCACAGCCCTGTGAGTTCAGCAATCTTTGTTTCCATCACATGGAGATCCCAAAGTCAGAGGAGGTTCTTGGGGTAACATGAGCCAGGATTTGTCTCACTCCATAAGATGGTTCCTTCCCTAGTAATTTTACCTTCCTCCATGGACCTGATTGTTCCCAGACAAAGGACATCACCAGCAGAAGTGGGTTTAGTGGTCCTGGCCCCAAGGGTGAACACTGCACACACCCACACACATTGTCCTGAAACCCCAATAAAGATCCTGTGATGATGTGGCACTCATGGGGGAGCTGACTTTGGATTCCGGATGGGGATGTTCATCTTTGCCCCAGTATGTAACCCTGCTCCCAGGCCACTCTTTGCATGGTCTTGGTGAGCTTGGGCTGCCATACTGAACACCATAGACTGGGTAGATGAAACCCTAGAGATTCATTTCTCAGAGTTCTGGAGTTTGGAGTCTCAGATAAAAAGTGCCTGACCCAGAGTCCCATGAGGGCTCTGTCTTCTCCAGGAATTAGTGAATGCCATCATGAAGCCCCACCCTCAGCATCTCATCTAACCCTCTAAGCACTAAAGCCTGCCTCCAGATACCACCATATTGGGGGTTACGACTTCAACAGGTGGATTTGGGAGGATAAAAAGTCATTGAGCACCTAGTACACCATACCACTGAAAAATCCCAAGGCCAGTGCAGACCTTGGTGTTAATGTTTGGCATAAGGAACAGTGTCCTGGATTCTAAATACAAATGCTTTGAGAGGAATATGATGGGGCAGATATAACAAAGGTAGGAGGGAAATTTGGGAAGATGAGAATGGAGGGTGACCTTGTGCACCGTGACTGATCCCAATGAATTCCAGCCCAGTGCTTCGGACTCTCTCTGAACTGGAGCCCACCATAAGCATGGAGGAGGCCCTGTGGAAGGGTGTGCAGGAATGGCAGCGCACTAGCAACTTTGACCGGGTGGCCTTCTATGAGACTGCAGAAAAGTGAGTCAGGTTTCAGGGCCCGGACCTGAGTGCTGGAGGATCATGGTTTGCACAGCAGGGTCTGATAGGGCCTGTCTCCTATCTAAATATTGGTTCCAAGGCATCTGGCTCTCCAGATAGTGGCTCCCTCTAGGCCTGGGCATTCTCTCTGCAACAATCCCAGAAACTTCAGCCTTAATGTTCCTGATTCCAACTCTGCCTTGAGATTCAGGGTCAAGATGGGGAGCAGCTTTGTTGGCTCTGCAGAGGGAAAAAGTCCCACTAGCCTTACCTAGGCCACCTGTCTGGGAACTGGCACCTGTTTACAGAGTAGGGACTACATGAGGTCATGAAAATGGCCACTACTTCAACCTGATGTTCCAGAAGAGGGTGGCAGTGGAGAGTGCATGGTCAGGGGCATCCAGCACCTCAGATGCCCTGAGGACATATCCCTGGACTTTACTGCCCTTTCTCTATATAATCCCTGCCATTCTAACAAGTGAAGAGAAGAAAAAGTACCCACCCTCATTGGAAGCAACCAATGTTCTCATTTAGCTTCCATTTTCACATGACCTCTCCTGTCCCTTGGTCTCCCAAGTGATCCTTCCAGGGCTCATGGTCCCAGCCTCAGTGTCCCTGAATTGGATCAGGACACCTGGTGTTCCCTGATATAAATCACATCCCTACCAGCTTCTGGCACTTACCTGGTCTGTGTGGTTCCTGGCAGAAACAGGAGAGATCTGAAACAAGGGTCAGCAAGGGGCCCTACCTGGGTCCCTCAGATCTGATTCCCTTCAGGTGCTGGCTGATTCAGTGTTTCCCCAGAACTGTGGTTCTTCCTGTGTAGCAGCTCCCTCCTGGGACTGGTCCAGCCCACTCCAGAACATAGTTCCACATCCCTGCCCTCAGCTCCCCCGGGTATGGGGCTAGTAACTGCCTGGTATATAGGTCTCTCAGCTTGTCTCATATCTACCTGGTATGGCTGACCTGCTCCTCAGTTCAGCCAGTGCCTCCGTTACCCAAACCCCACCTAGGTACATGGAGTTTGAAGCTGCAGAGGAGATGGAGGATCCAAGGATGCAGCTGTCAGGGGTCTTCCAGTGCCAACCTCCTTCTGTATCTCTAAGGAGGGATTTTCCAAGGCCCCCAGCCCCTAAGGCTGTGCAACAACCAGGTAGGGCCCCTGCTTTTCCACAGAAACCCCTGATGGTGTCCAAAGTGTGCCAAGGGCCAAGGCAAGTTGTTGTCCCCAATAAGAACTTTACCTTCAGCATGGGGCATTCAGTATTTCAAGAACAGCCTCTAGCACCTGAGATCCATGCTACCCATTTTGTTGAACTGCGTATTGACTGTGCCAAGTACATAGCTCCCCTTTCTCCCTGCCTTTCCAAAGAACCAACATACCATGTGCCCATGACTTGAGTCTGGCTGGGCAGAATGCATGGTATATCAGTGGCTCCAAATTTCCTCCCACGTGACTCACCTAGATGTTGCGCCTGGTGCACTGTTATCTCTCTTGGGTCCTCCTATGGTTGTCGTAGTGCATGGTAGACCAGGTTAAGCCTGCCTACTACCAAGTGTTTGGCATAAAGGTGGATCCCCCATCCATGCACTGTTCTGGTACTCCTTGTCCTAGTGTGCAACTCCAGAAAGACCACCCCTAAGGCACAGTGTGCCCACTCAGTACCAGCCAAACGCAAGGCACCAGAGACTAAGATGTGTGAGACCAAGGTGCCAGAGGAGATCCCACCTGAAGTCATCCAAGAGCTCATGGACATCCTGGATGAGCTAGTCGGGCCTACCAACATTGCCACGTGGGAGCCGTTTCACTTGTCTATAGAAGGTATTGCTGCAAACTTGGGAGAGGAAGGACTGGAGCATCAGCCAACGGAGGATGATTTATATCCAGATCCAAGTCTCCTGAGCTACATTGATGAGGGCTTTGTCAACAAGGTGGGCTGGGCATACAATCTTGCTCTCTACAAGGTTTTAGGACCCATAGAATTGAGCTTCATAGCTTAGATTCTCAGTATTGTGTTCATGTGTGTGTGTGTGCACACATGCGCTTGTATACATGTGTGTAGCTAGTGGATGGGATTTATTAACCCTGTGGTATGGACCAAGATGGGGTCACCTTTGCCTCCTGTTCTCCTAGAAGTCTTCCTGACTTGGGGCCATTTTCTCCCCAAGGTCACTCACAATCTCTTCTTTCTCCTCCTAGATGGAAACCATGATTAACCCCCACTTCTTGGAAGAATTACTTTCCTCCAAATCATATATAAATATCGTGGACATAACAAAACAGTTGGAGCAGGAAGAAGGACTTATCCCTAACCAGGTAGAGGAGGGAAGGAGGGTCTCCCAGTAGACCAGGGGCAGGAGGTACACCAGTTATAAAAGATGGGCAGGGAGGGCTGGGGTTGTAGCTCAGGGGCAGAGCGCTTCTCTAGCATGTGTGAGGCACTGGGTTCGATTCTCAGCACCACAAATAAATAAGATAAAGGTACATTGACAACTAAAAAATATTTTTTAAAAAAAGAGAAAGGCAGAAACATCTGATAAACAAGTGTAGGGACACAAAGAACACCAGGGGTTGGGGAGAAACAAATGGTAGACAAGGAAAAAGGGGCACCAGGTAGAATATGGAATTAGAGACACCAGGATAACTGGGACTTGGAGATGGACACCAAGTGGATAAAGCAGACAGGATTACCTGGAAGATCAGGAGACAAGTAGACAGGAAAGGAAGTGGCCAGAGGTGAACAGGAAACCAAGGAATAGCAGGTAGATGAGAAATGTACAGGACCCTACTCACATGGCACACAGGAACTTGTCTATCCCTATCCTGCCTGTGACACATGGCTTCTTGAGTGTGAATGCTCCAGGACAGAGGATGTGGGTGGGGGAAAAAAGGAAGGAGAAGAAGAGTCATGACAGGCTCAGGGTATCAAGCTGAAAGGAAGCCCAGCAGGGTGGCCAGCAGAGGCTCAGTTTGTCTCTCTGAGACCAAGACGGGTGTCAGCTCCACTTCTCACCTCCCATGGAAATATGATGGTCCCTGGTCCCTCTGGCCCTCATCATGCATAAAGAAGACTTAGCCAGTGCCCATCTCCTGTAGATGGTGGAGAGGCACCTCTGCAGGTGCCCCAAGGTCATGTTATGTCCCAACAGGACCCAAGAGCTTCCGAGGCAGCTGCCAGCCAAGGAGCAGAGAAACGTAGACACTGCACTGACCACGGGGTCTGCACGCAGAACTGGCCCCCGGAGGTGGCTTCCCAGGACGTGAAGAGGCGCAGGGCCACAGAGCCAGAACTGCTGGGTCCAAAGGACACTGCTATCCTCCCGAGCTGTCAAGTGTCTCCTTCACTGGGGGCCATCCAGTCCAACCATCCACCCCAGGACCACAAATCCTCCTCCCCAAACCTGAGGGGGAAAGGTGCTGGTGGTCACAGAGGAGCCACTTCTTCTGGAGGGCCACATGAGACAGCCAATGGCTTCAGTGTAGATGATGGCCTCCAATGCCTGGACTTCCTCCTAGTCTCCCAGCACCGTCTGCTGCCCTGGGCTCTGTGCCAGAGCCAGGGCCCTCGCATGGAACCCCTCTGCTCAGGAGACCAAGCACCCCAGGCCCCACCTGCCCAGACAGGCAGCCTCCTCCCCCATCCTCCTCCAGCTGCCATGTCCAAGAAGAGCGCTCTCACTGGACGCTCCCGCAAAGTGGAAAAGATGCCTTGCCCCAGGCCTCCCCTGGAGGTCACTGGAGGGAAAGACCTGCATCTGAAGCAGGTTCGAACCTCACAGCCTCAGAAGAGGAAGTGCAAGGCACCAGGCAACTCGAAGAAGAAAAGGAGGCTCTATGAACAGTAGGGCTGGTGGGTGGCCTCTGGGGTGGCTGCCCCTCAGGCGAGGTCTCACCCTTGTTTCATTCTGCACACCAAGAGTTCCTCCTCACTCGGGACAATTCCTGCTAGTCCTCAGGACAGGGAAGGGAAGGGGATTGGGAAGGGGAGGGCAGAGGGAGGCTACTGAGAGGGAGGGGGCGGGATGTTCAAGCCTGGAGGGAGGTTGGACCTTGTTGGCCTTGTGTCACTGGGAATAAAGGCAGATTTGCAGGAAAACTCTTCTCAGGCTGCTGCTTCTGCCATAGAGTCTGTGTAGCATCATGCAGTGAGAACTGAGAGGAGGAGGTAACTGGAGATGCCACGCACCAGGGTGCACAAGTGTCTGTCCACTGGGTCTTGCCTCTGGATTGAGGCTGGTCCTTCCACTGGTCCTGGGAGAAAAGAGCCAACAAGCTCCCAGAACCCCACTCATCACCCCATTGAAAAGGGGTCACTTGGTTTAGGGGATCTTGTCTCTGTGCAAGGGTCATGGTCTGTGTCCCTTAAACATCTCTCTTACCAATCATCTGAGGGCCAGGCATGAAGAGGAATCACGAAGAGCCAAAGCACATCTCCCTTGGTGTTGGCAGCTCTGAGGTCTGAGGACAGATTGGTGGCTCTCAGATCTTAGTGTTAACAGCCCTGAAGTTGAACGTCAGTGACCCTCAGCTTCTAGTGGTAGCAGCTCTCCTGTTGCTTTCCTGGGAGCAGTAGCCAGCCATTTCCAACACTTCCCTGGAGATCATCTGATGGCCAGACCTAGCAGCTCCTGTAGCTCTCCACTGCTCTGGGTCACTCTCTGTGCTCACCACCCTCAGGTTGACCTGCCCAGTTTGCCAGTTTTCAGTGCAACCAACTTGACCTGCTCCAGTTGAGATGAGAGTCATGAACATCAACTCTACCCATCCCTAAGAGCCTTCATTAGGACTCATGCTGTGGCAGAAGGGGAAGTGGTAGAGGGACTGTCTGCATCAGGAGATGGGGAAGGGATCCTATTTGAACTAAAAAGGTGAACTCAGGCATGCACAGTGTCCTTCCAGATACCCACAGTCTTTATCCATAGGCACAGGCAGGGGAGGGGCTCCTTGGGCATCAGACTGGGGACCACTGAAGGGCCCCAAAGGGTGGAGTCATCTAGAGCCACAACACTACAGGGTGGAATCATCAGGGTGGACCTGTATGGAAACAAAAGGCTCGAGTACTGTGAGGCATTTGTGGCAGCCATGAGCATCACAGGCAGGGGCACAATTTTTTATCAAGTGCCTCTTAACAGCTTTGGGCCCTCTTGACTCATTTGGATGGAGGGATGCTTTTGGCTCTTGGTCTCCCTGTGCCTTTAAACAGGTTTCTAGAAGTAAGCCTGGAAATAGTGTTATTTTTTTAGACAGCTTCTTTCTCCTCCCATGAATGATGCTGGACAGTGAGTTTGGACTGGTCCCCAGCATGGCCATGGTCTTCCTGAGTAGGTGGCCTGATGAGAGGACAAGGCCTGGCTTCTAGGGGAAGAAGTCACAGCGCCCTAGGGAAACGTCAACTGACACCACCAGCAAGAACCACTCCCTCAATTACTGATGTGCTCTGCTTTCTGACGGTGACCACAGGGACTGACCCTTTGTGGATGCATGCCCTTTGTTAGCTGCACCTTCATTGAAACTTAGTTGAAGAAGCTCCTCCTGGTCTCTCTGCACTGGGTAGGGTTGGTCAGAGTCTCCTGTTTCCCGGGACCTTGGCCAGCCTGTGCCATGCTAGTCAACAGCTGAGCCGTGGTCTGCTAACATCTTAAAATTTTTGCTTTAGCTCATTATAAAAAACTTTAGGAAGACCTTCTCATGACACACATCACTCATCAAATATTAGAATTCTAAGGTTTTCAGTAGGCTTTCGTAGACTTTGCCTCCATATCAGCAATAAATTCATAGACATAGGCAAAGAGGGCTGAACTGAGGGAAGGGGTCGAGAGAGATTCTATAACATAGGGGGCGGTAAGGAGGAACCTTAGGGACTGCCATCAAAGAGGAATTAGTTCCATGGAGTGGGTAGGAGGCCTCCCGGCTAGAGAGCTGTGTGAACAAAGCCATGAAGTCTCTTGATTCTCTTCAAAACAAAAGAAAGCTGCAATTTTGGGCACTTTTTCTTTGCATAAGAAATTTGATGTGAACACTTACCACCTAGTGGAATAGAAACCCTTAGGGAGTGGCAGTAGAGTTTTTAGGCCTAGGGATATGTCAGAGGTAGACATTGGAAGAGACATCTGATGTATGTGTCAGCTTTTTGTAACTAAGACAAAATACCTGGGAAAACCAAGTTATAAAGAGGAAATTTATTTTATGTCCTGGTTTCACAGGTTTGTACCTCTGTTACATGTAACTTGGACACATTGCTTGTAGGAGGCCTGTGGGAGAACAGTACACCACAGCAGGCGCACATGGTGGAGGAGTCCTTTTCACTTCATGGCAGCAAGGAAGCAAATGTGGGGACATGGTCCCAACATCACGTCCAGAGCACACCACCAATTCCTAGGCTCTGCTGCTTAAAGGTTCTGCCATCTTCTGATAGTGCCACAGGCCAGCACCCAAGCCTTTTGCACATGAACCTATGGGAGTCATTTAAGATCCGAGCCATAACACTGTAATGATCCAGAGCTCCCCCTAGGAAAGTAAGAGGGTTTGATCTGAGGCACCCCTTAGTGCCCTTCCAGCACCAGGATTCTCAGCTCCTCCAGTTCTAGGAGGTGGTGGGAAGCCCTGCGTCCTGAGGTTGTGAGTTGAGTGTTCATCAACCTGGAGGGAGAAGGCTCCTGAGTGTTAGAAGGGAGGAGACAAAGCTGCCTGGAATCAGGGCAGGGAGGAGGGGTCCAGAGCAGGGTGGGCAGTGGGATGCGGATGCAGGAAGAGTGGGGGCCCCAGAATCAGAGACGATGCTGATAATGGGCCCTTCCTCCTCCAGCACATCCCAGGCACCACAGGACTATGAGGTCCTCCTGGGGAACACCCAGCTGTACCAGCACACCCAGCGCACCCAGAAGATGCTCGTGAACCAGATTATCACCCATCCAGACTTTGAGAAGCTCTATGTCTTCGGGAGTGACATTGCCATGTTGCAGCTGCACCTGCCTGTGAACTTCACACCCTACGTGGTTCCTGTCTGCCTCCCATGTGCAGACATGCAGTTGCCCAGTCAAACGTCCTGTTGGATAACTGGCTGGGGAAGGCTCTCCGAGAAGAGTGAGGGGGCCTGGGAGAGGCAGGAAGGGAAATGAAGGACAGGAGGAGGATCAGGGCAACATGAGAGGGGTGGCTCAGCCAGGCAAGAGGCCCAGGCTGGTTTCTGAAGCCCCTGGACTTGACCCCCCTGTACCTCATTTCCATGCTCTCTCAGATGAGGACTGGGCAAGTGCTACATCCCTTTCAGTTCTGAAAATGTATGATTCTATGCTTCAGAGTTCCATGTGGCCCAGTCCCTGAATATCCGGGGATCCTTAACAACTGGAATCAAGAATCTGGGTTGTTTGAGTCTTGGTGGCTTTTGATTTGAGTGTTTAATCAGCCAAGGTTTGGGATGACTTGAATGAACTCCAAAGCTGTTCCCGGGGGCTGTCCCATTCCAGGTTGTTAGTTGGCTTTCCATCACTGTAAAAACAAAGAAAACAAACTTGCCTGAGATAATTACTGAAAAAGAGGAAAGGCTTATTGTGATTCATGGTTTATGATGTTACATGGGGATGACGTTACATCCTGAGCAAGTTATGGAGCAGTGCTGCTCAGGAAGCAGAGAGCCATAGGAGGGGCTGGGTTCCTGACATCCCCTTTAAGGGCACACCTCCAGTGACCTACCCTCCTCCTGTACACCCCATTCCTTAAAGGTTCCAGCACCTCCCAGTAGTGTCACGGGTTGGGGCCAAACTTTAAACACACAGGCCTTTGAGAATCCTTGGAAAGGTGCTTGGGAAAAGTGGTAAGTCACATGTGGCATCTGACCCCAGAGCCTGCATGATGAAGTCAGAGTGATCCCAACTTATGAATGGTTAATGTCTGTGAGCTCACCTAGCTCTTATCCTGTCCACTTCACATTCTTGTCATGTGAACTGCATAATGGAGAAAGCTTTGGGATTTTGTGTTGCCTTGTCAGATTGAAAGAAGAGAATTATAGACAAAGGCTTATGCCTGGATGATTTAATAAAGAAAGGATTGTTTATGGCTCGAGGGAAATGCTTCTGGTGTACTTTCAATAAAAGAAAGAACAGTACAAGTTTGTAATTATCCATGGGGTCAGCATTTGGTTCTGTGTCTCTCAACAGAGGTGCTATAAGTGTTTTGGACAGAACATGTCTTCAGTGAGTGCTCTGCCCACAAGCCTAATACCTGCCCACCCAGTGTTAGGAACACTCCCTAGTCATGGGATGGCCAGCCCCCAGCATACATATGTGTACAAACACATTCTGGTTCTTCCTTGAAGGCAAGATCCAAGTCTTGTTTTAATGTTCCAGACAGTGTCCCAAGGCACCTGGTAGGAACTCCACTGCTCTTTTCCACCCTGGCACAGTAAATCACTGTTTCCTGCCTGTTGACTCCAAATTTCTCTCCCATTTTCCATCCTGTGTACTTCTACTCAGGTCCCCACGTGATGCCCTATACAAGGACAAGTGAATAGATAAGTGATTGGGTGAGAGGATGGATGAATGGATTGACAGATGGGAGGATGAATGTGGAATTGGATGGGAAGATGATTGGATGGATGGATGGATGGGTGAAGTTGGTGGATGGGTGGCTGTATGTGTTAGTGGATGGGGAGAAGCAAGAAAGAATGGAGAGACTGATGGGAGTAGATGGAAGAATGAGTGTGGGAAGATGGGTAGATGGATGGAGGAATGGGTGAATGAGTGGACGTGTGGGTGGGCAGGTCAGTGGATAAAGAGATGGCAAAAAGGTTAGTAATGGATGGGTAGAGAGTAGACTGAATGGTTCATGAGAGGATAGGTGGGTGAGTGAATGGTTGCTGAACTCCAGGGAGTGGAGTCACGTGATTAGTGGGATTTGCCACTTTGTAGAATAGGAAAGGTTGTTCTGTTGTTGGAGGAATAGGCTAAGTATGTGGACAGCTTTGAGAAAAAGGTGGGGTGCTTAGCATGGAAGACTGAACCAAGGTTTGAAACCCATGCTTGAGAGTAGGGGTGAGTGTCAGGCAGAGTGGGGGTTCTGAGTCGTCTGGGTTTCTTTGCTAAGGCACAGTGCATGTCACTCACCTCCTTCTCATTTTCACAGAGCCATTGTTACCGCCCTACTCTCTCCAGGAAGCTAAGGTGAGTCTTATGAATAGCACGATCTGCAATACCTTCTATGGGCAAACACCTGGAGAAGGCAGGAACTACTCTGTGCAGGAGGAGATGCTGTGTGTGGGGGACTTCTCAACAGGAAAGGCCATCTGCCAAGTAAGTAAGGTCGGGCTCAGCTGCTCTCTTGCCTGTTCTGTTGGCCTCAGTTTCCCCTGGAGGGCCTGTGTTGGCCTCAACTGTCTTTGTGGAGACCCCAAACTTCCTTCCTTCTACATATTTTCTGTGGGCTCCATCCCTCATCAGCCTTCCTTCAGACCAGCACCTTCCTCAGCCCATCCCAGCACAAAGCTGTCTGCTGTGAGGACCCTCGACAGTATCCATTTTAGTTGCCTGTTTTAAACTTTGATGTGTAGCATATACACAGGATGAGTTATTTGTAAGTGTACAGCATGATGATTTTTCTGACGTTGATGCAACCTGTTACCGGCCCTCCCCACAACTCTCCATTCCCTTCTTGTCCCTAACCAGCAGATTTCCTTTTAGTCTTTGGAATTGATTCTGAATTTTCTGCAGACAGGATTTACAGTTGGCTTTATTCTGTATTTTAACATTATATTTGTACCCAGGGTTTTTATTGTAAGTTCATATCAGCTGTCTAATCATCAAAAAATAAAGGGTAAGCCATAATTGGGGGGCATCTGGTCACCTGGTGTGTTGGAGTACACCTGTAAGCCCAGTGGCTCAGGAGGTTGACTGCAAATTCATGCCAAGCCTCAGCAATTTAGTGAGACATTTTGCAACTTAGGGAGACTGTTTTCATATTAAAAATAAAAGAAAGTGTGGATGTGGAACAGTCGTGAAAAGCCCATGGATTCAGTCCCTGGTAATAAAAATAATATTAATATCTGGTTGGTAGTATACAAAAATGCCAATGTCATAGAAAAGAAGGAATGAATGAGACTGAAGAAGGTTAATAAAACTTGGTATTTAAAGATAATATGGGATCCTGGATTGGATCTTGGAATAGAATAGGGATATTTGGGGGCTGAGGCTCAGTGTAGAGTGCTCACCTAGCGTGTGTGAGGAGCTGGGTTTGATCCTCAGCACCACATAAAAATTAAGAAAATAAACATATTGTGTCCAACTACAACTAAGAAAAAAATTTTAAAAAAGAATAGGGATATTTGTACATAGTGAAATCTGAATATTTATTTAATAATATTGTACCATCTCTACTTCCTTGGTTTAAGTATTTGTACCATGGTTATGTAAGATGTTAACACTAGAGGAAGCTAGGTGCAGGGTATGTAGATCCTCTATAGTATCCTGCAAATCTAGCCTAATCCTACATTATTTCAAATTGGAAAGATTTGAAAAGATTGAAATAAACCCTTTACCAGAGAGTTCAATTAGATGTCAAACAAGCAAATAAAAAAACCTCTCAATATTGTCAGGCACTGGAGAAATACAAACTCAAACACCAGTGAGATGCCTCTACACATTAATTAGATGGCTGAATTCAAACGACTGGCCACGTCAATTGTTGACAAGGATGTGAAGCAACTGGAACCCTCAACATACCTGAATGGTAGCATTGTAATCTGGTGCAAATATTTTGAAAACAATTTTGTAAAAAGCTGCATACACTTTTACCATACAACCCAGACATAGTAATGTTAGGTATTTACCCAGGAGAAGTGAAAGCAAGACATGTAGATGTCCAAGAAAGACATCTATATGATTACAAGACAATTCACAGCAGGTTTCTTGGGTAATAATTCAAAACTAAGAAAAAGTTAAAAGATCAGTAGCAGGCTAATGAACAAATAAACTAAGGAATATCCCTACACTAGTGCACTACTCAGCAATAAACAGGAATAAACTATGGTGCACACAGCTACCCAGGTGTACTACTAAATAACTGTCCCGGGGCTAAATGATTGTAATAGCATACTGGCCTGCCACATATGAGGGTCTTGTTTTTCATCCTCAGGACTGAAAAAAAGAAAAAGAAATAGAAGAAAACAATCTTTAGTGAAAAACACCAGATAAAAATAGGAGTACAACTTGTGTGATTCTGTTCCTACAAAATTCTAGGAAGTTGGATACTCAGTGAAGAACAAGGCAGTATGGGTGCTCCCTGCTGCTCAGGGTTCACAGAGCCAGGGTCTGCACAGAGGTGTCAGCTGACCCGGCCTGCTCTAGGCCATTCTGTCCATAGAGCTGTCCATCCCGGCCTCACAATATGTGCTGCCCTGGGCCACCAGGAGCTCAGGCACGGGGGCTAGAGAGCGGGGCTGTGCACTGATGGATTTGGAAACATGATCTCCACTGGGAGGATCATCTCAGCAGCTTCTTGCTGCTTCATTCTGGTGTCGCTCATTGGGGGCTTGAACTGATGGGCCTTCACTGGGGCCCTGATTCAGACAGTGGCAGCCCAGGGTGTCCAACATTGTCACCTGGTATTTCTGCCCCCACTCAGCCCCCATACTAACTCTTCTCTCTCTTTCCTCAGGGTGATTCTGGGGGTCCTCTTGTCTGCTCTGGCCCCAATGCCTGGGTCCTGGTGGGACTGGCCAGCTGGGGCCTGGACTGCAGGCATCCTGTCTACCCCAGCATCTTCACCAGGGTTGCCTACTTCATTGACTGGATCAGTAAAGTCAGGAAGCAGAGTTCTCTGCCAGACCCGCCTCCCACAGACTTTCCATCCCGGCCTCTGAGAGCTTCCGGCTGCCCCGGGCCCTGGAACACGCTCATGTGCACACAGACCTGGCTCCGTCTGCCATTTATCCTCATGGTACAGCAGCAGGTCCCTGGGTGACTGTCAGGGCCCTACATATTTCCTCTGCCCAGGCCCCCGGGCTCTTGCTGCAGCTTCTCTCACTCAAGTCCACTGTTGATCTAAGCAGCTCCTTTCCTCAGCTTCCCTGCCCATCATCTGCCACTCCCAAAGCCAAGTTCAGCAAACCAGCCCAAATAAAAGACTCATCCTCCTGTTCCTCTGGCTGTGCTGCCCTCTTGGGCTCCTTCTGTCCCTCAGTGCTCTCCTTTCCCTTCCACTTGGTCATCTGACTTCCAGAAGGAGGAGGAAAGGGTCTTCTTAGGAATCTTCAGCCAAGGGGCCCTTGGGCAGAAAGCACTGCCATAGGGGTGGACTATGAGGAAGTTGGGGAGCCAGGGTGCTTTCTAAGCAGCGATCATGGTCTGTCTACCATGGCTGACTGCTCCAACCCTGGGGAGCACCGGATTGTTCAGAGAAGGCCAGGCTTTACACCTGGTGTCCAAGTGTAAGGGAGGCAGTGCTTCCCCTCAGTAGATGTGCGGCACTCCTGGAGTTTGGAGGAGGAATAGCCAGGAATCAGTGGACCTGAGGGATGACGATGGGTCCTGTCCTGTAGCCAGAGGTCTCTCAGATTTCGGTGGTGGGGGCTGGAATCTGGTCAAGAAGCAGAGAGGAGGCCCTGATGCCAGACTGAAAGCTCATCCTCATAAGGCAGCGATTTTCAGAGCTCTGCCCCCTTTTTGACACCTGGTGTGCTTTTCATCTGCATCTACAGGATGCTTCAAGCATGTATACAGGGGTTGACTCACTGTCCACTTTCCCAACCCCAGTCACCCATTAACATGGTACCTGTTGTCTAAGGTCCAGGGTACACCTACCCTTGTGTCCACATGCCTCTTGTGGTTGGATCCCAGTGTCACCTTGTTGATGAGGCTGATCCTATACTAGGGGTCCAGTAATAAGTTTCAAAGTAGTGTGGCTGTCTTTCCCCAAAATATGCTGGACACAGGTTTTGATGCAGCCAGCAGGAATCCAGAGGCCTCACAATACCCACCCCAATGTTCAGATCCCTTGTTGAAAGGGAGAGCTTTTATTTAGCAGATGGTCACTTAAACTGGACACCATTTATGGGTTTCAGTGGTAAATGTTTCCTACCCTGATATTTCTCAAATTTCCTGGACCCTTACTGACAGGAGAATGGATGAACTCTCATGAACATTAGCAATAGGACTTCCCTGTCTTTGACCTTCTGAAGGCTCAGCAATGGCCTTTCCAGTGTGAAGACACTGTAGAGCTTTAAGTACAATCCTGGCCTTTGGCCAGAGCACCTCTACTAAAGTACAACTCTGGATGATTGTATAACCACCATCTTTGATGGGTCTTGGAGCTCCATACTCTATGGAAGGTGGAAGACAAGAGATTTCCATCTGGCAACAAAACAGGTGATCTCACCCAACAGGACTGCTCAGAACTGTGGTCTGCATATGAGTTATTTGCACAGCATGCGGTCCATGCATCTTCTCCACAGGGTCAGGGGAGCTTGGGTGGTTCAGTGCTGAGTACCACCTCCTTCACTGGCCTGTTGGTGCTATGGAAACCTCAGGCTGGCTGGTGCTGGGGACCCGGGCATTGTCTTTCCTATTACAGGGGCTGGGAGATTCTCTGATCCGTGGGCATTCTCACACTCTAAACCAAGAGATCTCAACTCACACCTAGTCCACATAACAGATCCACCAAATATCAGCTTCAGCCCAAGTGGTTTTTCTTTAGGTGAAGCAACTTAAGTACTCAGTGTCATTTATTTTGAATGGTGAGCTGAAGCATATAAGGTTCAGAAACTACTTGAGATGTTATAAGAAGCAAGTAGTGGCAGAGTAATGTAAGCCCAATACCACTTTGAAAGAGTTTGAAGGCCTTTTTCCCCCTCTCCCATAGGCTGCCCTAACCCAGCCTCAGTCACGCAGGAGAGACTTTTTATGACCCGTCCCAAATGTGAGCTCCAGATACTGCCTTCAAGAGAGGGAGTGACTGGGTGGGCCTGGAGCAGGGTTTCAAGCAGCCCTATTGGGAGAGCATTATCAGGAGGAAGGACTTGAAATTCTTTGATCAGGGCCTCCCTACCCTCACAGGTGGTGCAAGGACACAGGCTACTGCTCATTGGAAGACCAACTGTAGAAGAGCTGTGGAGGGCAAGAAGTGAGCCAAGGTCAGTTGGAGATGCTGCTTCAGCCTGGAACAGAAGGAGCTTGGAAGTCCTCACTCCCACTCTCAAAACAGGAAGGCTGGACAAACGGAACATCCACAGCTCTTCTTAGATCCCTCGGAGAACTGAGGTCCCCAGGCAAACTGTGACCCTCACATTTGCAGAGACATTCTTATCTGGAGACTCAACGTTTACCTGAAGGGAAGCCGAGGCGTACACGCCAGGCACCGGCACCAGTGCTGGGTGAGCAAACCTAAACTGCAGTGGAGCAGTTGCTGGAGACTTGAGAGTTGAACTCCAGAGAGGCCATGGGAGCACTGGGACCCCTCACTCCTTTGAGTGCTAACTCCAGGAGCCTTGTCAGGTTCTCAGGCTTTAGACCAGAGAATCAAACACTACCCCTGTTTGTGGCAATGGCATGGGGAAAATAACCATTTTGCACTATTACCAGAGTATTAGTTCTACTCTATAAAAGCTGCTACAAGAGAGAGTGTCATGCCAGAGCTGATCTTTATGATTTTATCTGCATCTAACTGACTTGGAGTGGCAAACATCAACCTCCTGCTCCCTCTTTCATTCCTGCCCTGTCATGGTTGGGAGTGCATGAAGGTTTTAGCCAAAGGACACAGGCTCCCTGTGAGACTGTGAGGTCTAATTCTAAGACTAGGGAATTCTTCCTATCCCACATGCTCACCTCAGCACCACCTCAGTAGGGATTCTGTATAATGAGAGAGGAAGGAACCGTCTCAGTCCATAATCAGTAAGGATCCACTGGGAAACTAACAGGCAAGAGGGGAGACAAAAATAAAGACACCAGAGGAAATACAGTCTGTCACACCCATGGCAATGTCAAACAGCAAACACAGCCTAACTCCTCACCAGATAAACACTAAACATCACACTGCACATTTATGAACCTTTCACCCAGCACATCATATCTGACTTTGTACAGAAAATTTCAAGGTATACATGAAGAAGAAAAAAGAAGAGGATGAGGAAGGAGAAGGAGAAGAAGAAACAGAATCAGACAACATTTCTTCAAGGAAAAGCAAACATCAAAACCAGGCTTAGATTTAGTGGGCATTTTGAAAAATTCAGATCAAGAATCTGAAATAATTATGAATACATTCTGGGCGATGTCAACAGGCAGATGGACACTCCAAGAAAGAGTCAAAAGGAAATTCTAGAAATCAAAAGATATTGTAACATAAATAATACCTTTAAATATTTAATCAATAAACTGGTGCAATGGTTAATTTTAAGTATCACCTTATTAGAGTAAGAGATGCTTAAGATTAAGATGCTTCTGGGTTTGACAATGAGAATGTGTCTAAGTACAATTAATATACACTAATAAGTATAATAATATACAAACTGGATGAGCTTTGAATTAATTTTTTTTTAAATTTGGAAAAATAAAAGATTTGTGAATGGTAATGAAGCACATGAAAATATGTTCCACATCATCAGGCATTAGGGAAATGCAAATTAAAACTAAAATGGGAGACCACTTAATTTGAGTTGAATGGCTGATAAAAGAGATAATATCAAAACTTGGCAAGGATGTAGAAAAAGTGAAACCCATTCACATTTCAGCAGGAATGTAAAATTAGAGACCTTTTAGAAATCAGTTTGGAAATTTATAAAATATTCAACAAAAACTTACCACATGACCCGGCAGTTTCAATTCTCAGAATCTACCCAAGAAAAACAAAACTGCATGTCCAAAAAGAAAGTAAACTAAAGAATTAAAATAAAATAGTTAAATCAAAACACACGTGTCTCCACAAATACTTTCACAGGAATATTCATAGCAACATTGTACATAATATCTCCAAACTGCAAACAACCAAATGCTTGTCAACTGGTAAACAAATATCAGAGTGATACAACCATGCGGTGGAATAAAAAGAAACAAAATACAGGCACCTGCCTAGAACTTCAAATAGGTTATGTTAAGTGAAGGAAGCTGGATGCAGAAGACAACAAATTCTGTGGTTTTATTTATCTGGATTGCCTAGGAAATGCTCATAGGAAAAAAAGACTTAAAAATTATTGGCAGTTTTCTAGGAGTGGAGGCAAGAGTGAAGATAGCAAGTTAGGTGATTATTTCACAAATCCATGAATTTACCAAAAATCATTGAATTGTCTACTTGTAATGAGTGAGATTTATAGTATATAAATTATATTTCAATAACACTGTGTCGAGGGAAAAAATAAAAATGGTATGATAATGGTGAAGGCACTTAATGTGGAGTTGGGTTGCCAGTGCAAATCACCTTGGAGACCTGACAACACCCACAACTTGGGCACTGCCCAAGTGCATGCTGGCTGCATGGAGAGCCTTAACAGCAAGGGCTTTGGGGATGACAACACTGAGTTAGGAATTAAGACTGCTGTGCTGGAAAAATTAAGCCATTTTGTAGGAAGGGGCGTGAGTACAATTTAAGTCTCTATATAGTTTGGTGGAAGGAGTGGTTTGTACAGGAGATCAAGAGTTTAATCGTGTTTCAGGAACAGGTAGTTTGTCCCACTTGGGTCAGCATGGTGGGGTGGGGTGAAGCCCAGATAAGGTTGAGCTGTGGTTCCCAGTGATAACTGATTAACAATTGCTTCCTGCTCCATTTCAAGTGCCCAGAACCAATTCTGCTCCATTTGATATTTTTTCCTGACAGTGGCAAATAAAATAAGTTCCCTATAGTCTGAAGTTTATGGTCAGACATGAAGAAAAAGCATAAGAAATAAATGCAAAATGACACCTTCCTTGAAAACTCTGCTCACTGGCTGCAGGCCTTCCTGCACCTGGGTATTCCCATTGGTCCCTCACAGAATGTGTGAAGGGCTGGGGGTGTGGGGATAGAAACTTCAGGGTTCAGGGGCGACAGCAGTAGCAGCAGCAGCCAGAGGCAGGGTCTGGCTCAGCTCAGGTCCCCACAGCCCCTGACCATCCAGAGTACAGAGTGGAGCGTGTGACCTGTCCCTGACCTGGGCCTGACCCAACTACAGACAGTCCCTAATATAACCCAAGTCACACCCCTTCTGTCCCCTCTAAGCCCTGATGGGTGCATTCACTGGAGACGAAACAGCCTGGAGGTTCTAACTCCATCCCAAGACAGACCCCCCACTGACACAGTGTGTGACACAACCCTGACCTCAGCCTGACCTATATTGAGCATGGCTGGCACAAATCCAATCAAGTTCTCCTACAAATCAATGAGGAAAAAAATTTAAAAAGGAAGCTACGCACCACATGGCTTGCCAATCATTGCAATGGGGAGGTTTGCAAAGAACAATGATTTTATCACAAGGTGGCCGAGGTTTAGTGCTATTTATGGGACAAAGAACTGGGGAGAGTTCAGGCACACATGAAAGTGACTGGAGGTGAAATAGGTCATATCTGTCATTAGTAATCAAACTTCATTGTTCTTCAGAGGACATGGGTTCCAAAAGTGGTGGCATTGGTGTGATCCAGTTGTGGGGTTGTCAGCCCCAAGACATCAAAAGGTCACCCATCAGACACCAGTATAGGCCTAAGGGAAGTCAGTGGTTTCAACAGAAGCAGGTGTGATAGCCCTAAAAATTAACCTAGGAAAACATGATCATCCTAAACCCCCACTTCAGAGGTGTTATCTCCACTAACGGGAAATGACAGAAACTGTAAGTATCAGAGCCTAATGGAAAGAAGTTAGGTCATGAGGGTGGGGTGCTCTTGATGTGCAGAGGACCATGTCCTCCAATTTGTTTCCTTGTAGCCACGAGGTGAAGAGGAATTCTCACTACGGCTCCTGCCATAGTGTAGTGCTCTCCCACTGGACTGAAGCAATGTGTCCAAATTACCATGTAACAAAAATACAAACCGTGAAACCATGACCCAAAGTTAAATTTCCTCTTTTCAACTTGATTTTCTCAGGTATTTTGTCACAGTGACCAAAAGCTAACTCATCTATCAATTGTCTCTTCCAATGTCTCCTTCTCACCCATCCCCAGGCCTAAACCACCCTACTACTGCCCACTCCCTAAGGGTTTCTATTCCACTTAGTGGTAAGTGCTCACAATGAATTTCTTTTTAAAAAATATTTTTATTTTTAGTTATAGTTGGACACAATACCTTTATTTTACTTATTTATTTTTATGTGGTGCTGAGGATGGAACCCAGGGCCTTGCACCTGCTAGGCGAGCACTCTACTGCTCAGCCACAGCCCCAGCCCACAATGAATTTCTCATGCAAAAATATTGTAGCTTTCTTTTGCTCTGAAGAGAATTGAGAGACTTCATGGCTTTGTTCACACAGCTCTCTAACCAGGAGGGCTCCTACCCACTCCACAGACCTAATTCCTCTTGGATAGCAGTCCCTACAGCCCCTCATAACTGCCCCCTATACATCTCTCTAGACCCCTTCCCTCAGTTCAGCCCTCTTTGCCTATGTCTATGAATTTATTGCTGATATGGAGGCAAAGTCTACGAAAGCCTACTGAAAACCTTAGAATTCTAATATGTGATGAGTGATGTGTGTCATGAGAAGGTCTTCCTAAAGTTTTTTTATAATGAGCTAAAACAAAATTTTAAGATGTTAGCAGACCACGGCTCAGCTGTTGACTAGCATGGCACAGGCTGCCCAAGGTCCCAGGAAACAGGAGACTCTGACCAACCCTACCCAGTGCAGAGAGACCAGGAGGAGCTTCTTCAACTGAGTTTCAATGAAGGTGCAGCTAACAAAGGGCATCCATCCACAAGGGGCCAGTCCCTGTGGTCACCGTCAGAAAGCACAGCACATCAGTAATTGAGGGAGTGGTTCTTGCTGGTGGTGTCAGTTGACGTTTCCCTAGGGCGCTGTGACTTCTTCCCCTAGAAGCCAGGCCTTGTCCTCTCATCAGGCCACCTACTCAGGAAGACCATGGCCATGCTGGGGATCAGTCCAAACTCACTGTCCAGCATCATTCATGGGAGGAGAAAGAAGCTGTCTAAAAAATAACACTATTTCCAGGCTTACTTCTAGAAACCTGTTTAAAGGCACAAGAGGCTTGAGGCTTAAAATCAGCTCTCCATCCAAATGAGATAACAGGGCCCAAAATTCTCAAGAACTATATTAAAAAATTGTGCTTCTGTCTGTGATGCTCATGGCTGCCACAAACACCTCACAGGACTTGGAGACTTTTGCTTCCATAGCAGGTTCTTCCCAGATGACTCCACACTACAGTGGCTCAACATGACTCCACCCCTCTGGGGACCTTCAGTGGTCCCCAGTCTGGTGTGTGAGGAGCCCCTCCCCTGCACATGCCTAAGCAGAAATACTGTGGGTAAAAAATTGTGGCCCTGCCTGTGATGGCCATGGCTGCCACAAATGCCTCACAGTTATTTGGAGTCTTCTGTTTCCATAACAACTCCTCCCCAGATGACTCCACCCTGCAGTGGGGTGGCTCTGGATGACTCCACCTCTTTGGGGACCTTCAATGGTCCTTAGTTTGGTGTGCAAACTCTCTTGCCTGTGCTTATGGAGAAATGCTGCAGGTATCTGGAAGGACACTGTGCATGCTTGAGGCCACCTTTATAATTCAAATAAGATTCCTTCTTCACCTCCTTAAGCAAACCTTCCCTTTAACACTTTCTCTTCTGCAGCAGCATGAGTGCTAATGAAGGCTCTTAGGGATGGGTAGAGTTTCTATATTCGTGACTTTCATCTCAACTGTAGCAGGTCAAGTTGGTTGCACTGAAACTGGCAAACTGGGCAGGTCAGAATGAGAGTGGCGAGCCCAAAAAGTGACCCAGAGCAGTGGAGAGTTACAGGAGCTGCTAGGTCTGGCCGTCAGATGATCTCCAGGGAAGTGTTGGAAGTGACTGGCTACTGCTCCCAGGAAAGCAACAGGAGAGCTGCTACCACTAGGAGCTGAGGGTCACTGACGTTCAACTTCAGGGCTATTAACACTAAGATCTGAGAGTCAGTCCTCAGATCTCAGAGCTGCCAACACCAAGGGAGATGTGCTTTGGCTCTTCGTGATTCCTCTTCATGCCTGGCCCTCAGATGATTGGTAAGAGAGATGTTTAAGGGACACAGACCATGACCCTTGCACAGAGACAAGATGCCCTAAACCAAGTAACCCCTTTTCAGTGGGGTGATGAGTGGGGTTCTGGGAGCTTGTTGGCTTTTTTCTCCCAGGATCAGTGGAAGGACCAGCCTCAATCCAGAGGCAAGACCCAGTGGACAGACACTTGTGCACCCTGGTGCGTGGCATCTCCAGTTACCTCCTCCTCTCAGTTCTCACTGCATGATGCTACACAGACTCTATGGCAGAAGCAGCAGCCTGAGAAGAGTTTTCCTGCAAATCTGCCTTTATTCCCAGTGACACAAGGCCAACAAGGTCCATCTTCCCTCCAGGCTTGAACATCCTGCCCCCTCCCTCTCAGTAGCCTCCCTCTGCCCTCCCCTTCCCAATCCCCTTCCCTTCCCTGTCCCGAGGACTGGCAGGAACCATCCTGAGTGAGGAGGAACCCTTTGCGTGCAGAATGAAGCAAGGGTGAGACCTCGCCTGAGGGGCAGCCACCCCAGAGGCCACCCACCAGCCCTACTGTCCATAGAGCCTCCTTTTCTTCTTCGAGTTGCCTGGTGCCTTGCACTTCCTCTTCTGAGGCTGTGAGGTTCGAACCTGCTTCAGATGCAGGTCTTTCCCTCCAGTGACCTCCAGGGGAGGCCTGGGACGAGGCATCTTTTCCACATTGCGGGAGCGTCCAGTGAGAGCGCTCTTCTTGGACATGGCAGCTGGAGGAGGATGGGGGAGGAGGCTGCCTGTCTGGGCAGGTGGGGCCTGGGGTGCTTGGTCTCCTGAGCAGAGGGGTTCCATGCGAGGGCCCTGGCTCTGGCACAGAGCCCAGGGCAGCAGACGGTGCTGGGAGACTAGGAGGAAGTCCAGGCATTGGAGGTCATTGTCCACACTGCAGCCATTGGCTGTCCCATGTGGCCACCCAGAGGAAGTGTCTCTCCTGGAACCCATTATGCCTTTTTTCCCCAGGATTAGTGAGGGTATCTGTGGTTCTGGGGAGGATGGTTAGACCCAATTGCCCCCAACCAGGAAGACCTGTGACAGCTCAGGAGGATAGCAGTGTCCTTTGGACCCAGAAGTTCTGGCTCTGTGTTCCTGCACCTCTTCACGTCCTTGGAAGCCACCTCTGGGGGCCAGTTCTGCGTGCTGACCCCTTGGTCAGTGCAGTGTTTACGTTTCTCTGCATATTGTTTGGCAGCTGCCTCAGAAGCTCTTGGGTCCAGTTGGGACGTAACATGACCTTGGGGCACCTGAAGAGGTGCTTCTCCACCAGTGCAGGAGGGGATGATGGGCACTGGCTAAATTTATGCATGACAAGGGCCATAGGGACCAGGGACAATTATATTTCCATGGGAGATGGAAAGTGGAGCTGTCACCCATCTTGCTCTCAGAGAGACAAATTGAGGCTCTACTGGCCACCCTGCTGGCTTCCTTTCAGCTTGATACCCTGAGCCTGACCATGACTCTTCTGTCTCCTTCATCCCCTACCCCACATCAACTATCCTGGAGAAGTCACACTCAAGGAGCCATGAATCACAGGCAGGATAGGGACAGACAAAGTCCTGTGGGCCGCGTGACTAGGGTCCTGTACCTTCTTCATCAACGTGCTACCCCTTGCTCCCCTGTTCACCCGCAGCCACGACCTTTTCTGTCTCCTTGTCTCCTGGGCTCCCAGGTAATCCTCTCTCCCTTATCCACTTGATGTCCATCCCAAAGCCCCAGTAAACCTGCGTCTCCACCTCCATGGTTCTACCCGGTTCCCTTTCTCCTTGTCTACCTTTTGTGGCTTCCCACACCCTGGTGCTCCTGCTGTCCCTGTAGTTGGTCATCAGGTGCCCTGCCTCCCTTGGATAACTGGCGTACCTCCTGCCCCTGGTCTGCTGGGAGACACTCCGTCCCTGTTCACCTGTTCAGAGGGGAGTCCTTCCTGCTGCTCTACTCTTTTGTTAGGTCAAAGAAATTTATATATGGTTCAGAGGAAAGCCATTCTTCCAGGAAGTGGGGTAATCGCGGTCTCTACCTGGGAGGAGAATGGAGAGAGTATGAATGACCTTGGAAGGCAATGGCCCCAATATAGGAAGACTTCTAGGAGAACAGGAGGCAATAACAACCCCATGCATATATGGGGTTGTTAAATCTCGACCACCAGCTAAACATGTTTGGAAACACACACACATGATCCCATAAAAAAACACTGCTGAGAATCTAAGCTATGAAGCTCCATTCTACAGGTCCTAAAACCTTGTGGACACCAAGATGGTAGGCGTGGCCCACCTTGTTGACAAAGTCCTCATCAACGTAGCTCAGGAGACTTGCATCTGGGTATAAATCCTCTATTGGCTGTTGCTCCAGTCCTTCCTCTCCCAAGTTTGCAGCAAGCTCTTGTGTGGACAAGTGGGAGGGCTCCCATGTGGCAAAGCTGGTAGGCCCAATAGCTCATCCATGATGTCCATGTACTCTTGGATGGCTTCAGGTGGGATCTTCTCAGATGCTTTGATCTTAAACACCTTTTTCTCTGGTTCCTTGTGTTTTACTGCTAATGAGCAGGCATGCTATGCCTTACGAGTGGTCTGAGAATGCACACTAGGAGAGGGAGGACCAGCTGGATCATGGATGGGCGATCCAACCTCATCCCAAACACTTGGTAGAAGGCAGGGAACCTAACCTGGTCTGCCATGCACCAGGACAATCTGACCTGAGGACCCAAGGGAGATGAAAACGCACAGGTGGAACATATAGGACAGTCATGAGAGAGGACATTTGGAGCCAACAATATTCCATGGTCTGGGCCCAACCAAGTCCCAGGAAGATGGTGTGTTGGTTCTTTGGAAAGGAAAGAAGAGAAAGGAGCTACATACTTGGCCCAGTCAATATGCAGTTCAAAACGAGCGGTGGCAGAGACTTCAGGTGCTAGGAGGCTATTCTGTTTGCAAGACCAAATCCCCCATACTGAAGGAAAAGTTCTTACTTGGGACAACAGACTGCCTTGGACCTAGTCACCCTTTGGTGACTTTGGACACTATCATGAGTTTCTGTGGGAACGTGGGAACCCCACCTGGCTGTTGAACAGCCTTGGGGACTGGAGGCCTTGGAATATCCATCCACGGAGGTACAGGAGGTTGGCACTGGAAGACCCCTGACAATTGCATCCTTGGATCCTCCATTTCCTCTGCAGCTTCAAACTCCATGTACCTGGTTGGAGTTTGGGAAAAGGAGGCACAGGCTGAGCTGAAAAGCAGGTCAGCCATACCAGGCAGGTGCGAGCCCCATACCAGGCAGGAGCTGGTGGCAGGGATGTGGAGCTGTGTCCTGGAGTGGGCTGGGCCAGTCCCAGGAAGGAGCTTCTACAAAGGAAGAACCACATCAACTACATCAGCTACCACCTGAAAGGAGTCAGATCTGAGGGACCCAGGCAGGGCCCCTAGCTGGCCTTATTCTAGGTCTCTCCTGTTTCTGCCAGGAACCACACGGATCAAGTGAGTTCCAGAAACTCATCAGGGATGTAATTTATATCAGGGAACACCAGGGATCCTGGCCCAATTTAGAGATACTGTTTCTGGGACATGAGCCCTGGAAGGATCACCTGGGAGACCAAGGGACAGGAGAGGTCATGAGAAAATGGAAGCTAAACTGAGAACATTGGATTGCTTCCAATGAGGGCTGGTTCTTTTTCTTCTTTTCACTTGTTTCAATGGCAAGGATTTCATAGAACAAAGGCAGTAAGACCAGAGACAGGTCCTCGGGGCATCTAAGGTGCTGGATGTCCCTGACCATGCACGCCCCACTGCCATCTTCTTCTGGAACATTAGGTTGAAGTAGTGGCCATGTTCATGATCTTTTGTAGTCCTCACTCTGTAAAGAGGTGCCAGTTCCCAGGCAGGTGGCCTGAGTGATCAATACAGTGCAACTTTTCCCCTTTGCAGAGCCAAGAAAGCAGAAGGAGACCTTGTGACTGGGCTAGTTACTCCTCCCCATCCCGACCCTGAACCTCCATTGTTGCAGAGAGAAATCCCAGCCTTCCAGCTAGAGGGAGCTGTTATTTGGAGAGATAGATGGCTTGGATCTAACACATAGGTAGGTGACAGGCCCTGTCAGACACTGCTATGCAACCAAGATACCCACCACTCAGGTCTGGGCTCTGAAACCTGACTCACTTTTCTGCTATCTCATAGAAGACCATCTGATCAAAGTTGCTGGTGCACTGCCATTCCTGCAAACCCTTCCACAGGCCCTCCTCCATGGTCATGGTGGACTCCCATTGGGACAGAGACCAAAGCACTGGGCTGGAATTCATTAGGATCAGCCTAACTGGCCCAACATGTCCTCCTACCTTTGTTACATCTGCTCCATCATATTCAAGTATGGTACTGGGGCTCTGAGACACTATACCCTATATAAAACATTAACACCAAGGGATGCATTGGCCTGTAGGATTTCACTTGGATTCCTTGATGGTATGGTGTGTTATGTGCTGAATTTGATTTTTAAGAATTTAATTTTTATTATTTTTTTATGTGATGCCAAGGATCGAACCCAGTGCCTTACTGGTGCTAAGCAAGCAATCTACAACTGAGCAACAATCCCAGCCTGTACTGAATGTTTTATCCTCCAAAATTCACCTGTTGAAATCCTAACCCCCAATGTGATGGTATCTAGAGATGAACTTTAGTGTTTAGGAGGTTTGATGAGATACTGAGGATAGGGCTTCATGAAGGCATTAGTGGTCACCCAGGAGAAGGAAGAGACACTGATGTAATGTCAGTCGTGTGAGGACAGTCGAGTCTGTCATCTTCTTTGGCAAAAAGAGAGCCCACATGGGAATCTGGATCAGGCACCCTTCATCTGCATCTACCAACTCCAGAACTCTGAGAAGTGAAGGTCTGGAGTCTTATTTACCTAGTCTATAGCATTCGGTATGGCAGCCCAAGCTAACTGAGACAGTGCACAGAACGGCCTGGGAGCACAGTCACAAACTGGGGCAATGATGAACATCCACATTCAGAATTCAAAGAGAGTAACTTCCTCATGAGTGCCACTTGACCACAGTGTCCTTATCAAGAGTTCAGGACAACATTGTGGATATCTGTAGAGTTCTGTCTTGGAGCCAGCAACCCTAACCCCACTTCTGGTTGTGATTTCCTCATGCCAAGAACAATCAGGTGTAGGGTAGAAGGTGAAATGACTGGGGGAGGGACCATCATATGGAGCAAGACAGCCAACTCCAAATTCTGGCTCACATTACCCCAGAAACCTACTATAGCTTGAGTCTGCCATATAATGATGAAGACCATTGGAAACAAAGATTTCCATCACCCACAGGGCTGTGATGGGCACTGAGTTAAGGCACATTTCCTCCCCTGGTGTGAGATCAATGATGCTGGGAATGTAGGTCTCTCAGCTTGTTTCCCACCCTCAGGACCTTCCTTCCAGTTCCCCTACATCCCAGCCTCATTTTCTGTCCCACACTTTTCCCTGTCAGAGCTCAAGGAGAAGTTCTGGGTCCCTGGGAAGAACACTCACATGAGTGGATTCTTAGGAAGGTGCTGGTGGACTAGGATCTTGAAGCACTGCCAGTGCCCGAAGATTCTGTAGATGCTCTGAGGTCCACTGGAGTCATCTGGTGGCACCGCAGCTGGTATACTCTCCCCATACACTCCCTGTGGCCATTGGTGGGCATTCATTAGGGGGACAATGGGGGTCAGGTTAGCAAATGGAGGTGTTGCTGGAGTGTGAAGGCTCAAAGTCCATCAGCTCCCATAGTTCTGGGTCCCCCACTGGCTGAGGCAGGCACAGTTGTCCTCCAGGCAGAAGCTGCTATGAGGAATGGAGCAGGATGATCCACACCACCTCAGAAGGCCCCTGGGGCCCTCCAATTGAGGAGCACCTGAGTGAGGGCAACCTTCTGAATGTGGCTCTCCTAGCCTCCATCTGGCCCATGTTGATCAAAGTTGAATAGCCTAGACACACACACAGCAGGGACACTGCTCCTGCTGCCATTGATATTTCAGGGTAAGGAGACTGCACCAGTGGGTTACCCTGGGAGATTGGTGCAGTCACAGGAGGCAACATGGGCAGCACCCAGATTGGCTGGTGTGCTGGCACAGGAGCAGAGGGAAGACAGGGCAGGTCTCTGAGGGGAGACATAGGGGAGCCAGGTTCTGCCTGGTGTCAGCATTCAAGATGTTGTGGAGCAAAGTAAGGGCAAGTGGCTGTAGGAGTGAGGCCCCCAGCCTTTGTCACTGGGCATCTGAGGAGGAAGGGCAACAGCTCAGGGTCTCGTGGGCAGGAAATCTTGTGGTTTGCAACTTTCTCTGAGTGAAATTTAGGCTTCCTTCCTCCAATCAAAAGTATCACTCAGAGAAATCTTGATCCCAGTACTCAAACATTCCCTGAACATGGTCTATAGTGACACCTCAGCTTTCCCTGACTTAGAGGCCCCTTGGCGTCCTTTGCTGACAATGGGTCAGCGTCCAAGGCATCTCGCTGGAAACTGACTCTGCCGAGTGGCACCATGCCTCTCAGCATTCTCACCAACAGGAAGGAGACCTCCCTTCTCCAAGAAAGTTCCAGGCACTCCAAGGCCTATGTGAAGGTGACAAGTTCATAATTTATGGGTCCATCACCTCCTCAGCCTTCCTTTTGCTGATTCTCCTTGGAAAACCCTGTTTCTTTCCTGGCCTTGCACAACTAAACAAAAGCACCTGAGTGAAATGTCTCCCCAGCTAGAGCCTGAGGAACCCTGAAGGTCACCAGGAGCACATCCTGCCCAGAGTGGGGGTACTTCTCCCAGCACTTCTAACCACAAACACCAGTGGGGACACATATTCTGGCACCTCAGTGTATCTTTAAAGAGGGTTTTTCCAAGAGAATTCTTGACATGGCCACAACTAGATTAGCACTTGAATATTTTGGCAGGAGGTGCAAAAGCCATGGTCACAGAACTGTTCTCAACTTGAAATGAATCAAGGCAGCGGACCTAAATCGTACGAGTAGAGATTGTATTTGTCTCACCCACCCAGATGCATGAGAAATGACAGTTTTAGTTAAGAATGTTCAACAGAAAGTAGAAAGAATGTCATTCATTCTTAAATCTTGAACCACGGGAGATGCAGCGCTAAAACTGAACACCCAAGGGCCACACTTACACATATCAAATAAATGGTGGGAAGAGTTGATAGGCACAGAGATAGTTCAAAAGTGTTGGGAAAACATACAGGGGGAATGGGGTTGATAGCTAAAAGACAAGGGATTTCTTTTTGAGCTGATGGAAGTACTCTATATTTTGTTGTAGTCATGAAAGAAATGTTTATTGCCGACATGGTGGCAAAGTCTATGAAAACTAGAATTCTAATATTTGATGGGTGATGTGAGTTATGTGAATGTCTTCCTAAAGTGATTTTGTAATGACCTGCAGCAAAAATAGTGAGATGTTAGCAGACAATGCCTCAGATGGTTGGCCAGGGTGCCACAGCCTGGCCAAGATCCCAGGAAACTGTCCTGGCCAATGCATAGAGATCAGGAGGAGGTTTATAAACAGAGTTTCTATAAGAGTGCATCTAAAAAAGGGGACATACAAGAGCCCAGACCCAATGGTCACTGTCAGAAAGCACAGCTTTTCATTAATGGAGGGAGTGGGTCTTGGTGGTGTCAGTTGATGACTCCCTCGTGTGCTGTGACTTCTTCCCCTAGAAGTCAGGGCCAGTCCTCTCATCAAGCCATCTATTGAGGAAGACCGTGGCCATGCTGGGGTTTTGTCCATCCTCACTGTCCAGCATCATTCAGGGGAGGAGAAAGAAGCTGTCTAAACACATAATGTTTCCAGAATTACTTGTAGAAACCTGATTAATGGCACAGGGGCCTGAAGACTCCAAAGCAGTTCTGCATCCAAATGAGACAGGAGGGCTCAAAGTTGTCAAGAAATACTTGAGAAAACATTGTGTCCCTGTCTGTGAAAGCCATGGAACCTGTGTCCTATGAAGAACCATGGAGTTTGATTACACATGACAGACCACAAACTACATCACGTCTGATCCCTTTTGTGCATGTCAGAACTCACCCCAGCTCTTATCTCATCAGGAGCACTAAACTGTAGCCTCCTTGTAATTAAACCATTCTCCTTTGCAAACTTCTCGGTTTTATAAACGGGCAAACCATGTTGTGTAGCCTCGGTTTCTTTTTCTCATTGGTTTGTAGGAGAACTTGATTACATTTGGGACAGCCACGAGGAACACAGGTCAGGCTGTGGTCAGGGTAGGGATGACACTAGGGAGGGTCAGAGCTGTGTCAGTGGTGGTTCTGCCTTGGGATGCAGTCAGAGCCTCCAGGCTGCTGGGTCCCCAGAGAGTTCATGGTCAGGACTATAGAGGGGGTGGGAGGGTGGGAGGAAGGCCATGTTCTCTCATCAGGCCACCTACACAGGGAGACCATGGCCATGCTGGGGATCAGTCCAACCACTCTGTCCATCATCATTCAGGAGATGAGAAAGAAGCTAAGAAAAAAGACAAAACAAATGTTTCCAGGCTTATTGCTAGAAACCTGGTTAATGGCACAGGGGACTGAAGGCTGAAAAGTAACTCTCCTTCCAAAGGAGACAGGAGGGCCCAAAGATCTCAAGAGGCATGTTATAAAAAACATCATGCCCCTGTCTGTGATGGCCATGGCTGCCACAAATGCCTCATAGTCACTCGGAGCCTTTTGCTTCCATAGCAGGACCTCCCCAGATGACTCCACTCCTTGCCTGGAGTGCAAGGAGTCCCTCCCCTAACCATGCTTAGGCAGAAATACTGGGGATATCTTCAAGGACACTGCATGCTTGAGCCCATCTTTTTAATTCAAATAAATTTGTTTCCCCATCTCCTTTTGCCAACAGTGGCTGTGCATCCCTTCATGATCTGTACCTCTTCCCATTCTGCTGCAGCAGGAGTCCTAATGAAGGCTCTTAGGGATGGGTAGAGTTTGTATATTCAGACTCTCATTTCAACTGGAGCAGGTCAAGTTGGTTGCACTGAAAACTGGCAAACTGGGTAGGTCAACCTTAGGGTGGCCAGCACAGAGAGTGACCCAGAGCAGTGGTGAGCTACAGGAGCTGCTAGGTCTGTCAGATGAGTTCCAGGGCACTATTGGAAGTGGCTGGCTACTGCCCCCAGGAGAGCAACAGGAGAACTGCTGCCACTAGGAACTGGGGGTTGCTGACATTCAATGCCAGGTACTAACACTACGGTCTGAGAGCCCCATGTCAGTCCTCAGATCCAAGAGCTCCAACACCAAGGAAGATGTGCTTTGCCTCTTTGTGATTCCTCTTCATGTCTGGCCCTCAGATAATTGGTAAGAGAGGTGTTTAAGGGGCACAGATCATGAAGGGATGCCCAGAGAAGATTCCCTCAACCAAGAGAGGCCTTTTCAATGGTGTGATGATTAGGGTTTTCTCCTAGGATCAGAGGAAGAAACAGTCTAAATCTGCAAACAAGACCCAATAGATGGATGCTTGTGCTTCCTTCGTCCTGGCAACCCCAGTTGTCTCCTCTCAGTTCTCACTGCATGGACATGCACAGAAAATATGGCAGAGTCAGCAGCCACAGAAGATGTTTCCTACCAAACTGCCTTTATTATAACTGACAGTCCAACAGGGTACAGCTTCCCACCAAGGCTTGAACATCGTGACCCTCCCCTCTCAGTACCCTCCCTTCTGCCCCACACCTGCCCTCTTTCTACATTCCCTGTACCCTCCCACCCCCTTCACTTTCCTGAGAACCCTCAGGAACTGCCCTGTGTGGGGAAGAAGGTCCTCAAAAGCTGAAGACCTTTGGCCCTTCTGGTGTAGAATGAAGCAAAGGTGATTCTTGCCTGAGGGGCAGCCACCCCAGAGGCCACCGGCCAACACTTCTGTCCTCAGGGCCTCTTCTTCTTCTGGTTGCCAGATGACACACACTTTCTCTTCTGAGGCTGTGAGGTTCCACCTAGCTCCAGGTCCACACCTTGCCCTCCGATGACCTGGAGGGGAGGCCCCGTGCAGGGCATCTTTTCCGCATTGCATGAGCGTCCAGTGAGAACGCTCTTCATGGTCATGGCACCTGGAGGAGGGTGGGAGCTGAGGCGCCCCCTCTGGGGAGGTGCGGCCTGGAGTGGTTGGTCTCCTGAGCACGGGGTTTCTATTTGAGGGGCCTGGCTCTGGGATAGTCCCCAGGGCAGCAGGCGGTGCCGGGAGTTAAGGAGGAAATCCAGGCTTTGGAGGTCATCGTCCACACTGCAGCCATTGGCTGTCTTATGTGGCCGCCCAGAAGAAGTGGCTTTTCTGGGTCCCACTACGCCTTTGTCCCCCAGGTTTAAGGAGGAGGATCTGCAGTTATGGGGAGGATGGTTGGAGTGCATGTTCCCCAACGAGGATGACCAGTGACGGCCTTGGAGGACAGCAGAGTCCTTCGATCCCAGCAACTCTGGCTCCATGGCCCTGCGCCTCTTCATGACCTGGGAAGCCACCTCTGTGGACGAGTCCTCCATGCTGGCCCCTTGATCAGTGTGATGTTTCCGTTTCTCTGCACCTTGGTTGGCAGGTGCCTGGGAAGCTCTTGAGTCCTGTTGGGACATACCATGACCTTGAGGCCCCTGAAGAGCTGCTTCTTCACAAGCTGAAGGAGAATATGGGCACTGGCCAACTCTTCTACATGCATGAAATGGGCCATAGGGACTGGGACAATCATTTCTATGGGAGGTGGGAAGTGGAGAGACAGACTGAGTCTCTGCTGGCCACCCTCCTGGGCTTCCTTTATTCTTGATGCCCTGAACCCATCCATGACTCTCCTGTCTCCTTCTTTCCCTTCTACATCCTATGTCCTGTGAAGTCACTCAAGGAAACATGTATCATAGGCAGGATAGAGACAGATGACGTCCTGTGGGCCACATGACTAGGGTCCTGTGCCTTCCTCATCTACGTGCTATCCCTTGATCCTCTGTCCACCTGTGGCCACTCCCTTTCTTGTCTATTTGTGTCCCTTTGTCTCCTAGCTGGCCAGTATTGCTCTCTGCCTTATCCACTTGGTGTCTTTCTCCAAGTCCCATAACCCTGGTTTGTCTACCTCCATAGTTCTATGTGGTGCCCCTTTCTCTTCTCTATCTTTTCTTTCTCCCCAACCCATGATGTTCCTGCCATTGTTTGTGAGGAGTATAACCAGTGTACCTTCTACCTGGTTTACTGGGGGACCCTCCTTCCCTGTCTACCTGGTCAGGCGTGAGTCCTTCCTCCTGGTCCAGCTCTTTTGTTAGGGCCAAGATATTTATGGATGGTTCAGAGGAAAGTATTTCTTCCAGGAAGCGGGGGTGAATTATGTTCTCTGCCTGGGATGAGAAGGAAGAGAGTGTGAGTGACCTTGGGAGTAAATAGCCCCAAGTCAGGAAGACTTCTAGTAGAAACCGGAAGCAATGAGGATCCCATTCTCGTTCCACCATGGGGATATTATAGCCCAACAACCTGCTACAAACATTTACAAGAGTGCGTGCGTGTGTGTGTGTGTGTGCATGCACACACACACACACACACACACACACACACACACAAATTCTGCTGAGCATCTGTGCTAGAAGCTCAGTTCCATGAGTTTTGCAACCTTGACTACACCAAGATGGTAGGCGTGGCCCACCTTGTTGACGAAGTCCTCATCAACGTAGCTTAGGAGACTTGCATCTGGGTATAAATCCTCTATTGGCTGATGCTCCAGTCCTTCCTCTCCCAAGATCTCAGCAAGCTCTTCTGTGGACAAGTGGGAGGGCTCCCATGTGGCCAAGTTGGTAGGCCCACATAGCTCATCCATGATGTCCATGTACTCTTGGATGGCTTCAGGTGGGATCTCCTCGGGCGCCTTGGTCTCAGGCCCGTTGGTCTTGGCCACCTTGGTCTTGCGTGCCTTGGTCTCAGGCACCTTGGTCTCTGGTGCCTTCGGTTTGGCTGCTAATGTGCAGGCAGGCTGTACTTTGGGGTTGGTCTTTCTGGAGGTGCACCCTAGGACAGGGAGGACCAGAGTGGTGCATGCATGAGGGATCCATGTTCATCCCAAACACTGGGTAGTAGGCAGGGTTCAGCGGACCTAACTGGCATGCCATGCATGAGGCAACCTGACCCAGGACCTGAGGGATAAAACAGTGCACCAGATGCACCATCTAGGAGAGTCTAGTGGGAGCACATTTAGAGTGACTGATATTCCATGTGCTCTACCCTCCAAGACCCAAGTCCTGGGCAGATGATATGTGTGTTCTTTGGACAGGCAAAAAGAGAAAGGAGCTATGTACTTGTGCTGGTGAATACGCAGTTCAAGGCTGGGTGGCAGGGACCTCAGGGGCTAGGGGCTGTTCTGCTTACAAGACCAAATCCCCCACACTGAGGGAAAAGGTCTTATTTGAGACAACAACTTGCCTTAGCCCTTGTCACCATTCAGAGACTATCGTGGGCTCCTGTGGGAAAGAGGGAACCCTACCTGGCCGTTGGAAAGCCTCAAGGACTGGCGGCTTTGAAAGTTGCAGCATTGGAGGTACAGGAGGAGGTCGGCACTGGAAGACCCCTGACAACTGCATCCTTGGATCCTCCATCTCCTCCGCAGCCTCAAACTCCATGAACCTTGGTGGGTAAGGGAGGCACAGGCTGAGCTGAGAAGCAGGTCAACCATACCAGGCAGGTGCTAGCCCCATACCAGGGAGGAGCTGGGGGCAGAGATATGGAGCTGTGTCCTGGAGTGGTTCAGGCCATTCCAGGAGGAGCTGCTACATAGGAAGAGTGGCAGTTCTGAGGGAACACCACATCAGCCAGCACCTGAAGGGAATCAGCTGAGTGACGCGGCATAGCCCTAGGTGACCCTTGTTTCCCCTGTCCCTGCCAGGAACCACATGGATCAGGCAAGTTCCAGAAACTGGTCAGGGAAGTGATATATATGAGGGTCCTGGCCCAATTAAGGGATGCTGAGGCTGGGACCTTGAGCCTTGAAGGATCACCTGGGAAAGAAAGACATAGGAGGGGTCATGTGGAGGTGGAAGCTAAACTGAGAACATTGGGTTGCTTCCCCGGAGGGCTGGTTCTTTTTCTTCCTTTCTCTTGTTGGAATGCCAGGGATTTCATAGAGCAAAGGCAGTAAAGATGGCAGACCTGTCCTAGGGCATCTGAGGTTCTGGATGCCCCTGACCCTGCACTCTTCACTGCCACCCTCTTCTGGTACATTGGGTTAAAGGGGTGACCACTTTCATGAGATCCAGTAGTCCCCACTCTGTAAAGAGGTGCCAGTTCCCGGGCAGGTGGTGTGTGTGAGGCTAGTGGAACTCTTTACTTCTGCCCAGACAACAAAGGAGAAGGAGTCAGTGTGGCTGGACTGGTTTCTCATACTCATTGTGACCCTGAACCTCAAGGCACAGTTGGAATCACGAACACTGAGGCTGGAGATTCTGGGATTGTTGCAGAGAGAATGTCCAGCGCTTCAGCTAGAAGGAGCTGCAACTTGGAGAGCTAGACGCCTCAGAGCCAACACATAGGTAGGTGACATGCCCTACCCGACCCTGCTGTGCAAACCCTGAATTCCCACCACTAGGTTCTGGGCCCTGGAATCTAGCTCACTTTTGTGAGGTCTCATAGAAGACCATCCGGTCGAAGTTGCTGGTGCGCTGCCATTCCTGCAAACCCTTCCGCAGGCCCTCTTCCATGGTCATGGTGGGCTCCCGTCGGGACAGAAACCGAAGCACTGGGCTGGAATTCATCAGGATCAGTGTCCACAAGGTCACCCTCCTTCATCAGCAGACCAACATACCTTCCTAACTTTGTTACATTTGACCCATCATTTTCACCTCAAAGTATTGACATTGGGACTCCAGGACACTTATACCAAACCTGAACACCAAGGGCTGCATTGAGCAGCATGATTGTGCTTGGATTCCTCAATGATGTGGTGTACTAGGTGCTGAATGTTTTTATCCTCCCGCATTCACCTGTTGAAGCCCTAACCCCCAGTGTGATGGTATCTGGAGACTGGCTTTAGTGCTTAGAGGGTTAGATGAGACCCTGAGGGTGGTGCTTCATGGGGGCATTAGTGGTCTTCCTGGAGAAGGAGGAGACACTGAAGAGATGTCAGTCATGTGAGGACGCAGGTGAGCCAGCTGTCTTCCCAGCAAGGAGAAGAGAGCGTTCATGGGACTTTAGGTCAGGTACCCTTTACCTGGGAATCCTGATTCCAGAACTGTGAGAAAGGAATACCTGCCTGTGTTTGTGTCCACGTGTTCCATAGTGTCCTGTATGGTGGCCCAGGCTGACTCAGACAGTGCACAGAATGGCCTGGGAGCACAGTTACAAACTGGGGCAAAGATGAACATGCCCATGCAGTATCCAAAGACAGCTTCCCCATGAGTGTGACATCACCAGAGGGTCCCAATCAGGAGTTCATGACAATGTGTGTGGGTATCCTTAGAGTTCTGTCTTGGGGCCAGGACCCCTAACCCCACTTGTGGTTGTGATGTGGAACAATCAGGTCTATGGTGGAAGGTGAAATGACTGGGGGAGGGACCATTATGTGGAGTCAGACAGCCCACTCCAGTTCCTGGCCCACATTACCCCCAGGAACCTCCTCTGACCTTGAGTCCTCCATGTGATGGAGATGATCATTGGAAACAAAGATTGCCTGCACTCACAGGGCTGTGATGGGCACCTGACACAAGGCACGTTTCATTCCCTGGTGTGAGGGGATACATCTGGGAATGTAAGGCTCTCAGCTTGTCCCCTCACCCTCAGGACCTTTCTTCCAGTTCCTCTACATCCCAGCCCCCTCTTTCCAACCCATGCTTTTCCTCCTCACAGAGCTCAAGGAGGAGCCTGAGGAGAACACTCACACGAGGAAGCAGGAAAGTGCTTCCACATCAGGAGTCTGAGGAAGGTGCCTGCGGACCAGGGTCTTGAAGCGCTGCCAGCGTCTGAAGTCCTCATAGAGGCTGGGAGGTCCGCCGGAGTCATCTGGTGGCACCGCAGATGGGAAGATGGGTGGTGCACCTGCCCCATACACTGTACCTGGCCCCTGGCACGCATCCATTGGGAACATGATGGGGGCCAGCTGGGCAAATGGCCGTGGTGCTGGAGGGCGAAGGCCCAGGTGCCAGTGGATCCCATAGTTCTGGATCCCCTCACTGGCTGAGGCAGGCACAGTGGTCCTCGGGGCAGAAGGTGCCGTGAGGAATGGAGCAGGATGCTCCACACCCCCACAGAAAGCCCCTGGGGCCCTGAAGTTGAGGGGTGCCTGAGTGTGGGCAATGTTCTGAATATGAGGAGGCCCTGCTGGCCTCAGTTGTGGCCCATGTTGTCCAAAGGTGGACAGCCCAGGCACATATGGTTGTCCAGGGTAAGTGGACAGCACCAGAGGGTTACCCTGGGAGATGGGTGCAGTCACCCGTGGTGCCAAGGGAAGCTCCCAGAATGGCTGGTGTGTTGGCACAGGGGCAGCTGGAAGAAAGGGCAGGCCCCAGAACGCAGACATGTGGGCACCAGGATTGACGTTCATGCCTGGTCTCTGGGATGCAGATGCTGTGGAGGCAAAGCAAAGGGAAGAATGGAGGAGGGGAAATGGCAGCAGGATTGAGGTCCCCCAGTTTCTTATTCAGTGGGAATCTGAGGACAAATGCTCACAGCTCAGGGCCCTGTGGGCAGGCAAATTGTGCAGTTTCCAAATGTCCCTGAGTGAATTTCATGGTGTGTTCCCTTTTTCATAGTTCTACCCAGAGAAAACTGTTTCCCAGGACACCAGGACTCCCTGAAGGCTGTCAGTGGACTATGATCCCTCAGCTTTCCCTGCCTCTGAGAGGTCCCTTGTGCATCCTTTGCAGACAATCCATTGGCCTCCTAAGTGACTCCCTAGAAATGGATCAATTTGACTCTGCTCAGTGGCACCATGCCCCTCCTCATGCTCACCAACAGGAAAGGGATCTTCTCGAGGGCAGAGGCAGGTACTCCAGGGTTATTTGTGAAGGTGACAGGCTCTAAAGGTTATTGCCCCATCACCTCCTCAGCCTTCCTTTTGTTAATACTCCTTGTATACCCCTCCACTTCTTTCCTAGGCTTCCACAAACAAACAAAAAATCACCTTATTTAAATCTCTGCCTAGCTAGAGGCTGAGGAATCCTGAAGTTCACCCTGCCCATCATGTGGGTGCCTCTCCCAGCACTTCCCACAGCAAACACTATGGGGGGACAGATTCTGGTCAGCCATGTCCCTAGTTTCACTGGTTCCTGCCATGACACAGGGAAGAGGTCTATGTGATAGACAGTGAAAACCCGAGATCCTCTCCTGGGCTGACCAGCAAAGGCCACTGAGGTTTATGAAGTTGATGGGATATTGAGGATTGGGGTTTTCCAGAGATTTTTCACAGCCGCTGATCATGTTTTTATTCGGCCTGGGAATTGGAAACATTCTGAGGTCCTTTTCATTTGAGCTCTCAATGATGGAAAGGAAAGTGTCACAGAGGATCAGGCCTGTGCCAGCTGCTACTAGCGTCCACCAGGACGTTCTCCAGAGTGTAGTCAAGGAATGGGAGATGCACCACACTTGCACATATTATTCAGAACACCTGCCTAAGTTCCAATGACAATACGTGTGGGGCCCCTTCCTGTGTGCCACTCTCCTTCCTGTCTTCATAAGAACCCAGTCATCTTCAATCCTGATCCTGGAAAATGAAGAACACCCCACAGGTGCTCCCTTTTCATGGAGTACCAACCAAATCAGGAAGATAATCAAAGTCTTCCTGTTGATTTGAAAAAAAATGAGCTGAGGCTACATTCAGAGATAACGATTCAGAAGACCCCCAGAGGCCCAAATCTATGTTGGTTGAGATTTCCTGGGTTCCCTGCCCTTCAAGAATCAAGGACACCGACTGTCTGAATGGAAGGAGAAGTTTTCCTTTGCAGGAAGTTGGCGAGGGACCCTGGGCTGTGGCAGTTGGAGTAACCTGCAGCCTCACCCACAGAGAGTGTATCACACTGCATTTGTGGTCATTGAGAATCCCACTGGGCAGTTTTCTAGCTAAAAACACTTCTCACCACTGCCCAGTTATGATTTGAGACTCTCAGTCAATCCTCTCAAAATGACATCCCAGGCAGCTTCCCTGTGTCTGAAGAATGGACACAGGGCTCAGCATCTGGACTCCAGGGAGCCCTAACTGACCACCACTGTGACACCATCTGTGACTGCCTAAAAAACCATGCAGTGACCTGTGTCCATTGTATAAGGAATCGATCCCTTGGCCTCTCTCCCTTCTGCTGACCCAGTGTACTTCCGCTGAGTAGTATGGACCTGGGTCTTAGGAGCTCTCCTCACCATGAGCTGTATCAGTCTTCCTGGGGCTTCCTGGGCCATGTTAAGTGCATCCTCTAAGGCTCTTTCCTTCCCTTACTTCTGCTCAGTGAGTTAACCATAGGGGAAGTACTCCATTCTAACTCCCAAGGGTTGGGGGGGGGGGTGACTGTTTCTCAGATAACAAACCCCTCCAGGCTCACCTCCTTCCAAAGGTCAGGACCACTGTCACAGTGTCTCACAGTCTCCACAGTGGGAAACGTCAGTAGAGGACCCAGAGAGTGACCTGTCTGTAACAGATGCTCAGGGTCCAACTGAGCCAAGCTGGGACAAGTTTAAATGTAAACCCCAGTGGAATGTTGGACCCAGACATTCTGCAGGGGGGAGGGGCCAAAGGGAGCTGGCCTGGGTGGGGGCTGGGCAGACATTTCATGAAGAGCTGTGGTAGGTATAGAAGTACCTTGAGTTCCCTTCAGACAATTCAGTGGTGACACAAGTGATGTGTGCCTCTGGGTCATTTTGAAGTAGTTTCTCAAATGCACAGCAGAGTGGTGAGAGCCATGGCTCTCATGAGCCACACAGTCATGGCTCTGAACGGCCCATACTCTAACCTGGAGGGTATGGTTGCATTTTATGGATAAAGTGTGTTTTTTTTAAATCCCATCCCGTTTGCAAAACAGACTCTTGGGTGTTCCTGAAATATTCAGCACCTTATTATAAGTCTTTTCAATGAATGGGGGAGGGGGCATAAGAACAAGCTTCTTTCACTCTTCCTTCACTTTTTATGTAGTTATTCCCCACATTGATGAAATAGCTGGTGGGGCTTTTTTTTTTTTTTTTTTTAACTAGTGATATAAAATATGCAGTGTAGAAAAACTGTCTTTTCATTCCACAATCAGGTGTTGTTTTTTTGTTTTGTTTAGTTGTTTCTTATACTGAATGATGGAGTTCAGATTCTCAAAGCAAGCTTTATTTGCTAGACCCAGGTCGAATTCTGGGGCCTTGCATATTCTTAGTCAGTGCTTTGTCACTGAGCTTCAGCCCTTACCCCATGCAATCAGTTTGCACTACTTCAAACTGCTAGACCACAGGTGCTCATATAATCACACTAGTCAAATGCAATTTGTGCAAAGCGGCCATGGGAAGGAGCATTGAAATGTCCTTTTGTCCTACCATCTGACCTTTACTCTTGTAAAGTCCTGAACTCATATTGATTGCTGATGGGAAAAAAATTAAAAACACTGTGAACATGGATGTCCTTGTCATCAGGAACATTGGCAGAATGGCTAAAGGCCCTATCTGCCTCCTGTAAAGGTTTTCCGTCCTAGGACCTTGGCAGCTTCACATGGGACATGACTTCCCCATTATCCTTTGAAAGGAAATGATATTAATTACCCACATTTCCTGAAAGAGTATCAAAGGATTATTATTGTTTGATTGTTTTTGACAATGTATTTCAGGGTCAATGGGATCCATGGTACACATTTGAAAAGTTCAGGCTAAAAATATTCCATGGAGAAGAAAAGGAAGAGGATACATTTGGTGTGTGCGCAAATTGGTCAACATTGCCAAATCTTCATCAAACATACCAGAAAAAGTGTCAAAGAGAACATTTGGGCATCTGTATACACTGGGAGGGCTGTCCATATGCAATAATGGCTCAGTAGGCAAAATCAAGGAATGGGGTTTTCAGAGTGTTACCCAGACCTATAATTCTTTAATGGAACCTACAGCTGGACTAGGAGGAAAGCACACACTGATGTCTGGACGAGTGAACATGAACCAAAGAGAAGTAGTGGGAAGGGGGTGAAAACACTGGGCCCAAATGGGGAGCCAGTGCTTCAGGGTAGAGAGCTTCCAAGGGCTGCACAGGGCGGTCTCTAATTCATAACAGTGAAAATCACTTTGTCATTAAAGACGCTCTGGCTGAAAGAAGGGCCAGCCCAGAGGCTCTGGACGAGGCGCCTCCTTGCCCGAGACACCTCCAGGCTTCCCGACCCACTTGTTCCTCCTCCTGGGGGCGCCCCTCGCCCCGCGTCCCTCCCGCACCCCTTGCGCATGCGCACACGCTTGGCTGGAAATGCGCGCTCCCAGGCCGCCATCCAATGGCTTCGGCGTCGGTTGTGGCTCTGGCGGGGCAAGGCGCAGGCGCGAGTGGGGCCCGCGTGTTCCCAACGGCCGGCTGGGTTCCCATGGCAGCGTCCAGACTCAGTCCCATAGGCCCCGAGGTACCCGACCCGCGAGCCTCTCCGGTCTGCTGTGGGTCTCTGCCGGGTGCACCGGCCCCTGCGGCTCGCGGGGCAGTGCGGCTGCCAGTCTTGCTTCCCCTGGGACGTGGGCCGCCCGCACCTGGCCCCGAAGTAAGGGGCGCATGGGCCAGTGAGGCGCCCACGGGCATTGTCCGTGTCCCTTACAGTCTGTGCCACGCCCGGGCTCCAGGGCACCTGTGCGGTGCTTGAGAAGTGCGGTCCTGGTCAGCAGGTCCGAGGCTCTTGTTGGTGTCAGACAAAGTGGTGACGGTCATCTTCTTGTCGCTGTGAAAGCTGTGAATGTTGGGGACACCATCAGCCAGCATCTGGGTTGTTAGGCTGAAGGACACGCATTTCCAGTGATATTAGCGACTTTGCAGAAGGGAACACACTGAGCGGAGTGTGCTGAGTCCGCTGTGGTCACACCATGATTGACGGCTGTCATAGGTGGGCTGTTGGTGGGCCCATCTGGACAGAGCACCTAAATGTGATGGGAGAACCGTGTGACCCCAAGTCGTGTGCAATAAAGAGACTCGTGTTATTAATGTGTGGTGCTCGTGTATCGCGCAGTGACACTGATGATGTGCTCTCACGTGTGGTTGGTGGGCTGTTGGGGGGGCCCTTGTGGCTATTTTGGCTGCTGGAAGTTTTCCTTCCGTTTTGATGGGCATGAGGGTCACAGGGCGGTTATTTGGGTGAGAAAATGAGGCCTGTGCTGTCCTGGAGGGTTGGTAGGAGTTCAGAGGGCTCGGGGTGTTTTCCCTGTTCCTTTGTTGGGTGTTGGGGTCCCTAATGTGTTGATGGGCATTCATAATTTGGACCTTGTTCTGTTTACGACTGACTGAGGAGAATGTGGTATGGGTTCATAAGCGTGGGTGGTGGTGTCTGGGTGGATATTGGAGATTAAGGGAAAGTCCTGACGTTTTTGGTGAGACTGCAGGGTTTGGTGTACTTGGAGGGCATGAGAGGTAAACTCAGGAGTTGGCTCAGGTGTTTGTAATTTGGTTGTTGTAATGTTTTACCTGTTGTCTTGTTGTTTGTTTTGGCCCATGAATGCACCTTGGGAAATTTAGGTGTAATATGTGTGTTTGCATATGGACTAAGTTAAGGAATGTGTTTGGGTATGTGTCTCTGGGTTTGCAATGTGGTTGTTGCAGTTGGGAAATGGAGGAGAGCGGTATTTGTATATTTGGGACATAGTGCTTGGTTATGTGGGTTTTTTAAAAAATATCTTTTCATTATTCGTGTATATATACTTGAGTGCATGAAGGCTAGTCAGTAGCTAATTTTGTGGAGTAGTTGGATGAATATGTTCAAGTGTAGTTTGGAGTTGTTAGGGTTCTGCATTTTTTAAGATGAGTTATTTCTTCATATTTGGAAGTGTGTGAGCTTTTATATGAAGAGTGTATGATATTTTGTGTATATTTGGATATATGTGCATATTTGTAGGTAGTGGGTAACTGGATAGAGATGAGATGCCTATGTGGAGTTACTTGTGTATTGAGATTGTATTACCTACCACACCTCAGGGGTGTGTGTATTTGTGTTGCATGTAGTAGCAATAGTTGTGAGGGGGAAGAATGTTTAGGTGTTCGTTAGTAGGTGTATTTATGGGACATGGCAGTTGGTGTCTGCTTTCTGCTGCCATATATGTATTAAGTAGAAAGTTATTTATAACTGGGCAGTAAGGATATATGTATGAGATGGAGATGTGACATTGTGTATTTACATAAGGGAGTGTGGAAATTGTGGTTATATGTGTTAGAGATACATGATACAATTATTCCTTAGAATTTGAGTAGTTATAAAGTGTATTCTAGTTGCCTGTGATAATTTGGGATTTGTAAGTGAGCTTAGTTGTATTTTATATGATATGCTGGAACTATTTTCTTTTGCGTTGCAAATTCCTTTGTGGGTTAGCAGATGGGTGGGTGAATTCTGTAAGTTTCTTCAGTTGGAATGAGATTGCTAGGAGTATTCAAAGTGTATTGCTTTGGAGAATGCTGTGCCATTTCTATGTGTGGACAGGGATGTTTGGCTGGTGAGGTTGGCAGAGTGCTTTCTGGCTATGTAGAATACTGAGTAGTGTTTTAGGGAATCTCTATATTCATGTTTTGCATATATTTCCGTGTCTGAGTCTCCTGTGGGAAGTTTTACATATATAGTGATCCATATATAGCGATTAATTAATATGTGCATGGTTTTTCAGGTGTGCTGGTATTGAGCTCTCTGCCTCATGCATGCAAGACTAGCATTTTTGCATTTTGTGTGTAGATAATCAAGTGATGAGGAGTATGTTCATGAATTTGTGGATGTGTGCATTTAGAATCAGTGTGTATACAAAATACTCAGGCATTCTGTTTGTGTTTATTTTGGGATGAAATTCTTGAAAATTTTGGTGGTGACATTAGGATGTGTGGTTCTGGTATATAATTATGTTTTACTCTCATGCATTTGAGAAATGTTGGTTGTTGTGTCTTGAATTCATGGGACTCTTAGGATCTGGCAGATGTGAGAGGTTCATTGTGTCCTTATAAATAGATTGTCTTCAGGTGTTGTGGAATGTATGTAGTTTAGAACTGTGGGACTTCATGTGGGTCTGCTTTGTTTTAGTGCAAGAGATGACTGGTTTTATACTTTTTAGTTTGCCAGTCTGTGCCCGTAGGGTATTTGTTGGATGTATATGAGCAGTGTGTTTGTTATACAGGTATGTGCCTGGCCCATGTTGAATGTGTATGTTCAATTGTGGTAATGCACATGAATTTAAGACAAATGGGGTATTTTCTGCAAAAAAAAAATCATGTAGTAACAGATGGTGATTCTGTGCATTTAGGGTGGAGATATCAGATGTACATCTGTTCAGAATCCTTGAGGAGTATTTTTGGCTGGAGATGTTACTGGGGTTTTGTTTGTATAGTTGAAGTTGGAATTCAAGTTAGTTCACCCTGGGGCAGGTGAGTTTTGTGCACGTATTCATTCTGTGCTGGAACTGCCAGGAGCCAGCTATGGTAGCTGCTGCTGCTCATCCTTTTGAGTTTCATGTTCAGTGGCATCAGGTCATTAGGTTGGAATTAGTCTTGAGATAGAATCTGGGAAAGGCTCATGAGTTAGAAATTTGGTCACCAGGGGATGGTTCTATTGGGGGAGATTTTCAAGGTGGGATATAGTGGAAGTTAATCATGTCATTGGGTTGTTCTCTGGAATGGGAATATTGGGACCTGAGTCTTTTCTTATCCATACCCCCTTTATTTTTGTTGTTGTTGTTTTTTGTTGCTTGCTGGCCACATTGAAGTGATGAGAATGAGAGCTTAAGCATCCTCACCCCTCCAGCATACTGTACTGCCCAGCCTCAGGTCCAAAGGCAACAGGGCCAAGCAAGCAGTCATGGATGGTAACCTCTAAACAATGAGCCCAAATTCATCTTCTCTCCTTTCATGATGTTGATATCAGATATTTTAGAACTAGGACAGACTACTGTTTAACCCAGAAACATTGGTGCCAAGAGTGTGCCTGTTTTTGTGACCTGTGATTCAGAAGGCTTTTGAACTGGTTTCCAGGAGGATATATGGAAAAGCTTGCAGAAACAGGCTAGAGAGAGCCTGGAGTGCTAGGAGAGAGTTTTGTGGGTGATGCTGATGTGAAGTCAGACCAGAATGTGGAGAGATGCAGACAGTAGAGGCTGTGTCCATGAGGTTTTGAGACTGAAGTAAGTTGGGAATTGGATTAGAGGCCACTCACGTTACTTCTGGCAAGAATTAGCCTACATTCTCCATGTCCTTAGAATTCATGGGAGGCTTATTTAATGGTGTGAGAAGGTTATACTTTATAGATAGGAGGTGTCCCCATAACACTCATGTGTAAGATAATGCAAGAACATTTAGAGGTGAAATGATTGGGTTTTGAGAGCTTTATCCACTGGTGTGGATTAACTGGATGGTAACTGTAGGCAAGTAGGGTAGGACTGGAAGTAGTCAGTCAAAGGGGGCATGCTTTTGGGGTTCATAGTTTGTCTCTCTCTCTCTACTTCCTCATTGCCATATCCTGAGCTTCTTTCCCACTCCCTACACTTCCACCACAACGTTCTGCCTCATCTTGGCCCCAGAACACCATATGGGCCCACAGAGGCCATGGTCCAGGCTGCCCTGGCTAATGTCCTCATTCACAGCTGACCTTGGCATTGTCCATGTGATGCTGGTTATCAGCTTACAGCATGCAGGAGTAGTAGGGCTGTGAAGGTTTGCACTGATACTTCAGAGGAAAGGCTGGTGGCCAGGAAGAGCATGTCACAGTCAGAATGCAATCCAGCAGCCCCAGAAGCAGTGATTTGTCAAACTGTGGGAGCGGAGCCAGTGTTGTGGTGGAGAGCTCAGTAAGTTAGCACTGGCAGCCTATGAAACGCCTGCTCAGGGAAGTGAAAGTAGTGAGCACACCAGCTCTAGGGAGTGGTCCCACATCAGTCCAAGCAGGAGGGGTGAGGATGCTCAAGCTCTCGGGGACCCATATCACGCCATCAGGTGTCCTAGTTTCACACCTGGAGCACTAGACTTAACGTGTGCCCTGCTGTGCTTTTTCAGTTTCCTCCTTGCTGGTTTCCTGTTCTTCTCTATGGGGCTGGTTGTGTTTCCCCTGTGCAGTTGTATCTTGGAAACATGCTAACTTTCTTTTTGATTAATAAAGAGGATTTCAGCTAATGCAACTGCAAAAGGTTTGATTGTGCTGCTTTGCTTCCACCTGCGATAGCCAGTAATGCAGAAGCAGAGAGGTGTGAGAGAAAAGGCTTCCTTTGCAACGATCCAGTGTGTCAGAGATGAATGGCTAGCTCCTGGTCTCACCTTGCTTAGTTCTGCCGAGTGAAAGTATATACAGTGTGTTTTGTGGGATTGTTCTCTGAGTCTTGGGCAGGTGGGCACAAGTGCAGTTCACTAGGGTGAAAGGATGTCCTTTAGAGAGGGCTGGGGTTGTGACTCAGTGTTGCAGCGTTTGCCTGGCATGTGTGATGCACAGGGTTTGATTCTCAGCACCACATATAAATACATAAAGACCATTGACAACTAAACAAATATTTTTAAAAAAACTTCTCTAGACGAGCTGGGGTCGTGTGGGTCCTATCTGAGTCCAGTGGACACTGACCCATCCCAGACCTGTGAATCTAAGATAGTGCGATTGTTTAGATGTCTGCATTCTCAAAGTGTGTGCATCTGGTTTCCATCCTAATCAGTGTCTTCTCTACACTTGTGCCCATACCTTTTCATTTGGACATTTCCTGTGACCTAGTATGGAGGAGTGCCCAGTGTATGGGTTAGTGCTTTTAACTGTTTCTATGTTTAGTCATTAAGATAGGGATGAGGTTATGGGGAGAAAAGAAAGCTATGCTCATTAATGAAAAAGAAAAGAGTGGCAGTAAAGAACCTTTTAATTCAGGGTTCAGCATCACTATGTTCCCTTGCATCTCAGAGGAGACTTTGGATGAGGACTATTGGGAAAAGCACTGTTGAGATTTGTGGACTGACTCTTGGAGACTTGGAGATGGACTGAATGCCTTTTTTTTCTGTGATACAGACATGAATTTTTGGGGACAAGGGGTAGGGGTAGATGTTCTGGTAATGACCTTTAGTGTCCCCCAAAGGCTCAGGTATGAAACCTGTGGCTCTCTGCCGATGGCACTATTGGGAGGTGCTGGAAGCTTTTAGAAAGTGGGGTCCAGTTGATGAAATTAGTTCACTTGGGAAGTGTTCCTGAAGGGGTCCTTGGATCCTTATGCATTTCTCTCTCTGCTTCCCAACTTCCATGAAGTGAGCAATTTTCCTCTGCTACACACTCTGCCAGATGTTCTGCCTTGCCAGAGGTCTGTGGCAAGAGTGCCAAGTGATCGTGGACTGTAACCTCTGAAATCATGAGCCAAAATAAGTCTTTGCTTCTTTGACAGTGTTGATCTCAGGTGTATTTTCACAGGGTTGAAAAGTGATTGGGACAGGTCCTGTCAAAAATACAAGAGGCTCCAGACCCTTCCTCTAACCAGATTTACCTCCTCTGTCTGTATGTAGCAGGGAACAGCTGATAATTTACTCAGTCATCTTTTGCACAACAAACATGCCAGGAATGTCCCCAGGTTAGAATTCAGGCATGTAAGGATGCCAAAGGCCTCTTGTGTGAGAACACTGCAGACCCCATTCATAAACTGGAGCAGATGTGGCTTAAAAGATTCGAGGTGAACAAGCCTGGGCCTGGCGTGGAAACACACATTGCACAACAATGTGGCCTCCCAGCTAGGAGACATCCATCTTGACTGACAGTGGCTACTCAAAAGGGTCTATTTGGGGTGATCCTCTCCTTTAGGTACCCCTTAAGTGTTCCAGAGGACCTTCATTTCCAGAGGCATTATCTGAGAGGGCTGTCTTCCTATTTGAAGAGTTTTCCTCTGTATTCCGCAGTTATTGAGTGGCTGGAAGTACCTTTCAGTTTTATAAGAGGAATGTGCTCTCTCCTTTGTACTTTTATAACACCAAGGTATGTGCCTGAAGTCTGCTTCTTCACCCCTCCACCTCTGTGCGTAGGGCCCACAAGATCAATGTCATTGAACAAAAGGCTAACTGGGTGTGTCAATGTTCAGATTATGTATGTGGTGTCTGATGTGCCTGAAGTCTGCTTCTTCACCCCTCCACCTCTATGTGCAGGGCCCACAAGATCAATGTCATTGAACAAAAGGCTAACTGGGTGTGTCAATGTTCAGATTATGTATGTGGTGTCTGTGTGTGTGTGTGTATGAACTTGTTCCTCTGGCACCAGGACTTTGTGTTCTCATGTGTTTCATTTCATGTGTAGAGGTATGGAAAGGACATGAAACAGGACACCATGAATTATCTTTGGTGTGAGTGTTTGATTGTCGTGTGTAAAGATTGTGTCTGAGTGATGTCTTTGGTCAGTGTTGGGTGAATGCCTTTCTGGCAGGACGTTTGTTTGGGGTGTTAGTGCTCGTTCTGAAGGTGTTGTTGTTCACAATAGTCCACAATGCCATGTGTGCAGCATGCATTTGAGAAGAGCGAGGATGTTGTCTTACATTTCTGTGTTGGATCTGTGCATTTTCATAGAGTTTATACGTATGTTCATGGTGTCTAGGTGAGAATTTAGGTACTTATATTTTTTGGTATATAAAGATTTGTAGAGAATGGGATTTTTTGGTATGTTGAGGTATTAGGAGTTATGTATGTATGACCAGTGGATGTGAACAGATTCTGTTGATAGTTTCTCAAGATGGACTGCTGTGTATGTTCTTATTTTGGACTTTGAGTGATCATGCTGTTCTTGGGAATGGAGGAGTATCCTGTTTGAGTATATAGACGAGTTAGTGATATCCATGTAAGCCTGAGCTTTGCTGAACTTCAAATTCTGAAGCATTCTGTGTATGTGTGTATTTGCAACATATAGGTGATTGTATGTGCTACATTTGAGAATAGAAGTTGTTGTCATATGTTAATAAGTATATTTGTTCTAAATCTATTCAGTTATTGAGGGGGTTTAATATGATTGCATTTGGGGGATACTGAATGGCGTGTGTTTTTCTGGGGTGTGAGGATATATGTATCTGAAGCACACAAAATACCCCCACACAATAGACCCTAGCCTTAATTAAGCTTCTCCTATTGTTAGATCAGCAGCATTCATGCAGGGTTTATTGTGGTTGGTCGTGTCCTCTTTCTTGTGAATGCCAGGTTTGCACACAAAAGGTGAGATAAAGTCTGTAAGCTTGTTGTACAAAAGATATTGTCTCTGTTTTCTTGGTAAAAACTTACGAAACCTGTGTCTGGCCTAGAGGATGGGATGAAAAGCACCTGTAATGTGAACACTCAAGCCCCACCCCCCGCTGCCCATGGGATATAAAGTTCAAACTATTTCCATAATAGCTGTCCAGAGAATGTTTCAGGCCCGAGCCACACTCTGGACTGGTTGACTGCAGCCAGTAAACCTGCTTCCTGAAACGTCCTCTGGTATCCAGCCTCCTCTTTTCTATTTTATATCTATTTTAAGTGTTTCTTGGAGGTGGCTGGAATATGGGGCTTTGTATGAAAGGCTATTTATCAGAATTGTTTGGATTTTGGTGTGCATTTGTTTTAATTTGGGCATGAGGAACTCTGGGTGTGCAGTCAGGCATCTGGAAGAGGATTTTCAGAGTTCCACAGTGTGCGCTTTTGACTGTGTACATCAAGAAGTATGAGCAGTCCTGCACATACCTGTTCATAGTGACAGAGTGGCTGCATGTCCTTTGGGTCTGTGGGTGTACTGTGGATTTGTAGGTTCAGACAGACATGTGTGTCTTCAAGCTTATGTAATCTAGGGTTGTGAATGTATTTAGGAACTGTGATGGCTTAGAATTCATTTTCAAGCAATAGACATGTGCAGTGTGTTTCCACTGAGGGAATGAAGGAGTTAAGTTTATATGGGAATACAAGTTAGGAGGCTTCAGTACTGACAGTGTATATGGGTAATTTATGGCATGGTGGGACTTGTGGTTAGTTATCAAGAGGAGTATTTGAATGGAGTGTTTCTGTGAATGTATTTTTTAGTTTGAAAAAGATATGAGATTAGAGAGTGCAGAGGTAAAATATGTGTATTAGGGCCACACATATGTTATGTGTGTATTTGGGAAATGACAACATGTAGATTGTAGTTCACATCATTTGGTTGTGTACATTGGGAGAGGGTTGGGAAACTTTATGTGTGTTTGGGAGTTGGTGTTCACACATCAAGTGATTCTGGGGATATAGAGTCATGTTTGTGTGTGTATGTAGGTGATTGTGCCTGTGTCCTTTAGGGTTGTGGATGTTACATTCTTATCATCAGGGTGTATCTGGTTGCATTCAATTGTGGGGAGATTCTAAGAATTTTTTGTGTATGGTGGAGATGAAGCAATATTACATTTATTGAGTGTATATTTCTGTTGAGAGAATCAAGTCTGTGTGATTTTCCAGAGAACTTAGGATATTGTTTATGTGAATTCTGTAGGGTTTTGTGTGTGTGTGTTTGTATAGATATTTGTGTATTTTTAAAAGTTTTTCTGTGTATGTGCATACTCAGTGTTTGGTGATATTATGTGCATGTCTTCAGGAAGTGCAGAGTATATAGGAATGTATAAGCCTGCATTTGGAAAAGGATACATTATAACTGCATGTCTCTCAATATCTGGATGACTACAGGCATGTGTATTTGGGGTGTGCATGGAGTATATTTTTGAAGAAGGTACGGGGTGGTGTCTGGATTCAGTGAAGGCAGAGATGGGGGCTATTTATGCATCTGTGTGTGTGTGTTTGGTGAGATGGCAGTGAGTTGCGGGTCATGCACCTGTTGTCAAATGTGGGGGGTTTTGATGATATCTGAGTTGAAGGAGTTGTAATGAGTGTGCATCCTCACATGTGCATGCTTCAGCAAGGAATGTGTGCACATGTCTCTGTGGCTGGGTGATGTGTGTGTGTGCATTCATGGCAGTAAGGGGTGGCAGGAGCACATTGGTGATGGCAAGCCTTTCCCATGTGCACTGACCCCTTGTTCCCGTTGATCTGAAACTCCAAAAGTGATTTCTGCTTTCTCGTCCTTGGATGTCTGACTCCATTAGTTGCTGCAGTGGGTGGATGTGCCTCTTGTGCTTCAGTGGATCCTGTGCTTCTTGGATCCTGGATTGGTGGATGCAAGCCAATTAGGGATGACCCCTCAGGAGTGGTGGTGGGGAGCTTTTCCTCCAAGATGTGAGGTATGGCCATTCCTCTTCAGAATGGTTCAAAGGGACTGACTCCAGGAGGAAACTGCCAGGAGATTCACAGATTTAGGAACAATTGCTGGGAGAGTTGTCTGTGTTTGTCCACCTGTTGCATCCTCCCTTGGGTATGTCATGTGGGAGAACATTTTGAGATACCCATATTCGATATATTTGGACCACACAGACTCATGTCCTTGGCAGATGGTGTGTTGACTCTTTGCATAGGCAGGGGGAGAGAAGATAGCACCTTGGACCAGGCTATATCCACCTCAAATCCAAGGACATGTTGAATCCCAAATGCTAGAGTGCTGTTATGTTTGCAAGATGAATGTCCTATTCTGAACAAAATGTTCAAATATGAGACGACAAATTCCTTTGTTCCCCCCCCCCCTTTTATCATGTATTCCTCTGGGAATGTGTTTATCTCTCTCTTGCTGTACAATCTCAAAGACTGGAGAACATGGAAGATAGAGCCTCGGTTGGATTGGAGAGGAGTATGGCACTGGAATCCATAATCATCTTAAGCTTTGGATCCTTCATCTCTGCAGCCTCAAACTCCTCAAACTCCTTGATTACCTGGCAGGTAATCAAGGTACAGGATTATTTAAAAAAAGTATTAGTCATTGGAAAATCCAAACTGTAGCTTCATACCAATGGGGAGCTGGTAGTAGGGATCAATTCCCAAAGCAGAAACAGTTCTGGAAAGACCCTACATCACTTACCACCTGAAGGGAATCATGTGGGCCTAAGTGAACAAAGCACATTCCTTTATGTATGCCCTCCTTATGCCAGGCTTATCATGTCCCTGCCCTGAACCACACAGAAAAGCCAAGCATCAGCATCTGGTCAAAGATATGATTTATGTAGGAGAACACCATGAATCCTCTCTCTCCATGAATGGTGTGGTTAGGACTGTCTACTATAAAGAAGGTCCAAGGACACAAGACTCAGGAGAGATCATGAGAAAGTCAAAGCTACATATAAATTTCCAGGATGCTAACCTTGCATACATGAGGCATGGAGTTGGATACCATTACACACAGAAACCACACACACACATACACACACACAAACACACAGACGCACATCCACACACACACACACACAAATACACCCATGAACACTCAATATCTATACAAGAACAGAGAGACATAAAAATAACTTCAAAACATGAATATATAGACTCCCTAAAACACCATACAGTATTCTACATATCCAGAGTGCAAACTGCCAACCTCATCCTAGAAACACCCAGAAACCCACTGCACTCTCCAAAGTAATAATCCTAACAAGCTCATTCTTGAGGAAAAAATTTATATAATTCATCAACCCACCATTGAATCCACAAACCAATTTTCATGCTCAAGATACAAAAATATCTTCAGCATACTATTAAAAGTATACACAAAACCACTTACAAACATGATCTGTTCACGTTATCACTGGCAAGTAGAACACACCTCCTTTCTATGCAAATACTAAGAAGTAACTGAATCATGCATCCCTCACACAGCCAAGGGGTGCACATGAGTGTGGGCTCCCGACAGGAAGCCCAGGAAAGCCCTGCAGGAAGAGGATGGAAGTGAGTCAGAAAGCAAAAAGGTTTCCTGGGCAAGTTGATGCCTTCTCATGGAGACTCTGGGGCTGGCCTTCCCCTAAGCGAGTGTGAATAAAGTGACCACTTATGATTTTCAGTATTACAAACCTATCATACCTGCATTAGATACCACCCTCACTGCAAGCCTCTGAAGTCCACCCTGAAGCATAGGCTCCCCATGTTGGCCAACTGCTTTTACCCACTTGGCACTAAGTCTGTTTCATTCTTGCTTACTCGTTCAAAAATCAATGTGTGTGTTCCTCCTACTTCATGTATAGGTCCCATTAAAGAACAGTCTGGTAAAAAAAAAATTCAGCCCCAGGGAACACTCTGATGGTAAGGATTTTTCTCAGAGCACAGAAAAAGATTACCCGACACCATCAGTATCAATGTGATCCTTCTACAACTAGTTCTAACATTTTTGCTACTCTATAGTATAGAAATAGATTGACCTAACCAGAAATATGTATTACCTCATGAGAAACAAAGAACTAGTATGAAAAAGGAAACTAACAAGAGTATATAAGGCTATGCCTCCCTAAAGTAAATGCTCAGCCTTCAAATAAGAATGCACTGAGTCTGTGTCAGTGGAAATCAACACTGCTTCCCTGCGGAATGCCCTGGTGTCCTGTGTCTGTGAGAATCCTGCAACACTCTAAAGGCTCCATTACTCCATTCTTTCCTACTGTATTTACTCTACAGGGTATATTTATTTCATAAGGAGAACTCTACCAACAAGCACTGATACACAAATGTTTTCCTTGAAAGTTTTTGTTAGACGTTTCATTAACACTTGACAATATTGACCAATTTCAATAGATGGCAATTTTACCCTTCGCCAGTTTGGGCATATACTCCACTAGAACTTTTAAAAATGTGTACCATGGCCTCACTAGGCCTCTTAATAGATTGGGGGGGAGTCAGTCTTTTTATGCTCTTTATGGGAATCTGTATAATTAGTATCATTTCCCTCAAAAGATAATATGTAAGATGCATTACATGTGACACTGCCAAGGGCCCTCAAGTGCAAAGTGAAAAGCTCTATAGGATGCAGATGTGGTCTCTTGCCATTCTTCCAATGTTCCAGATGTGTGGAGAACACCAGATGCTTTTTTTTTTAATTCCAGAGCTTTAGTCCAGAGCTGTCATATTAGTCCAGAGCTTTCATACAGCAGTGGTCAGACAGTAGGGGCTGAAGGATATTTAGCTGACAATTTCCATGGCCAGTCTTCACAAACTGAATGTGGGCTAATTATTTCTGCATCTTGGTTTGTGAAAACTGATTGCAAATTTTGGAGAACATTGTTTTTCTGGAATCGAAATTTTAAATCACAGTTCAAAAAAAAAGCTTATGTCAAAGATGTGAATGAAAATTATGGGAAATAATTAGCTGATTTGACAGGTAGAATAACCGTTCCCAAAGAAGCCTGTCTTCGTCAGTGCTTGAGACATTGTTTTGTCTTGTCATAAGAGTTGAATGTCTCATGAACACACACACATGTTTTGTGGACATAATAGGGTACAAAACACAATATCCAATAAATGCAAAACACACACTAAAGTCTAGTTTATTGGCTATTCATCCCCATGATTGGGTGCATAGGAATGGGAACTGCAAATTGGTGGACAGAATCCTGGCTAGTTTGAAAATGCAACCCCAGTATATGAGGAGTGGATTTCTAGTGCCTGGACTTTGATAAAGCAGATTTCGCTCCACCGTGGGAGGGCCTCATCAAATCAGTTCAAATCATTAGAAGACTGACATATCCTGAGAAAGAGAGAATTCTGCCAGAAGCCTTCAAACATGGACTGCAACATCAGCTCTTCCCTGGGTCTTCAGCTTCCTGACAGACCCTGAAGGATTCTAATTCACCATCCCCCACCCGCAATCACAGGAGCCAATTCTTTCTAATAAAACTCTCTCCATGGTTTATCTACATTCACAACACACACACACACACACACACACACACACACACGTACTATTTGTTTTCCTGGAAAACCTGACTTCTAACACTTACTGAGAAAAAAAAAATGAAATCCTTAAAACTCGATATGAACATGAGGTATTATAAAAAGGATGGAACCATTTTCTTAAGTCAGAATAGAAAACATTTTAAATAATTCAACCCAAAATGGATCAAAGACCTAAAAGTAACATTTGAAACTGGTAGAGGCAAACACAGGGGAAAGGTTTCAAGACAGAGGCACAGGAGCAAAGATGGCAAAGCAAAGGAAGACTGCACTTCCCACTCCATGGTTCACAAAAGAACCAAGGCACACCGCTTCTGTAAGAGTACTCCCTCAAAGTAATTCAATATTGAACAGTCAGAGACTCAAGAGAGATCCATACATTATGAAGTTATGAACAGAAGATGAGAAAGAATACATCTGAGAATCACAGCCTGTGGGACATGAGTCCCATGTTTCTCCTTTGCTAGCAGAGTAATAAAACTTTTTTCCTTTTTCTCCAAACCATGTCCTCATTTTAGGGTTGGCATCAGAGACAAGGATGGAACTTTCAGTAACAAAACTGGTACCCCAGGTTGAATCTGAGAGCAGCCCCTGCTTCAGATTTCTTGGGTAAGCCTGGCTCTCCAAGGAGCCCCACTTTCATGCTAAGGATGCAAGGTTGCTGGAACACTTGAGAGTTAGAGATGGGTGAGCTTGCCCCGGTATAACCAGAGGAGCCATTCCTGTGAGTAAAGGGAGAGACTGAGGGACCATGCGAGAAGCTTCTGAAGCTCTTTTTGCTTTGGGGAATTCCCATCTTCTCTCCCCGAATGGTACAGGTTGCTCCATCATAGTCCACTTTGAGAAAAATGAAACTGAACTCCGTATAAGTTGTGACACTCTTGGCCATCTGGTAAGTCCCCCAATGTGCATGCCAAGATCCCTGATTCCACACATCTGTTTTCTCTTTGTGGGAATTTTTAAGGCTTACTAGGATGAGGCCGATTCTAAAAGCAGCTTCTGGTGTCCCTTGTACCTCTCCCCTGCCTGCAGCTGAATCTGCTCCACCAGATGGGATCTCTATCCCCTGGAAGAAGCCCTTGGGTACTCTGCCAGCTGGCTTGGTCCCCGCTCTGCCATTCAGAGTGTGTCTCCCTCCTGGGATCCTCAGCCTCCAAGCATATCAGTGGGTGTAATGAGAATGGGACTGAGGACAGGATCACCTCACTGAACACACATATGCAGGTGTCTCATCCCACCTCTGACAAGCAAGGACCCACAGGATACAGAGAGGATGGCCTCCTGGCTGTCTCCTATTAATAACCCTCAGGTTACTTTTAGAGGCAAGATAAACATCAGGTCACTTTTAGAGGCAAGCCAATCAGAATTACTTTTGATTTTTCAGCACAAAATCAAAATTACAGAAGGTGTCAAATGACAGGTTCCAAGCCCTGAAAGAACATACCTGTCAACCAAGATTGATATATCCAGTAAAACCAATCTTCAGAAGCAAATGAGGAATAAAATCTTTCCAGGAGAAGTAGAAACAAAAAGAAATCATGGCTACTAAACTGGCACTAAACAAAATACACCAAGAGCTACCACAGAGGAGAAATAAAAAACTACAGAGTTCACAAATGGACAGATCTCATTTGAAGTGTAGCCAAGCATGTGAGAAACAGAACCAAATTCCACATCAGAAAACACAGAAGGAACTACCAAACATCTCTTTATAATAACACCAAATGTAAATGGATCTCTACTTTCCAATGAAAAGATACAGGCTGACACAACAGGTCAGAATACAGTACCCAAATATATGATGTTTGGAAGAGACTCACATTCCATTCAAGGACAGCTACAGACAAGTAAAAATGATGGAAACAGAAAAACCATGTAAATGAAGCCCCCAAGAAAGCAGGAAAAGCTACTCTCATATCCGATAAAGCAACCTTCAAGTCAAAATTAATCAGAAGAGGCAAAAAGTTCACCTCATATTGGGCAAGAGAACAAGTGAACAAGTAGATACAATGACAACAGATATTTATGCCCCAGTCATCAGTGCCATTAATTATATAAAAAAGACACTTCATGAGTTAAACTCTTAGAGAGACCAAGGTACAATAATTCCTTGAATCACATAATAATGGAATGAAAATAAAAATGTTCACCAAAACCCCACAAAAACTAAATGAAGATATAGAGATTGAACAATACATGTTTGAATGATGAATGGGTGATAGAAGAAATCAGGGAAGAAATTTTTAAAAAGTTCTTAGATGCAAATGAGAATAGTGATACAATATACCAGTAACTGTAGGTCAGTATGAAGTTATTTCTAAGAGGAATGTTTAAACAATCAAATTGTAAAGGTCGGGCGAGCGTCAGAGGAAGAGACCACCAAGAGACTGTCTCATGCAACAGCAAAGGGTTTATTGGGGGTCCAGCATGCTGGGGCTCAGAGCTCACTTGAATAGAGCAGAGAGAGAGAGCCCCGGGAACAGCTTAAACAGAGCTTATATACTTTCCTTGGAGAGGGCAGGGACTTCACATACAGCATAGCCAATTATTGCACAGTTTCTGGGAGGGGTTGTTTTCGTAGAGCAACCAGATGATCAAGGGAGATTTCAACATACATTTAGTGGGCATTTCCAGGAGTTGTTTTCAACTTCTACATGAGTTTCAGGTTCCAGGAAAACAGAACTTAATTCTTACATTCTTAACCTTTTCAAAATGATGCATCTAAAGGCCCTTAAGAAAGAACAAACCAAATCCAAAAAGAGAAGAAGGAAGGAAATAATTAAGATCAAAGCCAAAATTAATGAAATTGAGAAGGAAGAAAATATAAATGCTCCATTAAACAAAGAGTTTTTGAAAACATAAAAAGATGGATAAGCCCTTAACCAAAAAAAAAAAGACTCAAATTAATAAATTCAGAATTGAAAAAGTAGAAATCATCACATATATCACAGAAACAAAAAAATCTTTATGGACTATTTTGAAAAATTGTACACCAAGCAACTGGAAAACCCAGGAAAAATGGGTACATTTCTACACAGCTATAATTTGCAAAAATTGAAGTCAGAGGAAAAAGAAGACCTAAACAGACCAGTAACTAGCAATGAGAAGCAGTAATGAAAAGCTTCTAAGAAATAAAACCCCAGGTCTAGATGGATTCTCAGCTAAATTCTATGAGACTTAATGAAGAACTCATGCCCATGCTCCATGAAATGGAAAGGGATGGAATAAGTCCAAGTTCATTCTGTGAAGTCTGTATCCCTCTCAGACCAAAACCAGATAAGGACACACTGAGGAAAGAAAACTGCAGACCAATATCCCACATAAACTTAAGTGCAAAATTTCTTAATAAAATGTTAGCAAATCACATTTAAAAACATGTTAAGGGTATACAACATGACCAAGATGGATCAAAGAGCCGGGGATCAGACCAGAAAATATGCCTCCTTTAGAAGCAAATGAAGACTCAACACTCCAAGAATGACTTTCGTAATAGGACCCACACAATTCAGGAAATAAGGCCAAGAGTTAATAAATGGGTGTGTATTGAATTAAAAAAACTTATGCACAGCAAAGGAAACAAGATTTTGGAGAACCTATAGATGGAGAAAAAAATCTTTGCTAGTTACTCTTCTCACCAAGAAATACAGAATACATAAAGAACTCAGAATGCTTAACATCAAAAATCAAACAATGCAATAATAAATGAGCAAAAGAAATAGACACTTCTCAAAAGAAGAAATAAAAATGGCCAACAAATACATGAATAAATGTTCAATACCATTAGCAATTAGGGAAATTAACAACCCCAAGATTTCATCTCACTCCAGTCAAAATGATAGCATCAAGAAAACAAACAATACTAAATGCTGGAGAATATGAAAAAACACAGCAACACTTATACACTATTGATGGGACTGTAAATTAGTAGAAACTCTATGGAAATCAGTATGGATGCTCCTCAAAACACTAGAAATGAAACCACCATATTACCTAGCAATACCACTCCTTGGTATTTATCCTGAAGATTTAAGGTCATCAAGCTATAGTGATACATGCACACCCACCTTTGGAGCAGCACAATTCACTATATCCAAATATGAAATCTAGGTCCATCAAAAGATGAATGGAATAAGAAAATGTGATATGTATTGCATGGCTCTCTCTTGTCCAGTGTGGCTGTGGAGTCTCGAATCAAGACCTCCAGAGACCAAGCTAGAAGCAGGTCTCATTTGATTACGTAGTTACCAAGTATATATACTTGGGCTGTAGCTAAGCAGATTATAGGCGGCCACCAATACAGTTTCTGGCCAACTGACCTTGCGGCAACCAATCAAGGAGCAAGCCCTGGAGCAAGCACTGGGACTGCAACATGTGGCCTCAGTCTCGTCCGCTGTGCCTACGGGGTAAGCAGTGTGTCGCTCAAGTGCCTAGCACAAGGGGAGTGGTTTGCCACACTGGCGCCCTTAATGTATACCATGTATGCAGTACTCCAAGCACTTGTCCCCACAATATGTGTGTGTATGTGTGTGTGTGTGTGTCTATACATAAACATATAATGGAGACTTATTCACTGTAAAATAAAATGAAATTATGTCAATTTGAATGAAAATGAATGGAACTGGAGTCCCTTAAGTTAAGCAATATATTCTAAAATGAGAACATCAACAGTTGGATGTTTTCTCTCATATGTGAAAGCTATAGAAGAAAAAGATAAATAGAGGTGGCAGCTCATGAAAATCGAAGGTACATAAGTAGATTTGATGAAAGGGACTACAGGGAGGGAGCAGGGAAGAGAAAGGAAGGGAATGATATTGTTTAAATTATATTCTTATTTCTTGTGCAATATGAATAAGAAAGAACAATTCTCACCAATACCAAAATAACCAGTTGCCCTTATGAGAGCTGGAAATACTGTGAAGGTTAATCTGATGCCATGTCAATATGAGATGTCATATGGCATGCTCTTTCTGTCAGCAAATATAGTCCTAGACCCAGAAGTGAGTCAGCTTCTGTGGTACCTGATTGATCTGGGATGAGTTCACGCCACACTCCAGAAATAAGAAAATGTCTTTTGGCCATGCCCAGTAAATCTCAGAGACCCAGGAGAAAGGAAAGCCAGGAGACCAAGTTCTAGTGAAGACCTGGAAGGAGGTGGCGCCATCAAAACAGCTACAACCTAGATGGAAGGTACCTTACACCATCACTTTAGCTTCCTCTATGGCCATAAAGGTACAGGGCATACCAACTTGGATCCATCTTGCCTGGGTAAAACCCTCCCTCTGGATCCTGAAGAGACTCCAGACTCACTCACAACTTCACAGAATTCATCCTATGCCTGTGAAATTGTCAAAGACCTCTGCTTTTTTTTCTGGCATTATAACTCCTCAAAATCAGATCAGCAGCTCATAAATATGTAGTGAGGTTTGCTTGTTCTCTTTGCTGCTTCACTTCTTCCTTAGGACAACTTCTCCAATTACAAAGCACCCAGACACCACCACCCACGCTTATGAACCCATACCACATTCTCCTCAGTCAGTCGTAAACAGAACAAGGTCCAAATTATGAATGCCCATCAACACATTAGGGACCCCAACACCCAACAAAGGAACAGGGAAAACACCCCGAGCCCTCTGAACTCCTACCAACCCTCCAGGACAGCACAGGCCTCATTTTCTCACCCAAATAACCGCCCTGTGACCCTCATGCCCATCAAAACGGAAGGAAAACTTCCAGCAGCCAAAATAGCCACAAGGGCCCCCCCAACAGCCCACCAACCACACGTGAGAGCACATCATCAGTGTCACTGCGCGATACACGAGCACCACACATTAATAACACGAGTCTCTTTATTGCACACGACTTGGGGTCACACGGTTCTCCCATCACATTTAGGTGCTCTGTCCAGATGGGCCCACCAACAGCCCACCTATGACAGCCGTCAATCATGGTGTGACCACAGCGGACTCAGCACACTCCGCTCAGTGTGTTCCCTTCTGCAAAGTCGCTAATATCACTGGAAATGCGTGTCCTTCAGCCTAACAACCCAGATGCTGGCTGATGGTGTCCCCAACATTCACAGCTTTCACAGCGACAAGAAGATGACCGTCACCACTTTGTCTGACACCGACAGGAGCCTCGGACCTGCTGACCAGGACCGCACTTCTCAAGCACCGCACAGGTGCCCTGGAGCCCGGGCGTGGCACAGACTGTAAGGGACACGGACAATGCCCGTGGGCGCCTCACTGGCCCATGCGCCCCTTACTTCGGGGCCAGGTGCGGGCGGCCCACGTCCCAGGGGAAGCAAGACCGGCAGCCGCACTGCCCCGCGAGCCGCAGGGGCCGGTGCACCCGGCAGAGACCCACAGCGGACCGGAGAGGCTCGCGGGTCGGGTACCTCGGGGCCTATGGGACTGAGTCTGGACGCTGCCATGGGAACCCAGCCGGCCGTTGGGAACACGCGGGCCCCACTCGCGCCTGCGCCTTGCCCCGCCAGAGCCACAACCGACGCCGAAGCCATTGGATGGCGGCCTGGGAGCGCGCATTTCCAGCCAAGCGTGTGCGCATGCGCAAGGGGTGCGGGAGGGACGCGGGGCGAGGGGCGCCCCCAGGAGGAGGAACAAGTGGGTCGGGAAGCCTGGAGGTGTCTCGGGCAAGGAGGCGCCTCGTCCAGAGCCTCTGGGCTGGCCCTTCTTTCAGCCAGAGCGTCTTTAATGACAAAGTGATTTTCACTGTTATGAATTAGAGACCGCCCTGTGCAGCCCTTGGAAGCTCTCTACCCTGAAGCACTGGCTCCCCATTTGGGCCCAGTGTTTTCACCCCCTTCCCACTACTTCTCTTTGGTTCATGTTCACTCGTCCAGACATCAGTGTGTGCTTTCCTCCTAGTCCAGCTGTAGGTTCCATTAAAGAATTATAGGTCTGGGTAACACTCTGAAAACCCCATTCCTTGATTTTGCCTACTGAGCCATTATTGCATATGGACAGCCCTCCCAGTGTATACAGATGCCCAAATGTTCTCTTTGACACTTTTTCTCGTATGTTTGATGAAGATTTGGCAATGTTGACCAATTTGCGCACACACCAAATGTATCCTCTTCCTTTTCTTCTCCATGGAATATTTTTAGCCTGAACTTTTCAAATGTGTACCATGGATCCCATTGACCCTGAAATACATTGTCAAAAACAATCAAACAATAATAATCCTTTGATACTCTTTCAGGAAATGTGGGTAATTAATATCATTTCCTTTCAAAGGATAATGGGGAAGTCATGTCCCATGTGAAGCTGCCAAGGTCCTAGGACGGAAAACCTTTACAGGAGGCAGATAGGGCCTTTAGCCATTCTGCCAATGTTCCTGATGACAAGGACATCCATGTTCACAGTGTTTTTAATTTTTTTCCCATCAGCAATCAATATGAGTTCAGGACTTTACAAGAGTAAAGGTCAGATGGTAGGACAAAAGGACATTTCAATGCTCCTTCCCATGGCCGCTTTGCACAAATTGCATTTGACTAGTGTGATTATATGAGCACCTGTGGTCTAGCAGTTTGAAGTAGTGCAAACTGATTGCATGGGGTAAGGGCTGAAGCTCAGTGACAAAGCACTGACTAAGAATATGCAAGGCCCCAGAATTCGACCTGGGTCTAGCAAATAAAGCTTGCTTTGAGAATCTGAACTCCATCATTCAGTATAAGAAACAACTAAACAAAACAAAAAAACAACACCTGATTGTGGAATGAAAAGACAGTTTTTCTACACTGCATATTTTATATCACTAGTTAAAAAAAAAAAAAAAGCCCCACCAGCTATTTCATCAATGTGGGGAATAACTACATAAAAAGTGAAGGAAGAGTGAAAGAAGCTTGTTCTTATGCCCCCTCCCCCATTCATTGAAAAGACTTATAATAAGGTGCTGAATATTTCAGGAACACCCAAGAGTCTGTTTTGCAAACGGGATGGGATTTAAAAAAAAACACACTTTATCCATAAAATGCAACCATACCCTCCAGGTTAGAGTATGGGCCGTTCAGAGCCATGACTGTGTGGCTCATGAGAGCCATGGCTCTCACCACTCTGCTGTGCATTTGAGAAACTACTTCAAAATGACCCAGAGGCACACATCACTTGTGTCACCACTGAATTGTCTGAAGGGAACTCAAGGTACTTCTATACCTACCACAGCTCTTCATGAAATGTCTGCCCAGCCCCCACCCAGGCCAGCTCCCTTTGGCCCCTCCCCCCTGCAGAATGTCTGGGTCCAACATTCCACTGGGGTTTACATTTAAACTTGTCCCAGCTTGGCTCAGTTGGACCCTGAGCATCTGTTACAGACAGGTCACTCTCTGGGTCCTCTACTGACGTTTCCCACTGTGGAGACTGTGAGACACTGTGACAGTGGTCCTGACCTTTGGAAGGAGGTGAGCCTGGAGGGGTTTGTTATCTGAGAAACAGTCACCCCCACCCCCCCAACCCTTGGGAGTTAGAATGGAGTACTTCCCCTATGGTTAACTCACTGAGCAGAAGTAAGGGAAGGAAAGAGCCTTAGAGGATGCACTTAACATGGCCCAGGAAGCCCCAGGAAGACTGATACAGCTCATGGGGAGGAGGGCTCCTAAGACCCAGGTCCATACTACTCAGCGGAAGTACACTGGGTCAGCAGAAGGGAGAGAGGCCAAGGGATCGATTCCTTATACAATGGACACAGATCACTGCATGGTTTTTTAGGCAGTCACAGATGGTGTCACAGTGGTGGTCAGTTAGGGCTCCCTGGAGTCCAGATGCTGAGCCCTGTGTCCATTCTTCAGACACAGGGAAGCTGCCTGGGATGTCATTTTGAGAGGATTGACTGAGAGTCTCAAATCATAACTGGGCAGTGGTGAGAAGTGTTTTTAGCTAGAAAACTGCCCAGTGGGATTCTCAATGACCACAAATGCAGTGTGATACACTCTCTGTGGGTGAGGCTGCAGGTTACTCCAACTGCCACAGCCCAGGGTCCCTCGCCAACTTCCTGCAAAGGAAAACTTCTCCTTCCATTCAGACAGTCGGTGTCCTTGATTCTTGAAGGGCAGGGAACCCAGGAAATCTCAACCAACATAGATTTGGGCCTCTGGGGGGGTCTTCTGAATCGTTATCTCTGAATGTAGCCTCAGCTCATTTTTTTTCAAATCAACCGGAAGACTTTGATTATCTTCCTGATTTGGTTGGTACTCCATGAAAAGGGAGCACCTGTGGGGTGTTCTTCATTTTCCAGGATCAGGATTGAAGATGACTGGGTTCTTATGAAGACAGGAAGGAGAGTGGCACACAGGAAGGGGCCCCACACGTATTGTCATTGGAACTTAGGCAGGTGTTCTGAATAATATGTGCAAGCGTGGTGCATCTCCCATTCCTTGACTACACTCTGGAGAACGTCCTGGTGGACGCTAGTAGCAGCTGGCACAGGCCTGATCCTCTGTGACACTTTCCTTTCCATCATTGAGAGCTCAAATGAAAAGGACCTCAGAATGTTTCCAATTCCCAGGCCGAATAAAAACATGATCAGCGGCTGTGAAAAATCTCTGGAAAACCCCAATCCTCAATATCCCATCAACTTCATAAACCTCAGTGGCCTTTGCTGGTCAGCCCAGGAGAGGATCTCGGGTTTTCACTGTCTATCACATAGACCTCTTCCCTGTGTCATGGCAGGAACCAGTGAAACTAGGGACATGGCTGACCAGAATCTGACCCCCATAGTGTTTGCTGTGGGAAGTGCTGGGAGAGGCACCCACATGATGGGCAGGGTGAACTTCAGGATTCCTCAGCCTCTAGCTAGGCAGAGATTTAAATAAGGTGATTTTTTGTTTGTTTGTGGAAGCCTAGGAAAGAAGTGGAGGGGTATACAAGGAGTATTAACAAAAGGAAGGCTGAGGAGGTGATGGGGCAATAACCTTTAGGAGTACCTGCCTCTGCCCTCGAGAAGATCCCTTTCCTGTTGGTGAGCATGAGGAGGGGCATGGTGCCACTGAGCAGAGTCAAATTGATCCATTTCTAGGGAGTCACTTAGGAGGCCAATGGATTGTCTGCAAAGGATGCACAAGGGACCTCTCAGAGGCAGGGAAAGCTGAGGGATCATAGTCCACTGACAGCCTTCAGGGAGTCCTGGTGTCCTGGGAAACAGTTTTCTCTGGGTAGAACTATGAAAAAGGGAACACACCATGAAATTCACTCAGGGACATTTGGAAACTGCACAATTTGCCTGCCCACAGGGCCCTGAGCTGTGAGCATTTGTCCTCACATTCCCACTGAATAAGAAACTGGGGGACCTCAATCCTGCTGCCATTTCCCCTCCTCCATTCTTCCCTTTGCTTTGCCTCCACAGCATCTGCATCCCAGAGACCAGGCATGAACGTCAATCCTGGTGCCCACATGTCTGCGTTCTGGGGCCTGCCCTTTCTTCCAGCTGCCCCTGTGCCAACACACCAGCCATTCTGGGAGCTTCCCTTGGCACCACGGGTGACTGCACCCATCTCCCAGGGTAACCCTCTGGTGCTGTCCACTTACCCTGGACAGCCATATGTGCCAGTGCTGTCCACCTTTGGACAACATGGGCCACAACTGAGGCCAGCAGGGCCTCCTCATATTCAGAACATTGCCCACACTCAGGCACCCCTCAACTTCAGGGCCCCAGGGGCTTTCTGTGGGGGTGTGGAGCATCCTGCTCCATTCCTCACGGCACCTTCTGCCCCGAGGACCACTGTGCCTGCCTCAGCCAGTGGGGGGATCCAGAACTATGGGATCCACTGGCACCTGGGCCTTCGCCCTCCAGCACCACGGCCATTTGCCCAGCTGGCCCCCATCATGTTCCCACTGGATGCGTGCCAGGGGCCAGGTACAGTGTATGGGGCAGGTGCACCTCCCATCTTCCCATCTGCGGTGCCACCAGATGACTCCGGCGGACCTCCCAGCCTCTATGAGGACTTCAGACGCTGGCAGCGCTTCAAGACCCTGGTCCGCAGGCACCTTCCTCAGACTCCTGATGTGGAAGCACTTTCCTGCTTCCTCGTGTGAGTGTTCTCCTCAGGCTCCTCCTTGAGCTCTGTGAGGAGGAAAAGCATGGGTTGGAAAGAGGGGGCTGGGATGTAGGGGAACTGGAAGAAAGGTCCTGAGGGTGAGGGGACAAGCTGAGAGCCTTACATTCCCAGATGTATCCCCTCACACCAGGGAATGAAACGTGCCTTGTGTCAGGTGCCCATCACAGCCCTGTGAGTGCAGGCAATCTTTGTTTCCAATGATCATCTCCATCACATGGAGGACTCAAGGTCAGAGGAGGTTCCTGGGGGTAATGTGGGCCAGGAACTGGAGTGGGCTGCCTGACTCCACATAATGGTCCCTCCCCCAGTCATTTCACCTTCCACCATAGACCTGATTGTTCCACATCACAACCACAAGTGGGGTTAGGGGTGCTGGCCCCAAGACAGAACTCTAAGGATACCCACACACATTGTCATGAACTCCTGATTGGGACCCTCTGGTGATGTCACACTCATGGGGAAGCTGTCTTTGGATACTGCATGGGCATGTTCATCTTTGCCCCAGTTTGTAACTGTGCTCCCAGGCCATTCTGTGCACTGTCTGAGTCAGCCTGGGCCACCATACAGGACACTATGGAACACGTGGACACAAACACAGGCAGGTATTCCTTTCTCACAGTTCTGGAATCAGGATTCCCAAGTAAAGGGTACCTGACCTAAAGTCCCATGAACGCTCTCTTCTCCTTGCTGGGAAGACAGCTGGCTCACCTGCGTCCTCACATGACTGACATCTCTTCAGTGTCTCCTCCTTCTCCAGGAAGACCACTAATGCCCCCATGAAGCACCACCGTCAGGGTCTCATCTAACCCTCTAAGCACTAAAGCCAGTCTCCAGATACCATCACACTGGGGGTTAGGGCTTCAACAGGTGAATGCGGGAGGATAAAAACATTCAGCACCTAGTACACCACATCATTGAGGAATCCAAGCACAATCATGCTGCTCAATGCAGCCCTTGGTGTTCAGGTTTGGTATAAGTGTCCTGGAGTCCCAATGTCAATACTTTGAGGTGAACATGATTGGGAAATAGTAACAAAGTTAGGAAGGTATGTTGGTCTGCTGATGAAGGAGGGTGACCTTGTGGACACTGATCCTGATGAATTCCAGCCCAGTGCTTCGGTTTCTGTCCCGACGGGAGCCCACCATGACCATGGAAGAGGGCCTGCGGAAGGGTTTGCAGGAATGGCAGCGCACCAGCAACTTTGACCGGATGGTCTTCTATGAGACCTCACAAAAGTGAGCTAGATTCCAGGGCCCAGAACCTAGTGGTGGGAATTCAGGGTTTGCACAGCAGGGTCGGGTAGGGCATGTCACCTACCTATGTGTTGGCTCTGAGGCATCTAGCTCTCCAAATTTCAGCTCCTTCTAGCTGAAGCGCTGGACATTCTCTCTGCAACAATCCCAGAATCTCCAGCCTCAGTGTTCGTGATTCCAACTGTGCCTTGAGGTTCAGGGTCACAATGAGTACAAGAAACCAGTCCAGCCACACTGACTCCTTCTCCTTTGTTGTCTGGGCAGAAGTAAAGAGTTCCACTAGCCTCACACACACCACCTGCCCGGGAACTGGCACCTCTTTACAGAGTGGGGACTACTGGATCTCATGAAAGTGGTCACCCCTTTAACCCAATGTACCAGAAGAGGGTGGCAGTGAAGAGTGCAGGGTCAGGGGCATCCAGAACCTCAGATGCCCTAGGACAGGTCTGCCATCTTTACTGCCTTTGCTCTATGAAATCCCTGGCATTCCAACAAGAGAAAGGAAGAAAAAGAACCAGCCCTCCGGGGAAGCAACCCAATGTTCTCAGTTTAGCTTCCACCTCCACATGACCCCTCCTATGTCTTTCATTCCCAGGTGATCCTTCAAGGCTCAAGGTCCCAGCCTCAGCATCCCTTAATTGGGCCAGGACCCTCATATACATCACTTCCCTGACCAGTTTCTGGGACTTGCCTGATCCATGTGGTTCCTGGCAGGGACAGGGGAAACAAGGGTCACCTAGGGCTATGCCGCGTCACTCAGCTGATTCCCTTCAGGTGCTGGCTGATGTGGTGTTCCCTCAGAACTGCCACTCTTCCTATGTAGCAGCTCCCTCCTGGAATGGCCTGAACCACTCCAGGACACAGCTCCATATCTCTGCCCCCAGCTCCTCCCTGGTATGGGGCTAGCACCTGCCTGGTATGGTTGACCTGCTTCTCAGCTCAGCCTGTGCCTCCCTTACCCACCAAGGTTCATGGAATTTGAGGCTGCGGAGGAGATGGAGGATCCAAGGATGCAGTTGTCAGGGGTCTTCCAGTGCCGACCTCCTCCTGTACCTCCAATGCTGCAACTTTCAAAGCCGCCAGTCCTTGAGGCTTTCCAACGGCGAGGTAGGGTTCCCTCTTTCCCACAGGAGCCCACGATAGTCTCTGAATGGTGACAAGGGCTAAGGCAAGTTGTTGTCTCAAATAAGACCTTTTCCCTCAGTGTGGGGGATTTGGTCTTGTAAGCAGAACAGCCCCTAGCCCCTGAGGTCCCTGCCACCCAGCCTTGAACTGCGTATTCACCAGCACAAGTACATAGCTCCTTTCTCTTTTTGCCTGTCCAAAGAACACACATATCATCTGCCCAGGACTTGGGTCTTGGAGGGTAGAGCACATGGAATATCAGTCACTCTAAATGTGCTCCCACTAGACTCTCCTAGATGGTGCATCTGGTGCACTGTTTTATCCCTCAGGTCCTGGGTCAGGTTGCCTCATGCATGGCATGCCAGTTAGGTCCGCTGAACCCTGCCTACTACCCAGTGTTTGGGATGAACATGGATCCCTCATGCATGCACCACTCTGGTCCTCCCTGTCCTAGGGTGCACCTCCAGAAAGACCAACCCCAAAGTACAGCCTGCCTGCACATTAGCAGCCAAACCGAAGGCACCAGAGACCAAGGTGCCTGAGACCAAGGCACGCAAGACCAAGGTGGCCAAGACCAACGGGCCTGAGACCAAGGCGCCCGAGGAGATCCCACCTGAAGCCATCCAAGAGTACATGGACATCATGGATGAGCTATGTGGGCCTACCAACTTGGCCACATGGGAGCCCTCCCACTTGTCCACAGAAGAGCTTGCTGAGATCTTGGGAGAGGAAGGACTGGAGCATCAGCCAATAGAGGATTTATACCCAGATGCAAGTCTCCTAAGCTACGTTGATGAGGACTTCGTCAACAAGGTGGGCCACGCCTACCATCTTGGTGTAGTCAAGGTTGCAAAACTCATGGAACTGAGCTTCTAGCACAGATGCTCAGCAGAATTTGTGTGTGTGTGTGTGTGTGTGCATGCACACACACACACACGCACGCACTCTTGTAAATGTTTGTAGCAGGTTGTTGGGCTATAATATCCCCATGGTGGAACGAGAATGGGATCCTCATTGCTTCCGGTTTCTACTAGAAGTCTTCCTGACTTGGGGCTATTTACTCCCAAGGTCACTCACACTCTCTTCCTTCTCATCCCAGGCAGAGAACATAATTCACCCCCGCTTCCTGGAAGAAATACTTTCCTCTGAACCATCCATAAATATCTTGGCCCTAACAAAAGAGCTGGACCAGGAGGAAGGACTCACGCCTGACCAGGTAGACAGGGAAGGAGGGTCCCCCAGTAAACCAGGTAGAAGGTACACTGGTTATACTCCTCACAAACAATGGCAGGAACATCACGGGTTGGGGAGAAAGAAAAGATAGAGAAGAGAAAGGGGCACCACATAGAACTATGGAGGTAGACAAACCAGGGTTATGGGACTTGGAGAAAGACACCAAGTGGATAAGGCAGAGAGCAATACTGGCCAGCTAGGAGACAAAGGGACACAAATAGACAAGAAAGGGAGTGGCCACAGGTGGACAGAGGATCAAGGGATAGCACGTAGATGAGGAAGGCACAGGACCCTAGTCATGTGGCCCACAGGACGTCATCTGTCTCTATCCTGCCTATGATACATGTTTCCTTGAGTGACTTCACAGGACATAGGATGTAGAAGGGAAAGAAGGAGACAGGAGAGTCATGGATGGGTTCAGGGCATCAAGAATAAAGGAAGCCCAGGAGGGTGGCCAGCAGAGACTCAGTCTGTCTCTCCACTTCCCACCTCCCATAGAAATGATTGTCCCAGTCCCTATGGCCCATTTCATGCATGTAGAAGAGTTGGCCAGTGCCCATATTCTCCTTCAGCTTGTGAAGAAGCAGCTCTTCAGGGGCCTCAAGGTCATGGTATGTCCCAACAGGACTCAAGAGCTTCCCAGGCACCTGCCAACCAAGGTGCAGAGAAACGGAAACATCACACTGATCAAGGGGCCAGCATGGAGGACTCATCCACAGAGGTGGCTTCCCAGATCATGAAGAGGCGCAGGGCCATGGAGCCAGAGTTGCTGGGATCGAAGGACTCTACTGTCCTCCAAGGCCGTCACTGGTCATCCTCGTTGGGGAACATGCACTCCAACCATCCTCCCCATAACTACAGATCCTCCTCCTTAAACCTGGGGGACAAAGGCGTAGTGGGACCCAGAAAAGCCACTTCTTCTGGGCGGCCACATAAGACAGCCAATGGCTGCAGTGTGGACGATGACCTCCAAAGCCTGGATTTCCTCCTTAACTCCCGGCACCGCCTGCTGCCCTGGGGACTATCCCAGAGCCAGGCCCCTCAAATAGAAACTCCGTGCTCAGGAGACCAACCACTCCAGGCCGCACCTCCCCAGAGGGGGCGCCTCAGCTCCCACCCTCCTCCAGGTGCCATGACCATGAAGAGCGTTCTCACTGGACGCTCATGCAATGCGGAAAAGATGCCCTGCACGGGGCCTCCCCTCCAGGTCATCGGAGGGCAAGGTGTGGACCTGGAGCTAGGTGGAACCTCACAGCCTCAGAAGAGAAAGTGTGTGTCATCTGGCAACCAGAAGAAGAAGAGGCCCTGAGGACAGAAGTGTTGGCCGGTGGCCTCTGGGGTGGCTGCCCCTCAGGCAAGAATCACCTTTGCTTCATTCTACACCAGAAGGGCCAAAGGTCTTCAGCTTTTGAGGACCTTCTTCCCCACACAGGGCAGTTCCTGAGGGTTCTCAGGAAAGTGAAGGGGGTGGGAGGGTACAGGGAATGTAGAAAGAGGGCAGGTGTGGGGCAGAAGGGAGGGTACTGAGAGGGGAGGGTCACGATGTTCAAGCCTTGGTGGGAAGCTGTACCCTGTTGGACTGTCAGTTATAATAAAGGCAGTTTGGTAGGAAACATCTTCTGTGGCTGCTGACTCTGCCATATTTTCTGTGCATGTCCATGCAGTGAGAACTGAGAGGAGACAACTGGGGTTGCCAGGACGAAGGAAGCACAAGCATCCATCTATTGGGTCTTGTTTGCAGATTTAGACTGTTTCTTCCTCTGATCCTAGGAGAAAACCCTAATCATCACACCATTGAAAAGGCCTCTCTTGGTTGAGGGAATCTTCTCTGGGCATCCCTTCATGATCTGTGCCCCTTAAACATCTCTCTTACCAATTATCTGAGGGCCAGACATGAAGAGGAATCACAAAGAGGCAAAGCACATCTTCCTTGGTGTTGGAGCTCTGGGATCTGAGGACTGACATGGGGCTCTCAGACCGTAGTGTTAGTACCTGGCATTGAATGTCAGCAACCCCCAGTTCCTAGTGGCAGCAGTTCTCCTGTTGCTCTCCTGGGGGCAGTAGCCAGCCACTTCCAATAGTGCCCTGGAACTCATCTGACAGACCTAGCAGCTCCTGTAGCTCACCACTGCTCTGGGTCACTCTCTGTGCTGGCCACCCTAAGGTTGACCTACCCAGTTTGCCAGTTTTCAGTGCAACCAACTTGACCTGCTCCAGTTGAGATGAGAGTCTGAATATACAAACTCTACCCATCCCTAAGAGCCTTCATTAGGACTCCTGCTGCAGCAGAATGGGAAGAGGTACAGATCATGAAGGGATGCACAGCCACTGTTGGCAAAAGGAGATGGGGAAACAAATTTATTTGAATTAAAAAGATGGGCTCAAGCATGCAGTGTCCTTGAAGATATCCCCAGTATTTCTGCCTAAGCATGGTTAGGGGAGGGACTCCTTGCACTCCAGGCAAGGAGTGGAGTCATCTGGGGAGGACCTGCTATGGAAGCAAAAGGCTCCAAGTGACTATGAGGCATTTGTGGCAGCCATGGCCATCACAGACAGGGGCATGATGTTTTTTATAACATGCCTCTTGAGATCTTTGGGCCCTCCTGTCTCCTTTGGAAGGAGAGTTACTTTTCAGCCTTCAGTCCCCTGTGCCATTAACCAGGTTTCTAGCAATAAGCCTGGAAACATTTGTTTTGTCTTTTTTCTTAGCTTCTTTCTCATCTCCTGAATGATGATGGACAGAGTGGTTGGACTGATCCCCAGCATGGCCATGGTCTTCCTGTGTAGGTGGCCTGATGAGAGATCATGGCCTTCCTCCCACCCTCCCACCCCCTCTACAGTCCTGACCATGAACTCTCTGGGGACCCAGCAGCCTGGAGGCTCTGACTGCATCCCAAGGCAGAACCACCACTGACACAGCTCTGACCCTCCCTAGTGTCATCCCTACCCTGACCACAGCCTGACCTGTGTTCCTCGTGGCTGTCCCAAATGTAATCAAGTTCTCCTACAAACCAATGAGAAAAAGAAACCGAGGTTACACAACATGGTTTGCCCGTTTATAAAACCGAGAAGTTTGCAAAGGAGAATGGTTTAATTACAAGGAGGCTAAAGTTTTGCCGCAGTCTGGCTGGGCACAATCAGGAGCCACTTGTCAAAAGAAACTAACTTTATTTTTAGAACCACACACGCCAAACAAAACAGCCTCTCAGGAAAAACCCTCAGAGCCCAAGTGCCACCACTGGCTTTCCACAAGCCTCTCTCCACCTCCCACAATCCTCCTGCTCTTGAGGCCGATTGGCTGGGTCATGTGGGCTGAGCCAAAAAAGTCCCCCAATGAGCAGCTCTGTGGTCTGAAAGGGCAGGGAAACAGCCCAATGAGCATCACCGCAGAGGAGCCAATCAGCTAGATGTTGCTGGGGCCGCTGTGAGCCAATCATCAGCCGGCAGCTGGAAGTTTGCTGGGGCCCCTTCGGCTGTGGCTCTCAACAGTGCTTAAACACTGAGCTACATCCTCACCCCTTTTCTTTTTTTATTTTAAGACAGGGTCTTATTAGTTGCTTAGGGCCTCCCAAAATTGCTAAGACTGGCAGTGAATGTGCAATCCTCCTGCCTCGGCCTCCAGAGCCACTGGGATTACAGGTGTGCCTCACTATGCCCCCAGCCTTATCAAATTTCTATTAAAGTTTGAACATTGGTTTTTTTTTTTTTTTTTTTTTAGAAAAATTGGCAACACATTTAGATACTTTTTGCTCAATTTTATTTTAAACAACACACAATTTACATTCATAGTTGACCTTCAAAATACAGCAGTTGAAAAATGTAAGAAGTTAAGCAGGGTGAACGTGCTGGCGAGAACTTAAAAAAATCACTTGAAAAGCCAACACAAAATTGTCACTAATATGAAACGGAGAGGAACACAATATTCTGGTGGACACAGACCGAGAAGGCACAGAAGGAGGATGGTGCAGACACCTGGAGAAGACACTGTGTGACTGAGGCTGGACATCTACAAGGCAAGGAGCATCCAGCACTTTGGCAAGGCACCAGGACATAGGGACCCTCCCCTGGAGCCACCAGAGAGCAGGAGTCTGCCAACACCGTGACTTCAGACCTCTAACCACATTCCTGTGAGGCAATTAATTTGGGTGTTTGAAGCAGCCCAGATTCTCCTCCTTTTCTACAGCAGCCCCAGGAGACTAATGCATGTGCTCCTCTGTTCTGTGCTCACATGAGGATCCGTGGACCACCACGGTTTGTGCTTCCTGCACTTAGTTAGTATCCTGGCTAAGTGAAATTGGAGCCATGCCATTGGAGGACTGGGGGTCTTTAACTAAACTCGTGTGTATTTGAACTGTGCAGAATCAGCACTGGGTGGACTCAGTTCCAGTACTGGGGAGGAAATGAGGACTGCGTCTTTCCAGAGCCTGAGGCCCTGTCCTCTGCCTGCATCCCCACTCTCAGCTCTCTGCTGTCCCTTCCCATTCCATCAGTGGCTCTCAGCTGAGTGACAGGTGAGGCCATCTGCCTTTGACTAGGAGAGGGAAAGAGCCCTGTCCCTCACCAGGCTGGCCTGCTTGTCTTTGTAACACTTAATACTAAATAACATATTTTTGCTTTATTACTAATTTCCCCCTCACCCAGTGCTTCTGAGACATGTAGGTGGAAACTCCAGCAAGGAAAGATTTCCTGTGCATCGAGCTGCCTGCCATGAACCCTGTGGTGACCAGGAGAGAGAAGGTGGAGGTGCAGGGACTCCCACTCCTGGGAGCGCACGTGGGAAAGCCATTCCGCTTTAACCCAGTCAAACAGCCAATGTCCTTGTGATGCAAAGCTTTTGATTCTGTGTTTATATTCTAAGAGAACAATCTAACTCAAGTGTCCAGGAGATTTATTAAAAACAAAAACAAAAGACCACTTTTTTTTGTGATTGAAAAAAAAAAGAATAACAACCTCAACATTACATATGCTATTTTGCAAGTTTTCAAAGGTAAGATGTAACAATATTATAAATAGATGACAAGACAAAAAAGGAATATGTGGAAACAAAAATAGGCAGACAATGAGCCCTGTCTGAGAGAAAGCAAAACACGGGGGAAAATGCTGTGAATACTTTGTACATTGTTCCAGAACACTTTAAATGTTTTTTGTGTGGTGCTGGGGATCGAACCCAGGGCCTTGTGAGTGCGAGGCAAGCGCTCTACCAACTGAGTGCTATACCTCCAGCCCCTACTTTAAATATTTTAATGAGACTTATTTTTTATTTTATTTACTTTCTAGATTTTAAGATTAGTGCCTTATGGGTGTGCATAAAGGTGAGATTCACTGTGGTATGCTCATATATGTTCATAGGATAGCCCGGCCAGTTTTGTTGCACCATTCCCCCCTTTCCCATGCCTCTTCCTTCCCCTTCAACTCCCTTCCTCAACTCCACTGACTCCCTTCTGTTTTCAGGAGATCCTGCATCCCGCCCCCACACCCCGCCCTTTTCCCCTAGCTTCTGCACATGAGAGAAAACACTGAACTCTCGACTTTCTGGATCTGGCGTATTTCACTTAGCATGGTGGTTTCCAGTTCCATCCATGCATCAACAAATGCCACAATTTTATTCTTCTTTATAATTCAGTAAAACTCCACTGTGTATATGTACCACATTTTCTTTATCTGTTCGTCTGTTGATGGGCACCTGGGCTGGCTCCACAGCTTGTGTATTTGAATCATGCTGCTATAAACATCCCTATAGTATGCTGATTTTAGGATTTTTGGATTTTTACCAAGGAGTGAGGGTAGCTGGGTCCTATGGTGGTTGCATTCCTAGTTTTTTGAGGAATCTCCACACTGCCTTCCAGAGTGGTTGTACTCATTTGCAATCCCACCAACAATGTATAAGTGTACCTTTCCCCACACCCTCACCAGCATTTGTTACTGTTTGTATTCTTGGTAACTGCCATTCTGACTGGAGTGAGATGGCCTCTCAGTGTAGTTTTGATGTGCATTTCCTTGATTGCTAGAGATGCTGAAAAAGTTTTTCATATGTTTGTTGGTACCAAATGTATTTTCACTTGTGATTCAATTTATGGTGGGTTTATTGGCACGTAACCCCATTGTAGATGGAGGAACATCTGTAGGGTCAACCTGACGTTGGTGTGATCTCTGTGAACGAGGTGCAGAGCTCGACTCCTCCACAGTGTTCCTGGGGATGTTAACACCCCACTCCCCACCTGCACTAGGGTGCACTAGTGGTCCTGCCAGCCCCGAGCCGTGCTTGTCCCCTCTCCTGGGAGCTGCTGTCTTGAGAGACTGAAAGGCGGTGGTAGACTCCTGGAAGTTCCCCCTTGACCCTAACCAGATCTTACCAGAGTCTGCTTCAGACCCCTACATCATTGGAGGTCGACCTTGTGGACTTGGGTCTGGAATGGACTCCACTGTGCTTCCCAGACCCTGAGAACAGATGTCAGGGTCTACACTGGCTGGGAACAGTCTTCTCTCTTCTGTGTCCTCCCTGGAGGGGAAATGGGGTTCTCCTCGGGGGAATGGGCTGGCTGAGAAATAAAAGCTAAGGAAAATAGAATGGCCAAAAAAATCACAGCACATAGAAAGTAGTTTCAAAAGCAGGGGCAGGCCAGGCAAGCTAACCAGACGGATCAGGCTTCTGGACTCTGGCAAAATGGAGCCCAGGCCAGCTTTACTAATATAAGGAAAAATCAAAGGCCTTCCACAGAATGTCCTTCAGCAAAAAAGATTAGAGGTGGGCTGTCCAGTTCCTAACGGGTTATGTCCATCTCCAGAGCTACTGTGGGGGATCCTCCTAGCAGAGCAGAGACAAAGGTCTCCTGCATTGGGCCATCTATTGCCATGGGAGAGCCACCTAGTTCCCAAGGTCAAACCTAAACCTTCCTGGCTTCATGCTGAGAGAAGATCCTCGCGTGTTTCACTGATGGCTTCCCACATTCCTCTCTACTGGTGAGTTCTGAAGGTCATGGGTTCATCCTCTTGGTTAGGATTGGATTTTCCCTCTTTGCAAAAATGGACCCTACTTAGGGTCTTGTGGGCTTCCTGTGGGGAAGATAAAAACCACCAAGGAAACAGCAAATAAACAGAAACAAAAAGCAAGTTTATAGGTTTGAAATATCCCTTTTTGTTAAAGGCAGATTTTTCTATAAAAATCCTGGAACCTTTAACACAAAAATCCAATGTGACAATAGCGATGGTACAGTAAACTGTCCACCCAGCCACATTTATTCTTTATGCAAACAGAAGGTGCTTTGTCTTTATGTAGTCATGGAAAATCAGGAGGAAACTTTCAACTTGGCTTTCTTTTTTTTCCATCCCTGCTAATGTTCTGAGCTGAGCAAATAAATAAATAAGGAAATCTGTTAAAGAGTCTTTTTTTGTTCCTTACATTTTGACAGTTTTTTCTGATATTACTTATCTTTTGTAAAGGCATGCAAACACTTATTTTAAAATTATGACACATGTTCAAACCACCTAAATTCTTGGATGTGTAATGGAATAATGGAAACAGCCTTTACTCTCCCTCCCATTTCCAAAACACAATCAAAGTGAAGACTTTATTCAGTGTAGACCTAAGTGAGGTGCATTTTCCAAAAATCATTGTGTCTACTTATTTACTCATTTAACTTTGTTTTGTGGTCCAGTTTTCTGGTCATGCTGTGTGGAAATATTTCATTCTTTTTCTTAACAACATATTATTCCATCATTGAAGTGTATCAAGTTTATTTAATCAATTCCTTTGAAAAAAATTTAAATTAATAGTAGCAAATTATAATCAAATATAATAGTGGGGTTCATTGTGACATATGCATGTATGCACACAACATAATTTGCTCTTTCATTCTCCAGTATGCCCACTTTCCCTTCCCTCTTCCCTTCTGGTGGTCTTCCTTCCATTAATTTACTTTGTTTTAATTCATGCTTTATACTTATATAAAAAAATAGACTATTACTCAGCCATGAAGAAGAATGAAATTATGGCATTTGCTGGAGAGTATTGTGCTAAGTGAAATAAGCCAGTCCCCAAAAGTCAAAGGTCAAATGTTTTCTACAATGTGCAGAAGCTAATCCAAAAAATCAGGAAAAAAAATCAGGAGAGAGAATTCTATCAAAATCGAGGAAAGATCAGTAGAGTAGACAAAAAGGATTGAGGGGGAGGAAGGGGTAGGATGGGGGAAGAACAGTGGAATGATTTCATATGTGCACACATGAATAGACCACAGTGAATTTCATCATTGAGTATATCCCTAAGACACTATTTAAAAAAAAATTATAAATGATTGCAGAAAGATCAGTAGAGTAGAAGGAGGGGTAAGAGGGCAGAGTACTTGGGACTGAATTAGAGCAAATTGTATCCTGTGCTTTTGTGATTATAGCAACCTGTTTAGGTTACATATAACTAAAAAGAATTAATTAAAATACGTGGGATTCATCGTGATATATTCCTATATGCACTTGGCATGATTTGGCTGGTTTCGTTCTGTATTCCTCCCTAGATCCCTTTCCTTTACCTTGACACCTCCCTTCTATTTTCCCAAGATCCTCTTTTCAAAATTCCTTATTTCTTGCTAGCTTCCAAATATGAGAGAAACACTTGGCCCTGACTTTCTAAGTCTGGCTTATTTCACTTAGTGCAATCTTCTCCAGTTCCATCTATTTACCAGCACATAGCATAGGATTCTCTAGAATTTTCATTGAGAGATGTCTTACTTCCTTGATTAGATTTATTCTCAAGTATTCTTTTGAGGCTCTTGGAAATGGAATTTTTTTCATGATTTCTTTTTCCTGGGGTTTGTAATTGGTACACAGAGAAGGTACTGATTTCGGTATGTTAATTTTTGTATTCTGCTATTTTGCTGAATTTGTTAATTAGCTCTGGAATTCTGGTGGGATTTCTTGGGTCTTCTAAGTATATGATTATATCATCTGCAAGCAGATAATTTTACCTGTTTTTCTATTTATATCCTGTTAATTTCCTTCTCTTGTTTGACTGCTCTGGTTAAAATTTCAAGTACTATATTGAATAGAAGTGGAGAGAGAGGACATCCTTGTCTTGTTCCTGATTTCAAAGGAAATGTTTTCAGTTTTTCTTTATTCAGTACAGCTTTTGTGATAGTGAGGTAAATTCCTTCTATTCCTATTTTCTTCAGTGTTTTTAACAGGAATGGGTGCTGAATTTTGTTGAAGACCATTTTTGCATCAATTAATTTGGTCCTTAATTCTTTTTATGTGATGAATTACATTTATTGATTTGTGTAGGTTGACCAACCTCGCATCTCTGGAATAAAACCAACTTGATCATGATGTACAATCTTTGCATGTGCTTTTCAATGCGGATTGCTAATATTTTATTGTGGTCTTTTGCATTTATGTTTATCAAGGATATTGGTCTGTATATTTCCTTTTCTGATGTGTCCTTATCTGGTTTTGATGAGAGTAATACTGGCTTCAAACAATGAATTTGGGAGTCATCCCCTTCTTCACTTTATGGAATATTTTGAGGAAGATTGGCATTGATTCTTCTTGAAATGCCTGGCAGAACTCAGCTGAGAATCCATCTGGTCCTGGGCTTTTCTTTTTGGAAGGCGTTTAATTGCTGCTTCAGTCTCTTTGCTTGCAATCCATCTGTTTAGATTTTCTATATCCTCTTGTTTCAGTCTGGGCAGGTCATATGTGTCAAGAAATTTGCCAATATCTTCTAGATTTTCCCATTTATTGAGACATAAGTTTTCAAAATAGTTCCTAATGATCTTCTGGATTTCGGAAATGTCTAGGGTGATATCTTCTTATTTGGATCTTCTTTTTCTTTTGGTTAGTTCGGGCCAGGGTCTGTCAATCTTGTTTATTCTTTCAAAGAACCAACTCTATTGCACTGATTCTTTGTATTATTTTATTCTCTACTTCATTAATTTTGGCTCTGATCTTAATTATTTCCTTTCTTCTACTAGTTTTGGATTAGTCTGTTCCTGCCTCACCAGGGCCTTAGGATGTGGCATTAGATAATCAATTCCTTTGTGGTGGATATCTAATTGCTTTACCATTTGTATTTTAAAAATAATGCATCATGAATACCTTTGTCTTTGCTTATTTGTGTAATTTCTGTGGCACACAAACACCAAGAGTATATAATGGCTTGGTTACAGTGTATACATGTGAAAATTGAAAGATGCAAAGATGCTAGCTAGCAGGCAGCCTCAAAAAGAATGTCTCAGCCGGGCACAGTGGTGCACATCTGTAATCCAGCAGCTCGGGAGGCTGAGGCAGGAGGATCACGAGTTCAAAGCCAGCCTCAGCAACAGTGAGGCACTAAGCAACTCAGTGAGACCCTGTCTCTAAATAAAATACAAAAAAGGGCTGGGGATGTAGCTCAGTGGGCGAGTACCCCTGAGTTCAATCCTTGGTACCTGCCCTCCCAAAAAGAAAAGGATGTCCCAGTTGATGTCATTTCCCTACAACCCTTCCCTAGCTAGGTGACATCAATACAGGGACTAAGCGAGTTTACTATTCATGTCACATATCGGCTCTCATACAGGGTTCCTGTCATTTCTCTCTCCTGTGGAAAAAGCTGTATAGATGAGCTGGTCTCCTCTGTGCTGTGGTTGTGCCTGCTTCTAGCTTTGGCATCATAAGCTTCCTTCCGTGTCCCTAATCCTAACTGATAAACCTATAGAAGCATATTTTGGAGCTGGATGTCCAGGTAGTAATTATGCTTTTTCACAGAATGATGAAAATAAATTGAATTATTGAGTTTATTTTTCTCTGTGGTTTTGCACATAGGAACACATGCTCATATTAAAAGAAACTTCCTATGTTTTCTACCAGGACACGGTACAGAAAGTGTCAGGTCTACCCAAGGAAACTCTTCTTTTGCTTCTTCTCATTCTAAGGTTCTTGCTTCTGATACGGAGACAGGGCTTATATTCCCATGTGCACGGAAACCAATACTATATCCCTGGGTTTTTGCAAATAGAGAAGGCTTTCTCCTGCGGTCCAGAGGCACGGATGCAGGGAGCTGTAAGCCCAGACCTACCTTCCTGATTGATTGGCCTGGCGGGGTTTACTGGAAGGGAGAGGGAGAAGCCTATTGATTGGGCTGTGAGCAGGGGTCTAGGGTTCTTTTTGCACTGCTTAGACAGCCCCCCGTGTCTGCTCACAGGTCGCATGTGTCTTTGGGGGAGGGGATAGTGTTTGTGTGGGGGATTTTGAAGTCCAGAGTTCACTGGCTGAGCAGGCTACTTTGGCACTCGTCCATTTTTGAAAAGCCAGCTTGGAATCATCGTGGAATGGGTTTGGAAGGCTTTTCCTGAGAGACCACCGGAGCATTTTGTTATTTAAGGCATTCACGTAAGTGCTGAGCATCCAGGCCTGGCCAGTTTCAGTAGAGCCTTAGCAGGTTTTGTGAGCATCCCAGTCGGATGGAGGAAGGCTGAGAAAAGAGGTGTGCCAGGAACTCCCCCGGCACCCCCCCCAGTGCCAGGGAACTCCACCAGCACCCCTCCCCCCCAGTGCCAGGAACTCTACCAGCACCCCTCAGTGCCAGGCAACTCCACCAGCACCCCCAAATGCAGGGAACTCCACCAGCACCCCCCCCCCCCGTGCCAGAGAACTCCACCAGCACCCACCCCTCAGTGCCAGAGAACTCCACCAGCACCCACCCCCCAGTGCCAGGGAACTCCACCAGCACCCACCCCCCAGTGCCAGGGAACTCCACCAGCACCCACCCCCCAATGCCAGGGAACTCCACCAGCTCCCCCCAGTGCCAGGGAACTCCACCAGCACCCACCCCCCTAGTGCAAGGGAACTCCACCAGCTCCCCCCAGTGCCCTGGAACTCCACCAGCACCTTCCCCTCTCAGTACAGGGAACTCCACCAGCACCCCACATTGAGACGGCATCGTGGAACAGTAAGCAGACAGATAGATTTAGCCTCTCATTTCTTTAATTTGTTGATGTTTGCCTCATTACAATGGTAGAATGATAGTATAATTGCTTTAAGATATTAGCTTCTTTAGGAAGGGGGAAAAAAGTAGGAACTATTTATATTTTCTTTTCTTTTTCCCAAAGTGAAACTCTTGTATTTTGGTTAAATTTATTAACTTTTAGAGTATCAGAATATCAAGAAATTTGGATATAAGAGCAAAAAAAAAAAATCTGCTAGGGCTGGGGCTGTAGCTGAGGCACTGGGTTCGATCCTTAGCACTGCATCACAAAATAAATAAAATAATTATAAAAAAATCTGCTAAAAAGTGTTAAGTCAATACGACTAATCTTTTCGCAAAGATGAATTCTTTCTTTCCCAGTGCACTGGGAAAAACCACATAATAACTGCCAATATTCATTTATTCTTCTGGACCAGAAACATGTCAATTTCATGATTTGAAGTTATACACCTATAAAAGAATAAAGGCATTAAAATAAGGCCATTTAATAGATATATCTGTTTTTACACATTCATTAAGAAAGTATGCTTAAAGTAGACTTTGCTGAGAAAACCCCCCAGCCAGCCAGCCACCCCGCCAACCAACCAACCTGAAGCCTAACTTTGATGTGCACATTTACATGCCAGGTCAGGTGTTGCCCACAGTAGTTTGCGTGAAGGTAATAGATGCTAGTCTATGAGAGAGAGAGAACTTTAGATGTGGTGTGACATACATGTTTTCATTAACTGTGCACTGAACTTGGAAAAGAAATTTCCTACAGTGCCGCACATCCATAATCCCAGTGGCTTGGGAGGCTGAGGCAGGAGAATTGCAAATTTGAGACCAGCCTAAGCAATTTAGTGAAGCCCTATGCAACTTTGCAAGACCCTGTCTTAAAAAAAAAAAAAAAAGAGGTGTGTGGGGTGGTGGTGGTGGTGTTGCTCAATGGTTAAGCACCCCTGGGCTCAATACTTGGTACCAAAAAATATTTTTTTTCGTCTTAAGGTGTATTAACACTTTCCTATAACAGTCAGGAGTTGTCTGGAAGCACACGCATCTACTGAAATGAACTCTGTGTGGGTGGAGTTCTGGCCTGGACACTAGGTCATGTGACCTAGGGCCAGTTCCCTTCTCTGGGTGGGATGCCTCCCTGAGACAGATGCCCTGCTGGGTTGCCGCAGTCCGGCTGGCTGCAGCAAAATAACCGGGGGGTGACGAATAACTTGTGTACGTTGATACAGCAGGAGTGGGAGCCGTTTATTGCAGGACAGGAGCAGTACTTATACACTCCACACAGCTTATCTAATTAGCATAAACTAGATACATCAGTCAACCAATAAGGAATCTCCACACTTAATGGCTCGCTTTTGTTACTTCTCAAACCACTCCCTCTGGCATTTTGCCAGGCACCATCCAGACTTGTTTACGAACTCTAACATTCCCCTGGCTAAATGCCAGGTGTTATTTTGACTTCTTTACAGACTCTAACACTGGGTGACCTCTGTCCTGAGGTCTTGGACTAGTATGCATTTCATTCCTTTGTCCCTGGGAGGCTAGGCTGCAGGGTCACCCCCAGACCTGGCGTCCCTCTACAGAATGTGCAGCGAGAACCACAGCAGCCACAAGGAAAGGGGATATAATGCTTGACCCCTGCCTGTGTCCTGGAGGCCAGTGACAGCTGCTCTTCATGTCCACCCTGGGGCTCGGTCCCTGCCTCCCTGTACCTGCCATTCAAAGTTGAAAGGGAAGGTTTCCCTTCCCCTTCTCACTTGTCCCCAACATCCTGGGGGTTGCTGGCTTGGTAGCTTCTCTTTGAAGCAGGTTGCCCAGATAAGCCCTAACATTCTTCACTTTGTCATTGTGTCCGAACATCTGGTTAGAGGTTGATCTGCCTTCCCAGCCCAGGGAAGCCCGCAGCCTCCCCGGGGGTGGTCAGAGACTTCCGTCTGACCCCTCCCTGAGGTCGGGGTGCTGCCTGGTGGTGGGTGAGGCAGGAGGCAGGATGTGTGCCTCCGAAGTGGTGAGGACCACGAGGCTCATGCTCTGAGGTGGAGCACCAGTGTGCAGAGGAAGGAGGGAAAGGAGACCCCAGACCCCTGCCAGACCCACTCGGTTCATCAGAACATTTTGGCCGTTGACAGCCCTGTTGTTGTTCTAGGGCTTGTAGCAATCAGGAAAGGATCCGAAACATAAAGAAACAAAGCATTTTAGGGTCAGAGAGAAGATTCTTTTATTAAAAATAAATTAGTACTGGGGATTGAACCAGGGGCCCTTTTTATTTTGAGACGGGGTCCTGCTAAGTTGCAGGAGGTTTTGTTAAGTTGTTGAGACTGGCCTCGAACTCAGAGTCTAAGGGGCCGGGATAGCAGCCCTGTGCACCACCGTCTGCTGAGAGTGGATGGTGACAAGCAGCATTTGCTCCCCAGTTCTTCGGCTCACACCTGCCATCTGCACTTCAGACACTAGGTGGCAGCAGGACACCGCGCGCTAAGGTGCCTGACCCAGCCTAGCTGTCTCCACTCAGCCAGGCCCAGGCATCTCATCCCGGATGGAGGGTCAGCAAGGGTTTGTGATGGCCTCTTCTCACATCGTGCTGTCCTCTTGTCAGTATTGCTTCTTCGTTTTCTGACTTGCTTTCTCCCACGGGTAAGAATATCACATGGCTGTTGGAAAGATTTTTGACAAATATTTCCCCCTATTTGCTCACTATTCGCTCACCCATGTCGATGCCATGATCCGACCTTCAGAGCTCCTTTCTCATGAAAGGGCTTGCTTTCTTTTTAAAACTAATATTCCATTATTATTATTATTATCATTATTATCATTATTATTATTACTATTATTATTAATGAATAATATTAACTTTGGTACCGGGGGATGGAACCACTCAGCCACATCCCCAGCCCTTCTTATTTTTTTAATTTTGTGACAGAGTCTTGCTAAGTTGATGAGGCTGGCTTTGAACTTTCCATCCTCCTGCCTCAGCCTCCAGAGCCTGCTGGGATTACAAGTATGCACCACTGCTACCAGCTCCCCCCAAATTTTAACATGAATTCAAAGGGGGGAACATTTCCAATATCTTAAGTGTAAAACAGATGAGGAAAAAATCAAACATATTTATTTGGCACAATATTTAATTTAGTTGCCTGTGAAAGAATCATTCAGTCAACAAATATGGCTCGAGACTACTGTGATCAAGTGGGAATAAAATAAATTACAATCAACCCAGCATGAATTGGAACTAGAGTTAGCACAAGCTTAATAAAACTTACAATCTTTAGAACACGAGAACTTATGAATTTTTTTAAAAAAAGTCATGGTGTGTGTTACCTCTGAATAGTGGGGTGACTATAGTTCACCTAAATGTGTTATATATTTATACTAAATATAAAAATGTATTTTATATATAAATTATATAATAACTAGAAGAGTCATGATAACACATCGAGTCATGATAAGAAGATTGCAAAGCTAATTACCCTGATTTGATCAGTACATTTTTTATATGTATGGAAATATCACAGTGTACTTCATAAATATGTACGATTATTATGCATTAACTCTTTTTAATGTTTAAGGAGAGGGAAATATTAATGATCCTGATTTGAGCATTATATTTTTATATGTGTATCAAATATCTCACAGTCTCATACATTTATACAATTAAGATGATAACTGATGGAAAATGTTTATAAAACTAGCTTTATTGAGGTATAATTCGTATCCCACAGAACACCAATTTGAAGGGTGTGATTCAACCATCATCCTAGTGTGGCAGTAGAACTTTCATTACCCCGTAGAACTTCCTTGTGCCCCTTTGCACACAATTAGTTTTTACATTTGGTTGTTGCAAGATGCACTTGCAGAAAACTAATATTTAATTTGCTTAGTGGGAGAAAATGTTTTTCTTCCTTTTGTCAGTGTGTGTCTGAACCACCTGTTCAAATTTTATTCACAGCCTTGCATCAGAAACTGTCTGTTCCGTCCAGCAGATGTCTCTCCTTGTCCCCACAGTCCTGTAGGCTCAATCTCCTCTCTGGGTCTGTGTTCATGCTAGTCCCCTGGCCCAGAACCCTTGCTAGGGTTTAGATGTGAGGTGTCCCCCTAAAGCTCAGTGTGAGATGGTGCAAAGAGTTTAAAGGTGAAATGATTGGGTTACGGGAGCTTTAACCTATTCAGTGCATCGATGCCCTGATATGGATTAGCTGGGTGTCAACTGCAGGCAGGTGGGGTGTGGCTGGAGGAGGTGGTCATTGGGGTGTGCCCTTGGGGTATATATTTTGTGAGCTGAGCTCAGTCTCTCTCTCTACTTCCTCCTGGTCCATATCCTGCGCCACCTTTCTCTACCTCACTCTTCTGCCATGATGTTCTACCTCCCTTCCAGCCCACCTATGGACTAGACCTCTGTAACCATGAGCCACAGATAAACTTTTCCTCCTCTAATTGTTTTTGTTAGGTCTTTTGGTCACAGCAGGGGAAAAGCTGTGGATGAGTGAATTGGACCAAGTCTTTCTGTCCTTTACCCTGTGCCCAGACTGCACCATCTCCAAACAGCCTGGCGGTGTGCCACACCTGGGCCTCCCAACCTCAGAGCCTCTGGTTGATGGAACCTGTTTGGCATAACCTGAATGTATTTCATTTCTCTGATTAACTTTGAGTGCTTTGAGGCTGAAATGATCAGGTACACTCCTTTGTCCAGTGTTCCTGAACTCCTGGGGCTCAGGTCAGGAAACCTGAGATGACCCGGCCATTGGCTGAGTAATTGACAGAGCAGCAGAAGGATACTTGGCAAGAGTGGAGGAGGTTGACCTGTGGAAGAGCTGTCAGGTCAATTCAAGATTAGAGGGGAAGTGGCTTTAGGCCACTTAGGGACCTTCTAAAATCTAGAGGAGAGAGGAAAGGAGTGGAATATGCCCAAGGACTATTTGCTAGACTTTTTTTTTTTGGTACCATATTCTACACAATTCTGGAAGGTTTGCAGAAGACTCCTGGAAGCTCGTCCTTCAGGCTCTGCCCCGTGTGCCTTTTCCCTTTGCTTGTCTTCCTTTTGTGGTGCTAGATCTCAGCCAGGAGCAGGATCATGTGTTGACTCCTGTGAGTGCCTGCAGTAGGTCCTCAGACCTGAGGGTGGTCGTGGGAACCTCACAGTGAGGGAATGGAAGGTGTTATGGTTTGGATAGGAGGTGTCCCTGGAAAAACCTGTGTGTTAGGCAATGCAGAAAAGTTCAGAGGTGAACTAAAAAGATCACAAAGCTGTAACCTAATCAGTGGATTGATTTATTTGACGGACTGATAATTCGAATGGATTACTGGTGGTAATTGTAGGCAGGTGGCGGTGTGGGTAGAGGAAGTAGATCACTGGGGATGCACCTTTATGGATTTTATCTTGTCTCTGGAACCTTGTTCTCTTCTTCCTGCTTGCCATGACCTGAGCAGCTCTGCTCCACCTTTTCCTTCCATCTTGGTGCTCTGTTTCACTCAGGCCCAGAGAAATGGAGTTGGCTGACCATAGACTGAACCTCTGAAACTGTGAGCCCAAAATGAACTTTTCCTCCTTTGAGGTGTTCTTGTAAGGTACTTTGGTCATGGAGACAAGAAGCCAATTAACACAGAAAGCATTTTGCATGCTTAAAGAGCAAGGTTTGGCTGAAATGTAAGGGACTTGTAGAAAGAGAAGGCTATAAAAGTATATTGTAAATGTCCTACTTGCCAATATCTTTTTGGTTTCTATTTCAATTCATTCCATTTCAGTTGGGGAAGATATTTTTTTTGTGTGATTTTCATTCTTTAAATTATGTTGAATTTTCTTCCCATGATGTGATACAGGGTATGACTTCTCTCAGTGACTGTTCCTTGTTCAAGTATTCTGTTATTGTTGGGTGGAGTAGTTTGTAAATGTCAGTTAGATTGAGTTGATTGGTGTTTTTGTTCAGTTCTTCTTTTGTATCCTTGCTGATTTTCTATGAACTTGACATATCAGTTATGAAGAGAAGAGCTTTGAGGTCTCTAACTTTAACTGTGAATTTTTTTCATTTCCTTTCAGTTGTATCCTATTTTACTTCATATATTTTGAAGTTCTCTTGTTAGGAGGATGCACATTAGAACTGTCACATCTTCTTTGTGAATTGTCTATTTTGTCATTATATAATTAATGTTCCTCCTTATCCCTGATAATTTTTCTTGCTTAGAAACAGTTGCTCAGCTTTCTTTTGATTAGTGTTTACATAGTACAATCTTTCCCACCTTTTGTTTTCAACCTACCTACTTTTAAATATTCTTGAAGTAAGTTTCTTATAGACAGAATATAGTTAGGGCATTTAAAGAATAAATTCTGACAGTCTCTGTCTTTTAATTGGTATGTGTAGGCCATGTATATTTAGTGTCATTATTGATGTGTTTGTATTTTGTCTATTATTTTATCATTTGTTCTCTGATTGTTCTATATATTTCTTCTCCTTCCCCCCTTTTCTGTCTTCTTTTCTTTATTTGAATAGTTTTTAGTCTTCTATTTTAATTCACCAATTGAATTTTTGACTACAGCTTGTTGTATAGTTTGTTTTTAGTGGTTTCTCTAGAGACTGCAATGTTTGTATTTTCACCATCTTCTAGGAGTTAATGCTTTTACTACCTGAAGTGGAATTTTGAAGCCTTACCAATATAAGTCATTTATTCTCCAGTCATGTTGTAGTTGCCATATTTATAATATCAATATATAACACAGAAAAAATATATAACACAGAAAACTCTACCAGGCAACACAACATTTCTTTTTCATGTTTTTCTTTCAATACTCAGTACTTTCAGGAGTTTAAGAGAGTAAAGTAGTATTGTATGGTGTTTACATTTTTGTTTTCTTTACTTCTTCTTTCCTTCCCCCCTGTACTGAGGGTCGAGTCCAGGGCTGCCCTACCACTGAGCTATATCCCCAGCTCTTTGTATTTTACATTTTATTTTGAGAAAGGGCCTAAGTTGCCCAGGCTGACCTTGAGTTTGTAATCCTCCTTCCTCAGCCTCCTGAGTAACTGGGATTATAGATAAGCACTACTTTGGCCACTTGTTTCTCTTTCTTCACACTCAATGATCCAAGTTTCTCTCTAATATCATTCAGCATGCCTGTCTTCTGGTGATAGATCTATTCATGTGAAATTGTCTGTATTTTACCTCATAAAAGAAATATTTTAACTGGATATAGAATTCTGGGTTGACATTTGTTTATTTACTTAGCCACTTTAAATTATGACATTTTCTTTTGGTCTCTATAGATTCTGATGAGAAGTTCATAGTCATTCAGATCAGTACTTTCTTGCATGAAGTGTACTATTATTCTCTAATTCTTTTTTTATTTCTATTTTTTAGTACCAGGGATTGACCTCAGGGGCACTTAACCACTGAGCCACATACCCAGCCCTATTTTATATTTTATTTAGAGACAGGATCTCACCGAGTTGCTTAGCACCTCGCCATTGCTGAGGCTGGCTTTGAACTCACGATCCTCTTGCCTCAGACTCCTGAACTGCTGGGATTACAGGTGTGTGCCACTGCACCAGTCTTCTCTGATCCTTTTAAGGAATTTTTGTTGGTTTTAATCTTTCACAATTTTATCACAATGTGTCTAAATGTGGATTCATTTGAATTTAACGTTTTGCTTAGCTTATTGAGTCTATAAGCTTTCTTTGCCAAATTCAGAGGTTGTCAGTCTTTATTTTTTCAAATATATTGCTTATAAATGTGTACCTATAAGGCTGTTATAGGTCTATGTCTCCATCTCTCCATTGTTAGAGTCTGTAAACAAGTCAAAATAACACCTGGCATTAGCCAGGGGAATGTTAGAGTTCGTAAACAAGTCTGGATGGTGCCTGGCAAAATGCCAGAGGGCGTGGTTTGAGAAGTAACAAAAGCGAGCCATTAAGTGTGGAGATTCCTGATTGGTTGACTGATGTATGTAGTTTATGCTAATTAGATAAGCTGTGTGGAATGTATAAATACTGCTCCTGTCCTGCAATAAAGGGCTCCCACTCCTGCTGTATCAATGCACACAAGTTGCTCGTCACCCCCCCCCCCGCCCCCCCCCTCCCCCCGTTATTTTGCTGCAGCCAGACTGCGGCACTCCATTGCTAACTTGGTGCATGGGTCTCACTGATGAATGTTAAGCCTTTTCATGTTACTGTTCAGGTTGGAGGTTTTGTTTGTTTTCTTCTATCATTTCTTCTCTGTTGTTCATATCAGATAATTTCTGTTGTTCTTTGAACTTATGACCCTTTAGGCATCTCAGTTCCACTACTGAGCTCTTCCTGTGAATCTTTTATTTCAGCAATTGTAGTTTGTAGTTTCAAAGTGTATATTTAGTTCTTTTCTTATATTTCCATTCATTTGGTTTGCCTTGTGGAATAGCCAAAATCACCCAGAAAGAAGAACAAAGTTGGAGGTTTTGCATTTTTTAACTTCAAAACTTATTACAGGGCTGGGGTTGTGGCTCAGTGGTAGAGCGCTCGCCTCGCACGTGTGAGACTCTGGGTTCGATCCTCAGCACCACATAAAAACAAATAAATAAAATAAAGATACTGTGTCCATGTATAACTAAAATATATTTAAAAAAAACTTATCACAAAGCTATGGGAGTCAAAATAGTGTGGTACTGGCATAAAGACAGACAAGTAGACTGATGGAATATCAGAACTAAGAAAAATCCAGAAAGAATCCCTCACTTGAAGGTCAAATGATTTTGCAAAAGGCACCCACCAGGACCATCCAATGCAGGGAAAGACAGTCTTTTCAACAAATAGTGGTGGGAAAAGTGGATGGCCACAGGCAAAGAATGAAATTGGATTCTTACCTTACACTTTATGCAAAAATTAACTCAAAATGAATTAAAGACCTAAATACCATAAGACTCCTAGAAGAGAACAGGGCAAAATCTTCATGATGTTGCATTTGGCAGTGATTTCTTGATATGACCTCAAAGGCACAGACCACAAGGGGAAAAATATAAATAAACTGGATTCATCAAAATTAAAAATATTTGTATATCGAAAGACTATCAACAGAATAGAAAGACAACCCACAGGATGGGAGAAATATTGGCAACTCATATATCTAAGAAATTAATATCTAGAATATATAGAAAATTTGTAAAACATAATTCAGAAACCAAAAACTCAATTGAAAAATGGGCAAAGACTTGAATAGACATTTTTTTTTCAAAAAAGTTACACCCATGGATGATAAGCACATGAAACAAGGCTTAACATCACTATTAGATAAGTGCAAATCAAAACCATAATTAGATGCATTTCTGCTCTGATTAAGTTGCCTGTTATCAGGGATAAATAGGGGAGATAAATGCTGAGAGAGATGTGGAGAGATTGGAACTCCTGTGCACTGTTGGTGGGGATGTGAAATAGTGGGGCCACTGTGGAATACAGTTTGGTGGTTCCTCAAAAATTAAATATGTAATTATCTTTCTGATTCCCCTTCTGGGTACATTTCCAGAAGAACTGAAAGCAGGGAGTAGAACAGATGTTTGTCCATCCATGTTCACAGCCGCATTATTTGAGTAGTCAAAAGGTGACTGCAGCCCGGGTACCCATCAATGGGTGGAGAGATAAGCATCATGCGGTATGTGCACACACCGGGAAGTTGTTCAGCCCTAAGATGAAGGCAGCTCTGACACGCAACAACACGGGTCCACACTGATGGTGCTGTACTGAGTGTACTGAGCCAGTCATCAAAGGATATCTATTTTATCATTCAACTTATAAGAGACACCTAGGGTGGTTAATTTATAACCCAGAAATAGGAGAGAGGCTACCAGGGGGCTAGGGGAGGGGAAAGGAGGAGCTGGTGTTCAATGGGGACAGAGTTCATTTGGATAGTTAAAAAGGTCGGGATATTGATGATGGTGGTGGTTGCATATCAGTGCCTGTGTGTAATGCCACTAAAACGTACACTTAACAATGGTGACAGTGGAGAGTTCTGTGTTACACACACAGTCATCCCTCTGGTCCTGGCAGAGCCTGCAGTTTTTGCATCCACAGATCCAACCAACTGGAGGTGGAAAGTATATGAAAAAAAATTCCACAAAGTTTAAAAAAGCAAAGCTTGGATTTCAGACAAACCAGGCAGGCACTCCCCTGAATACATGGAAGGGAGTGAGGGGAAGGCATGTCCTGCCCTGGCTTCCCGCCATTTCACAGATCTGTGTCTCTCTCCTGCGTTTTATTTGTGGCCTGTGTGGTCAGTTAGGCCTGTGATGGACATGGCGGTGCCTGTACTAAACAAATGCAGACTGTTTTTTCTTGTCATTTTTTTTTCTAAAGAGGACAGCATAACAACTATGTGCATAGTATTTGCACTGTTTTGGGTAGAATAGATTATTTAAAATATATTGTTTGATATGTGTAGGTTATATGCAAATATTTTATGTAAGGGACTGGAGCATCCATGGATTTTGGTGTCCTTGGGAGTCCTGGAAGCATTCCCATTTGAACACTGATGGATGACTACATTTTACTACGATATAAAAGAATTTTGTGAATTTAATTGGATTTGCTAATTTAATGACATTTGTGTGTAACGTCACCATTGACAATTATGTGGTAGTTATGCTGTTTCATGGAAGATGATTCTCAATCTGAATTTGAGTAGTGGATTTGAGGAATCTCCAGAAGTGACCCCTAATATCCTGAACCTACTAACTCTACAGAGGAGAGTCTGGCTGGTAACAAAGCTTCTGCTTGTCCAGTTAGACATGAGGCTTCATACAGGTGTAAAAACGCCTAGGGTTAGAGGAAGGAGAGGGCAACATAGGGCAGTGTGGTCTACCCCGCCAGGCACACCTGGAAATGCAGTCCCTTTTGGAGTGGCCTTAGGGTGCACCTTAGACCTTTGGCCAAAAGCATCTCCTCTAACTTAAACATGTATTTCTGACCTGAGGATGAGGGTGGTTTGGGGACAACTTGGCCCTCTTTGCCGTCTTCTTGGGTGGATCTTCTTACCTGGACATGAGGTCTCACCCTCCTGATGGGGAACACTGCCTGGGACAAGGTGACCTTGCACGCAGCCAGAGGAAGGTGTCGATGTGCCGCCTGCGAGTGCTGGAAACAGGGTGTATCTCGGAAGTTAGGTGCCATTTTATTAGAAGATAAATGGAATTTATCCAAACACTGAAAAAATGGATTAGGATTCCCCTGGTGTCTTGGGACAGATTGAGAAGGAGCAAGAAGCCAAGGTCTGCGACTTCTGGCCAGGGACGGGGTGACACGGGGCGGGGGGGTGGGGGGTGGTTGGGGGCTGGGCGGGGGGGTGGGGGGTGGTTGGGGGCTGGGCGGGGGGGTGGGGGGTGGGTGGGGGCTGGGCGGGGGGGTGGGGGGTGGGTGGGGGCTGGGCGGGGGGGTGGGGGGGGGCTCCGCCAGGTGGCGCTGTGCGCCCGCCCTGCGCCCCAGGAGCGCACTCGCCCGGCGGCAGGTGGGGAAGCCAAGGGAGCTTCTGTACCTTTCCGAATCCCGAATCCCGAGGGTTGGGGCAGGGGCGGTTCCTGGCAGTCAGTCCTGCGCACTCCTGCGGGGTGCTCCTGGCCCAGGCCGCCAGCGGGGAGGTGGCCGCTGGTCCTCAGGGCAGACTCTGCGACGGCTTGGGACAGGCGCTGCCCTGGGAGGAGCCGCCACAGAAGCTGGCGCTGGGCAGGTGCAGGGTGGGCAGCTCCTGGGAGGACCCTCGTGGGCGCTGGGATTAAAAGAAACGGACGCCTGAGCAAGGGGACCCATCCTCCCGGGCGGCTGTCACTCTGGCGCAGCCAGGTTCCTTAGAGATTGCTGTCCTTGCTGACACGCCCCCTTCCCCTTCCTGCCAGCTCTGTGGCTCTGTGCTTCCTCACACGGGGGCTTCTCCTGGCTGCAGTCTCCAGACCTCCCTGGAGGCTGGAAACCAGAGGCTCAGCATTTCTGAGGGAAGCTGCTGTCCAGGCGAGAGGTCATGGTAGCTCATCCAAGAGAAGCTGTGTTGTTTCCCTTTTTAGGTGGTACTTAAAACACACACACACACACACACACACACACACACACACACACTTTAACATTACAGTGGCTCGACTTCTGTACTTATTACCTTTGAATGAGAAATATTTTTCTACTTTTCTTATCAGCAGAAGTGAAGCCATTTTTACTGTACTATCGTAATTTAATAGAACAAGTACCTAAAGACTTTTTTTGTTGTAGATTATTATTATTATTATTTTTGGCAGATTTTGTCTGTCCAGTTTTATAAAATGGGTGGAAAATTTTCCCACAACTGGGTTTTGGATTATTAGCTTTGAGAAAGTGACCCCCTGGGGCCCCTCCGATGTGCCCCTTGCAGGCTGGGCAGTGAAGGCTGGGTCTTGTCCCACTGTAGGGTCAGGCTGGCTTCATGCCAGGAGCAGTTCTGAGAACCACATCCTCAGGCGGTCCCCTCTTGTGCCCACAGTGAGTGCTTACTTGATCCTGGAGGGTCCAGTCTGCCGGACATGGAGGCTACCTGAGATCCAGCCCGTCGCCCTGAGGCCACTACAAACAGAAAAACACAAGATAACAGAAAATGAGGCAGTGAAGAGGACAGTCAACACCAGAGACAGGAAGTTGCTGCCAATGACACAACCCTGAATTTTTCAGTAAACTCTTTTTTTAAAAAAAATAAGTAGAAGGAGTGCATTCTAATACATTGATAAAAGCATAGCATGGAAAATACACAAACCGATGACATGCGTTATCATTAAGTGTCATGCACTGTGTCTGATGGTGTGAGCGTATTTTCCTGTGACTACAGCACAGGGGTTTGTTTACACCAGCTTCCCCACAAACAAGTGATCATCTAGTGACAGCTAAGGGGTTCCTGGGCCATCAGGATTTTCATTCCTTTGTAATCTTACAGGGTCACCGTCACTTGCACGGTCCATCCTTGACTGCAGTGTCATCATGCAGGGCATGACTGTCCGTGCTTTTCTCTCTTTGTATTATTTTAAGAACTCTAGGTGAATTCATGGAGGAGGACCGAGTCCTGCCTATGACACAGCAGGTTAATCGTCCCAGCGTTTGTGGATGCTGCAGAGGGAGGAGTGAGGGAGAGGGAAACTGTGGTCCTGAAGCCGCAGCTGGTCCTGAGACATGAGCACCTGCATCCTGAGCCTTGTGAAAGGTGCAGCTCATTGGCTTTGTTCTGGGACTAGGGTCACCTAGGAGAGGGGTATCTCGTGTCCCTGCATTAGCTCATCTCCTGCTCAACACGTCCTCATAGCTCCTTGTCACTGCCCTGTTTTAATGAATGTGACAACTTGATTGGCTTCTTTCCCTCCCTCCAGTCCGTAATCTCTGTGACGGGAGGGCCTGGGTCTGTTGGCCTCACCTCTGGATTCCCACCCTCAGCAGGGTGCAGACCCAGAGAAGGCCCTCGGTGCACTTGGAATAAAAGGCAGCTCTTTTGCCGAGGCTCACACCGCTCTGAGGGGCTGGGCTCGGCCCCTCCGATCTCACCTGAGTCCTTGGAAGTGCCTCTAGAGGAAGTGTGGGAGCCTGGACTGGGCACCGGGGGAGAGCATCTCCACAGAAGGCCGGGACCCACTCGACTTTACCAGATATGTTTCAAGAAGTTCTGACGGGCCAGGTTCAGGGAGACGGTGGTGATAGTCATGGTCCCCTCCACGTGTTCCCTGTTCTTTGGCGTTTACCATCTAGTGAGGGAGCTAGGCCTAGTGAAACAGGCCGGAACACAAGCGGGCAGTCACACACTGAAGTCAGCAACCCCACACTGTAAAGTCAAGAAACGGGTGTCACCACAAGAGCAGCCACGGTGGAGCTCAGCCTGGACCACGGACTCGGGGAAGGCTTCCCTCGGGCAGAGAAACTTCTGCTCCGAGTCACAGGAAGCCCGAAGGGGGCCTGTGCAAATGTCCTGCGTGCAGAGGAAGTAGAGCTTCCTCGAGGACCTGAAAAAATGTGAGACCCTGGGACCCTAAAAGCAGGAGAACCTCGTGCCAAGAGCAGAGCAGAGGTCAGAGAGGTCAGGTCAGAAAGATCCTTAGGTGTCAGGGGTTTCAGTCTTAAGAATGGGTGGTTTTGAAGCACAGCGGGGGATGGCTGGAAGCTGTATCGGTTGTCTCTTGCTGCATAACAAATGACCCCCAGACACAGTGCCATAAAGCAACTCACAGCATTTCCTCACAGTTATGTGGGTCAAAAATCTGGTCATGATGTGGCTGACTCCCTGTCTCTGGGTCTCCCAAAGGGCAACCAGATATCAGGGGGGCTGCAGGCATCTCAGGGTTGGCTAAAAGAGGGCCGCACCTAAGCTCACTCACGTGGCTGTGGGTGGAGACATCTGTTGTCCCTGGACCTCTCCATGGGGCTGCTCATGACATGGAAACGGATTCCCCCCGGGGCGTGGAAGGCAAGGGGAGGAGCTGGGCAGGGAAAGAGAAGAGACAGAGCAGTCTTCCCGCAGCCTCATGTGAGTGGGACAGCCCATCACTTTCGCCACATTCTGTTCATAGAAGCAGGTCACGTGATGCAAGTCACACACGAGAGGAGATTCTACCAGAGTGTGGATACCAGGGGGTGGGGATCACTGGGGCCACTGTAAGGGCTGCAGTGTGGGGAATGGACGGGAGGGGCCGCAGTCCATGGAGAGGCTTCAGAGGCCATTGCCAGAGATGAGCAGACTGGAGCTTGGACAAGGGTGTCCGCCATGGTCCTGGGGAATCTGGCGGATATGTTGGAGAGATACTGAGGAGGTAAAATGGATGGAAATAGGGTAGACTAGGTTGAATGGGGGAAGGCAGAGTCGTTAGGGAGAACTCCTAGGTGTCTGTGTTCTCCATTGGGTGGACAGTGGTTCCTACCACTCATGAGGCTGGGGAGCATGAGACAAGGATCAGGTTAAGGGAGAAAGGTTGGGGGTTCCCCGTTGGCAAAGAGCCATGCACAAGCAACCCGAGACTCTGGGTCACCTTCCTGGACATGCTGAGCATATGGGCAAGTGCTAAATCTTGGGCTCAGAGGTGAGGTCCAGGTTTGAGATTTAAAAGTGGAATCGTCAGCGTGTTGTTCAACACTGATTTGAGGAACCTTCAGGGTGACAAGAGCCGGCTCTGGGACTGAGTCTTGGTGAGCTGCATGCCATGGCGGGCAGAGAAGGAGGAGCCTATGAGAAGGGATGTGAGACAGGACCAGAAGGGACGAAGATCAGGAAATGAAGCTTTTGAACCCAAGTGATTTGGTACGAAGTGTGTTGAAGTCTCTTGCGTCTGCAGTGGGGGTGGATTTATTCATATGCATGTTCACAAACAGGATCCCTTCAATCCCATTCAGCCATCGAATGGGCAGCTGCCATTCTCCTCATCGGCTAAGGAGGGAAACAGGCTCAGCAGCAGTGACCCAAGCACAGTGGAAATGCCGAGACCTGGAAGAATCTGGGAGGTGAGCCAGACCTCTGGGGCCTGCGCCTCCTGCCACTGCCTCAGGATAACCGTGGGATCTTTATCTCATTGGTTGCCCAGACTCTTTTGATCTACTGATTTCAAGTCTTCTGGGGCTGGGATTCTGATGTGTGTTTTTAAAGAAGCCTCCCAGCTTTGTGCAGCCAGGCTAGGGGCCTGCACAGGGAGCATCACCCCATCTAGCTACAGCCTGGACACTTGCAGAAAGCCTGATTTTAAGAGTCTGTCAGTATTTCACAAAGAAGAATGAAATTATGGCATTTGCCGGTAAATGGATGGAACTGGAGAGACTATCATGCTAAGTGAAATAAACCAGACCCAAGTCCAAGGTGGAATGTTCTCTCTGATATGCGGATGCTAACACCACTCTGTGGTTGGGATCATTAACATCCTGTGTCTGTCCGTGCATTCTGTTCCCACTCAGGCCTCACCAGGGGAGTGCAGGGTGGTAGCAATTCAGGAAGGTGTTTCACCCTTGTGCTTGATAAGCATGTGCTGCTGAGTGGTGGCCTTCAGTGGCCCTCACCCTACTGGCCTGCCATCAGCCTCTGACGCTGTCAGCCACTCCCTTTTTCCTGAAGAGTCTCCTCCGTGGGCTTCCCGGTGGCAGATGAACCATGGGGTCTCTGCAGTAAGGGCTGCAGAAAAATTCACCTGGCTTCTTCAGTGACATCCTAGGTGAGGTCTTCATGGCACTGACCTATGATGACATCGTGGCAGGACTTCATTCTTATTGATAAATGGTGACCTTTGCAGTACTAATAGTCAAAAGAAAAACCTTACTTACCCATGAGCCAGCAATCAGAGACAGCACACCCTCCAACTCTCGGCATCTTGAAAATAAAAACGAGCAGTGTGCCAGAACACCAAGAAAATGGAGCCCTCGTTTGCACTTGGGATTGTTGGGAATCACGGCATAAGCAGTGCATGCAGCGCGGGCCTGTGACTAAATCAACCCCCACCCACTGCAAACGCAAGTTGCTTCAATATGCTTCAACCAAATTACTTTTGATTGTAAAGCTTATTCAGGAGCTAAATGCAAATTACTTCTGGGTGTGCTTCCTTCAGCCAGCTGTTGAGGATTTTAAAGTGCAAGGGTGCAGCACCCATAGATCTCGTTTTGTGCAAACCCAGCGGTGCAGGTTTTCTAAGCAGGGTTTTGAGCCTGTGTTTCAGAGCTGCATGTTCCAGCAACGCAGCCAGAGCATTTAGGAGGATGGTCATGGGAATGTGGTTTGAATGACTGGATGTGCTCACAGTTTCATGGAGAGACTTTTTGTATGGTCTGTGTCCCAGATGGCACGTGCTGGACCTGTTGTAGGATGATTGACAGTTGCAACAGATTACTCTTTAATAAGCAGAGAATACAGAGAGATAGGTACAGTCTGAAATTATGCAAAGAAGTCAGGCTCTCATAGTTATAGAGAGGGATTATGAGCAGAGAAAGGAGAAAGCTGAGAGGGCAGCTAGAGGCGCCGGTATTCCCCAATAGCCTGGACTTCAGACTGTCCCTTTGTCCCATAACCACCCTAGTATTTCCCCATCAAAAATACCATTACCATGAGGGACAGGCACTAATATTTATTTGTACTTGACACACCTTTTCTTACTTAATAATCAAAACAACCCTACGAGATCCCTATTCCCATTTTGAGATGTGGAAACTAAGGTCCAAAGTCATATGGTTAGAAGTGGTGGGGACAAGATTCGAGTTTGACAAGCCCACGGATTTGCCACCGGCTCTTCCCCTGCTGCTCACACAGGCTTGCTCCTGGACACCGCAGCAGCTGGGCTGGTGGTGCCCCACTTCTCTGCGCCCCCGCCCTCACTGGTGACAGATCTTCTCAGGTCATGTCTTGTCCCTGAGAGATGACATAAGTTAAAAATGTTTTGTAGAAAATAGTAACCAGCCAGGTGTGATGGTGCACGCCTGTGATCCCAGCAACGTTGGAGGTTGAGGCAAGAGGACTGCAAGTTCATAGGCAGCCTCAGAATCTTAGTGAGGCCCTGAGCAAGCCAGCGAGAACTTGTCTCAAAATGAAAAGTCAGAATTCCCTTCACATGTTAAATTCTGCAGTAAAATATTCATAACTTTTATTTTTTTAAAAGGACCTCTTTTAATTCATAGTAGGCCATTGTCTTGCTTTTCTGGTAACTTTATAAACTCTTCATTCCTGGTGAAGATGGAGGCTACAGACAGAATCCATTTTCTCTACTGAACATCTCCTAACTTGCCTTCCCACTGCCGGCAAGAAGGTCTTGTTAAAAAGCCAAAGCACTGTTAGTGGTCTCAGAGCCTTGAACAGTATATCAACTAGAGAATTGGTTTTCAAATAACCAACAGTGTGTGAATTAGGGAAGTGACAGAGAGTGTATTTCATAATAACTCATATTTTGAGACATTGGTACAAATATCAGCAAAATATAGTAGATAAGGCTTTGCTTGGAGTTGGGAGACTAGACAAGAAATTCATCCATGTTGGTTTTAATTTCCTCATTGATAAATGAATGAATTGCATCAGCTTAACTTACAAATTTTTCCTGTATCCTTTGACTCTTGGTAAAGTAGTATTCTTCACTGTATTTCACTAAACATGTCCCGGCTTGTAGCTGTATTTCAGTATTAAAGGGTAGAGAGAAACATGTTGTCACGGAGGTTCCAGAAAGGAAATGGTTTGCAGGATTCTCACTCTGGTTCTCAGCACTTCTGGGATCCTTGGAAAATTTACTTAAACTCTTTGAGCCTTAACATTTTCCAAGAGTCAGAAATAAAGATATTTATTTACACATAGTGAAAGCTTCCTGTACCATTCATTTGCAACCATTAACAAAAAGTCACTCTTCACTGAGAAGACTCACTCTCGCTGAGAAGTTTTAAGAAGCTGGCAAAGTCTTTAAATCATTCTGAAAACATATGAACGATGATGTGATGATGTGACAAGTCAGTGTTGCGAGCCAGCCAGGACTGTGTGCGTGAGCTTTGTGCCTTTGAGCGTGTGAGGGAACTGGTCTGCCTTGCTGCCTGACTGGGCTGGGCAACTCTGCCTTTGATCCCCTGGAGCAACTGAGATGGGTGTCACTCTCCAAGATGTCAGTCAAACTGCCGACCAAGACAGCGCCAAGCAAGACTCCATCCTCCGAAACCGGACCCCTTGTTCTCTTGTGATCTCACCCCTTGGCCTTATTTGGATGGAATGTTCTATCCAACAGCGTTCCCCAGTAAAATCCAGGGCTGGGGCGTGCTCTGTGTCTCTTGCTTTTCTTTTGCCTCCCTTTTGGGAGTGGAGACTGAGGAGCTGTCACTGCACCCCAGAAAAGGTATTTTTCTGTGTTTGTGTGGTCTTTAGTCGTCAGCCCAGTTCCCATGGAGTGAACCTGATCAGTCGCGGGTCGTGACAAGTCAGGTTGGGGGCACACCTGTGAGCCCAGCACTGGGAAGGTTGTGGTGGGAGGGCCACGTGAGTCCAGGAGCTCTAGACCAGCCTGTGCCACACTAGATACAAAGTCTACCTGATGTGATGACGACGTGTCACCCTGTCATTGAGATTCACGATGTATGTACCTATTTTGATACAAGGTGGAAAAATGTGGAAGTCTGAAGAGGTTCAAGAATTGAATACCCTCCAAATGTATTAGAGTCACTTTTTGATAATGGCTGGAAACGAAGGATGTAGGAAGCTTTCACAATGTGTAAACGTTAAGATTTGTAAGGCAATGATTAGTTCATGTATTTGATCCATGTACTCGATTTTATTTTGCTAGACAGGCATTATATTGTTCTCATGTAGTATGATCAAATCAATGAAATCCTTACAACACTGATGAAATGTGATCCATTCCGTAAAAGTCTCACGTGGCTCTTCCCATACATGTACCAGTGATATATGAACTATGTGTTACTAATAGAGATTTAAATTATTTCAGGCACTTGGTGATCTCACTTCATGCCATAGCTTTATCTTTGGAATAAAAACAGATTCAAGGGACAAGAGAGGTGACTGCAAGCCTCTTGGGACTGTGTGGGGTCTTGCATTCTGCCGGTTCCTGTGTCTGCTTACAGGGGTCAGTGGGAAGGGAACATCTACCAGCCAGCTTCTTGATACCTTCCTGCACCCTCAAGTTTGGCCCTGTCTTTCATCATCCGGGAGGGAGCTAGTTCAACTTTCTACCCAGGACCCTCCCTTCTACCCTGATTATTTTTCAGCTTTCAAAGCCGAGGATATTGTGGCGGTTCTGCTGCTCAGTGGGAAGCCCCTCTCTCGACTTTGCCCAAGTCCTGAAGTCACAAAACCACAGACTGTTCTCATGAGTGTGACGTATTAGCTTTGTCTTCTGCTGGTTTGCACAGAAATTAAGATGCTACCTTTCAGTAGAGAATTTGCCTCAGCGCACAGTTGAGAGGGAAGAAGATGGGTAATACCTCAGGGAGTCAGAGGCTGAGCCATTTCTCAGGTGTGTTCTAAAGAGCAGAGCCACAGGCTTCAGGGGACGGAGGAGGGAGCTGGAGCTGCCACAAATGAAGGGTGTCATTGCAGATAAGTCTGGCTCACTGCTCCACAGAACTAATGTGAAAATTCCTTAATCTAGACTGAGAAAGAGAATATCAGAGATGAAAGAGGGATCCTCATTATCTACCAGATGGACTTTAAAAGGACAAGGAAGGAATATTTTGAACAATCCTATGTCCACAAATTTTATGACATATATAATGACCAATTCCTTGAAAGACACAATCTTTTAAAACTCACACAAGAAGAAACAGATCATCTGAATGGGCTCATATCTATTAAAAGGGATGAATCAATAATTAATAACCTTCCAAAACAGTAGACACCAGTCTCTGGTGGGTACACAGGCAGATTGTAACAGACATTTGAGGAAGAAATGATGATAATTTTCTACAGTATGTCGCAGAGAATAAAGCAGAGGGAATACCACCCTGAGTCACGAGGCCAGCATCACCCCGACACCCAAAGCACACGAAGACAGTACAAGACGGGAAAACTACAGACCAGCACTTCTTACAAACATTGATGCAAATACCCTTCCACAAATACTAGCAAGTCCAATGTTATATAGAAGGGAAATATGTCACACCCAGTGGGGTTCATTGCAGGTGTGCAAGGCTGGCTCAGCAGGCTACCAACAGTTAGTGCAATCCACCAAATCAACAGGCTAAACCAGAGACACTTACATCATGATGATGAAGGGCTGCATGTGGTCACTTCTGAAAAACCTGGTGAGGTCTTCCTGTGGCTTCTGATTGGAGCTTTAGGGTGAGAGATGCAGGATCCACAAAGGTGAAGGCAGCCGTGGATGGCCCATGACACGCTGGCACTGTCACACGGGACTGTGCTTCCTGGATTACTTTTAAGGAGGACTCATGTATGTCATAGTAGCTCTTGGGGCTTGAGGGTAAGATAACAGGGATTTTCAGCCTGCATGGAGTGTGTCCTTAGAGCAATTTTAAGTATTTGATGTTGCTCCTGGCCCGAGAGTCTCAGCAAATGGTAGGCACTTCCTGGAGGGTTGACTGCTGATGCAGAAGGTCTAAAAGCCGGAATGGGTGGTGGTTTTTATGTTACATGTAAATATAACTGGATGCTGGTCACAGCAGAACGGGTTAAAAACCCAGATGCTCCTGGTGGAGAATCCCATGTGCAGTAAATAACAATCTAGAAGAAAATTAAAAGGAGCTTTCCTGAAGAGCACTACACACCTTGGCAGACACTCCTCAAAGAAGACGTGGACAAATGGCAAGAAACTGTGACTAAGATGAACTTCTCATCAAAATCCTGGGGGGAGGAGAGGGGAGATTTGGCAAAGTACCGCTAAAATTCTCTTGTAGGTAAACATTGAGCAAACCAAAAATCTTGGACAATCAGGAGTACTGTAGGATTTCAAATACACTGTGGACGCACATCCAGGTAAGGTCTGTGATAAAGACAGAAAGAGCAGAGACTGTGAGGGGTACCCCCTCCCCAGAGGAAGGGCATATTGATGGATGTCAGAAGTGCTACCCCTGGTCATCAAGGACAGAAAGCTCAGCAGTCAGCCCCATGGGCACAGCTGGTGGGGAATGGGTGTAGAGTCTCCTCTCAAACCATCTACTGACCACAGAGTCTCCAGCCCTTCAAGGTCCCCTGATATGGCCTGGCTTCATGTCTCCACCCTAATACAATCACCTTGTTGGCACGGGCTCTCCACTGTGGCCCACAGCCCTGGGGATACGAAGACCTCACGAGGTGGACGTTCCGAGGAGCTGGAGGTGATGCCACAGGCCTGGAGAGTCAGCCCTGTCTGTGCAGGTGGGCTCTGCAGACTGAAGCCCGAGGAGGGGCTCTGGCCGGTGTGTAAAGGGACAGGATTCTGGAGTGAGCAGGGCCTGGGAAGCTCTTCACCTGTCCGACCCATGCGTGTTCAGTGGCACTGTCCTGAGGACAGAGCCTGGTCCACAGGCAGAGGCAACCAGGGGAGATGGCAGCCTCAGGGTCAGTTCCAGGTTCCGTGCCCACAGTGGAGTGTGTCCCCCTCGGTGTGGATGGCATCTGACAGTGAAGGCTCTGAGGTTTTTTTTTCCTGCTTGATTACTCTCTGGTTGGAGGATGGCGGTTTTGAAGAGGTTCGGGGCATATTCAGACAGCTCTGGTTTGGATGACTGTCCCCCAAACACCCATGTGCTAAAGACTTGGTCACCAGCCTGGAGCACTCCTGGGAGATGGTGGATCCTTGAGAGGCAGGACGTAGGGAGAGAAATTGAGGACACTAGTGGCATGCCCCTAAAGGGGATGTCGGGACTTCAGCCTCTTCCTCTCTCTTTTGCTTCCCAACAGCCATAAAATTAGTAGCTGCTTCTCCCATGGACTTCTGCCACAGTGTCCTGTCTCACCACAGGCCCCAAAGCAAGAGGCCAGCCATGCAGGGGCTGAAATATCTAAAACTGAGTCAAATAAACCTTTCATTCTTATAATTTGTGATCTCAGGTTTTTTGTTACAGTAACAGAAAGTTGCCTGAACAGTTGCTGTGCATGATATTTGTTTTTATTTCTCCAATTCATTCATTCTTTCTTTGTCCAACTGCATTATGAGCTGTTATCCTAGGATGTTTTAAAACATAGACTTGACTCATTTTCTGGAAAAAAGGACAGTTATAAAGACTCAACTACTCTATACCATGACCCTACTATTTCTTGTATGATCCTACAAGAGGACAGACAACAAGATCAGGGCAGACAACATGTTCTCAGAAAAGAAGTCTTCACAACGTAGGCACAACACAGTTGTTGTTAACTATGTTAGAGTCCAAAGATCCTGTCTTTCCTGTTCTCAGGAGATGTTTTCAACATTTACAGTGCTTTATGGTAAAAGTCCCAGGAGAAACTGAGGAGTATCCATTCTTGGGATGTTTAGTGTCTTTAAAATTAAGGCAGAAAAATCCAGGCAGAGTGTCACACACCTGTAATCTCAGCAGTTCTGGAGGCTGAGGCAGGAGGATCCCACGTTGGAGGTCAGCCTGGGCAAGTTTGGCAGATGCTATCTCTAAATCAAAGAAGAAGGATTAGGGGTGTAGCTCCTTGGAAGAGTGCTTGCCTAGCATGTGTGAGGTCTTGGGTTCCATCCCCAGCACTGCAAAACAAAATAAAAAGTAAAGCAGAAAGGGATAGAACATTATCATTGGCGTGACCCACCGGAAAGGCCGAGGGAGTGACTTGGTGCTTGCTTGGGAACACTCATTCCTAGGAGTCAGAGGGGCACTTCTGAGACGGCATGTCCCACCTGGGCTGCAGTTTCAGCCATCAGACTCTCCTCCAGGACAGAGGGCACTGTGTCTAACCCGCGGCCTCTTTCCTGAGAGTTGAGCACTTAACATTCTCTCAGAAGAGTTTGCAGACTAATGCTAAATCTTCCCGAGACTGCAATACTTTAATCACTCTTTCTCAGATTTATGTTAAAAGCAATTAAGGAAATCTGTGAAGTAAAGAACATAAATTACTAGATGAACAGTTGACATTTAGTGCCCCACTATTAGTGATTAGAGAACCCTTACGGTAGGGTATTGGTGGACTCTTAAAAAGCAGTCTCAAATTATGCAGAACTGGAATTCTGCGGAGCAATTAGAAATCTAAATAGAAAAGAGGTTTTCTCAATTAAGACAGCTCTGACTTGACTATTATTAAATTATGGATGAGCTAGACTTGGAGAGGAACGAAACTTTTTTCATTAAAGAGCCCAAAACAATAAAAATGGGAAAGAGACGAGAGATAAAAGCCTGGGCTTCTTTTTTTGCATCAGATATCTACACCCTGTAAAAAAGCGGCTGAGCTTCTTGTGCGAGAGTTTAACCACCTCCATTATCTACCACCGTCCTGCTCTATAACTATAGATTGGTAATTAGCAAGCAAAACAAAAGTAAGCACCTAATAAGTTAGAAAAAAATAAACCCAGGTCTTAACGTACTTACATATTAGTCATTGTAAGACTCCCGAGTCCATTGTCTGATCAGCTGGTTATTGTCACCTGTTTTTGTCCTCAGGTGGGTTGTGGTCCTAAACAGCACCTGAGGTATTCAACATTCCTGTTGGAAGCACACCTGGGAAAGGTAAGCTCAGCTCGTGGGACCCCACCTCCTCAGCATGCAGTTATCGTCACAGGAGCGGACACGGGACCCCAGCAGAAGTGGAGAATTCTGAAAGCACCATCCCAAAGGCCCAGAAGGGAGCCTGAGAGAAGCATGGACCATTGGAAAATGTCACAAATGGTAAATAGGTGAGATTGGGAGGGGGCGGGTGGGGGGGAGTATATTTAACTGGAAAAAAATGGAAGAAACGCTTGGTGGAAGAAAGTCGAAAGTCCATTTTCTGTGATGTCTCATACACTTGGTTTAATAGAGGAATCGGGGAATCCCCTGCTGGGAAAGGTCAGCAGAACTCCCAGACTTTCTGAGGTGACTTTTGGTGAGGGCTGAGTCCTCTCATGCTCATTTTCTTGGTTTTCTCAGGGGATGAGGAATTCTTTTTTATATTTATTTATTTATTTGCATTCAGCAGAATACTTTGTGTCTTGATTTTTATGTGCTGCTGAGGATCAAACCCAGGGCCTCACATGTGCTAGGCCAGAGCTCTACCACTGAGCCACAGCCCCAGCCCCCGGATGAGGGATTCTTGAGAACCCCCCTCCTTGTGGGGGGATGGTTTATTCCCAATTACATGCTAGGTAGTTTTAAAAGCTAGATAGACATTAAGAAAAGCCACGGCAGGGACACCTCCATATAAATAGCTAAAGGATTTGTTAAAAAATAAATGAAGATTTCAGTGTAATCAGAGCCCCGAAAAAGGCTTCTAAATCCTACCTGCTGTTCAGATCACTAGGTGCTTCCCTGGGAGAACCTCAGAAGATTAAGTAGGTAGAAGCCAGACTCTTTTGGAAAAATGCCTCTTTGCTCTGAGCCATCATGTTTGTGGGGTGACGCAGTCAATATTTTATTAACACCAGGAGCAGCAGCTCTGCGTGCGTGTGCAGGGCCCAAGGAAGAATGGTGTTCTGGCTCTCATGCCTTCTGTCCTTGTTTACACAGCAAACGAGACTGGTATTAGCCGCCCTTGGAAATCTGCCCTTTCATATCTGACATTGAGTTCATCTGGTACAAATAGAAAACCTTCAGGAAATGTGAGTCTGTCTTCTGCAGAGGTCACCGTTTGTTATGTAAACAGAGAGCCCACCTCTTGTCCTGGCTGGGTCCAGCCAGCTGCTCCCTGGCCCTCCCTGAAGATGGATCTGCTGTCACCTGTGACACCCGAAGCTCCCTGGGTGATGGCCTTAGGGGGCCCCTGTGCTCCCCAGAACCTTCCTCCTCTGGCTGAGGGAATTTTCCACAGTGGTGAACGACACATGGCAGCAGAGGCCTTCGCCAACCTGCCTGTGCCTGGAAGAACAGGGAGAGAAGGCTGCCCATCCCGATGGACATTTCTTGGCCTCTGGCTGGTTGTATTTTGGTCTTGTTATATTACTTTTGTCTTTCTGAACTAGATGTTGAGTCCTCTTCTGATTTATGCTTCTGAATCACCAGGAAGTCAGGTTTGTAGTCACTGAGTGATGAAAGGACTGAGATAGGACAGCATCCTTATAGCCACCACCAGGGCTCAGAGAGTACCTTCGGCCCCTGCTGTTGTTGCTGCAAGACAGAGACTCATACATACCATGAGTGACCATAGCCAAGCACAGCAGTCTTCCTCCTACTTAATGCCCAGCCTGTTGAGGCTAATTTAATTCCCAGCCAAAGGCCAGACTTTGCAGCCAGATTGAAGAAAGTTGCATGGTGCCTTCCAACTCAGCGAGCATTGCTCTGTGCTCCTTTCACCCCCTTTTCACTGGTTCTATGATTTCAGCCTTAAGTTTGCTAAGTGAATCCTTGCAAATGCATGATCATGAAAAATCTTAACATCAGGAATGGTTTAGACTAGAAGGGCTGGACTACGGAAGAACCCAATAGTGGACTAGCAGCTCCTGAGAACTTCACTCAAACAGTCATTACCCTTTCTCCACAGCCACTATGTGTATGTGCACGTGTGTGACCATGTGTGTGGATGTTGAGGGCATTGATTTTACCTGAAAAGTCAGGAACAGTTCAAGGACAGAACATATGCATGAACAATCAGAGTTACCCTGTGCCTCTGGGAGGATTCTGACCCCTGACCATAGTGATCTTGATGCCCTCACGCACACACTGTGTCCTCAAGTGAGGTCACCATGCTGAAGACCCATGAAGGGAAAAGGGAGCAGGTACCAAGTGTGAAACACAGAAATCAGTGGAAACGATCTGCACACTGACAAACTTAAGATCAGACAATCAAACCACTAATTGAAGGAAATGCAAGCACAGAAGTGCTTACGTCGGGAGAGAGGATTTCATAAGTAAGGATCAGAATGGAAATCAATGCCAAGTAATAATTGTGATGAGGATAATGTCAGAAATTTATGAAAAAATACAAAGAAAACAACAATCAAATACTTTGTTCCCCGTGGAACAGTTGGGAGTCCTTTCAGAACCCGTAGAAGGGGAGACTACTGAGGTAAGATGACGGAGCCTGGGGAAGGTTTCTTATTTTTAAACGAAGGGATTTTGGAAAATCTCCGAGGAGGTGGGTTACAAGCGTTTGGGGGAATGCGCTTGTTTGTGTCGCTGTGAGAAAGAAGCAGAGCTACCCGTGTGTTCTGCCCCAGGGGATCTGTGGTCGCTGACATGGAAACAGATGAGCTGGGCCAAAGGAGAGGAGGCCGGGGTCACGGAGTGAGGCGCGGAAGGGAAAATGCGGTGGAGGTGATGAAAAGCAGATTTGTAGATGCAGAAACAGGGAAGCCTACTGGGAGACGGGAAATGTGGGGTGCAGGACGTTTTTGGTCAGTGGAACCTTTGGCTCAGTGGGGCCAAGGCTGGGCGCCGTGGTGGTGGGAAGGGACAGGTGTGAGGAGGTTTTGGCTGGTGACCTCACTGCGGGGCGCCTGTCTTTCTTTCAACACCGCCTGGGCCAAAGGCTGAGGAGTCATCTCAGCACGCACTGCTCCTGCAGAGGGAGCTTTTGCATTTTGATCCTCCCTTTGATCCAGGAGATTAGTGTGTTGTTCTTCACCACTTTCTCCCTGAGGAGGGCTGGACAGCAGGATTTGGAGGAATCCCCTGGGGGTAAGCCTGGGGAGGCAGAGGGCATCCATCCTAAGTCCCCCCTCCCCCCAGGATTAAGTGGAACTCTGCAGAAAATCTGGAAAACCTTCAGCTTCAGCTCCAAGGTGGTGTCTGCACAGGACATTCCAGATGTTGGAGGCTGAGCCTGGGACGTGGCTTCTGGGCTGGGACTTGAAGGGTTTGCATGTCCCCAGACAGTTTTTTACTATCATGTGGTGCCACCTCCCAGACTTTGGAGCAGCTGGACAGTCAACACACTCTGAAAACCCACAGAGTGGATGACCCGGTGTCAAGTGTCCCAGGGCCTTACAACCACAGGCCACATCTCTTTTCACTACTCATGGCTTTGCCTGTGGTACACAATGACTAGAAGATTCTTATTTATAGCTCTGCACGCAGGCCTTGATAGAGTGGCCTCTAAAAAGTACAGTGGAGACTGTCACTTGGAGCAAAGTGGAGCGGAGTCTTTCGTGCCAACATCAGATGTCACACCCGACCCAGCCCCCGCGAGGGCTTTTGATGCCTGTGCATTCGGCCCTTGTCTGTGACACCCAGGATGCTGTTTTTGCTTCTGCTGATCATCCCTGATGTCAAGGCAGTGCCCAAAGTGGGAAGGGACACGCGAATATGAGCCGTTCTTGCTGTGACAGGGCGTGTCAGAGTCCTGGGCCCATGAAATCCCAAATCAACCTGGTCAGGCCCCAGAGCCGGGTTTTCTAGAATCAGGCCTGACGAGCTTTCCGTGAAATCAGTGGATGCAGGCAAGTCTCAGGCTCCGGGGACGCTGTCTCCAGACCCACAATCAGGAGGGGGTAGGTGGCTGCTCTGCAGATGTAGCGGGGCAGGACCGAGTTGAGGGTCTGAGGCAAAGGAAACTCTACATTAGTTGACAGAAATTACAAACTGCTCGGGAAGTCCAATTCTGGGTTCCACAGATTCCAAACTTGGATGAATAGAATAAAAGGAAACCTCCAATTGAAAAGCCGACAGGTGGTTTCCTCAGATGTTTAATCGCTGTGGGGAAATTGCTCTTCAGCTTGAGACAAGAAAGAAAAGGACACTCACTGCTGGCTTTGGTGTTCCAACGGCAAAGCCAAGATCGTGCGCTGTCACGAGTTCAAGACAATGTGGAACCGCGTAGTTTTCTATAATAATGTCAGGATGGTCTTCACCGTGGGCAGGTTTGCATTTCTTCATTTTTATACTTATTTATTGAACTAAGATGTGCCAAGGCCCACCCTGTACCTTACACTCCTCCGGGCCATGGGTGCTGCCCTCTTGGAACTTGCAGTGCAGGGGTGGTGACAAGATACCATCAACAGTCACAGAACTCCTGCTGAGGGTGTGAAGCCGAGGGCAGTTGGGACAGGCCACCAGCCATGGTCTTGGAAGGACTCTGAAGAAGGGACTTTTGAGCTGAGATCTGAAGGGCAAGTCAGAGCTTATCAATTAAAGTCCTTGGGAGTCGAGGGCAGAGGACAGGCCACACAGCACCTGGGAACTGATCTTGGTCCTGAGACTAGTGGGAGTGATTGGAAGGCTCTCACCAGGGTAGTGACATAACTTATGTGGTAAATAATCCCCGTAGAGTAAGGTGGAGACCGGCCGGAGAGGAAGGGGCAGTGGCTGACCAGTTAGGAAGGCATCCAAGTTCATTGGGAGAGAGAAGTTGCCACTTGGACTAGGAGAGTGACCTTGAGATAGAAGAGGATGGAGCTGAGAGAGTTCAGAGGGCCAAAGGCTGAACTTGCTGATGGGTGGGTGATGGGTGGGCGAGAGCAGGCACCTGTCCACGTGTCCGACGGGTGGGGTGGCCAGTGACTGGGCTGGCGGCACAGAGAGAAGGGACTGGAGAGGTGGACGAGTCTTGTTATGGACAGGTTGGATTTGTGAGCTCCCTGAGATCTGTAGCTGCCCGTGTGTGGGGGTCTGGAGCATTGGGGTGTTAACTCAGGGTTCACCGAGGTCCACTCTGCTTTTTGGTAGGGCCTTTAGTGACAGTCCCTGACACTTTTTGTTTTCTCCTTTTGTGTTTTTAAATTAGTGCACTGTAGTCAGAGGGAACAGTGGGGCTTGTTATGCACAGAACCTGGTCAGTTTCATTTCCCAGCCTCGCCCTGCCCTCCCCCTCCTTTCCAGGCCAGCTGTCTCTCTGCTGGTGTCCCTTCTGTTTTCCTGGGACTCTCCACAGGCCTTGCACGCACATACATTCCCCCCGCCTCCTTTTTTCCTCTCTAACTTTCACATGTGAGAGAAAACATATGACCCTGGATTTTCTGAGTCTGGCTGATTTCACTTAATGTGATTTTCTCCAATTCCATTCATTTTCCAGCAAATGACACAGTTTCTTTCTTCTTTATGGCCGAATAAAACTCCATATTTCTTTTCTCTCATGTTTCTTTTCCCATTCACCTGTTGACAGGCCCTGGGCTGGTCCCATAATGTGACTGTTGTGAATTATGCTGCTATAAACACAGGTTCGCATGTGTCACTCTCACAGCAATGTCTTTAGAGGCATGCCTGTCACCAGGCGTGTGAGGACCCAGGGCCACTCCCTGGAGAAAACAGATGCAGCACCCACCCACCCAGTCTGCCTCGTGCAGCCCGCAGGCTGCTCCACTGGGCAGCTGACACCAACAATCTTCTTCTTATGAATGGCTGCTCCCAAAGAAGCCAGTGTGGCTTTGTGACAGAATCCCAGCTAAGCTGTCCATGGTGTTGGTGGCAGATAAAATGGGGTTGGGTGCGCATGACTGGTGAGCCCTTGGTGTGTCCAACTCTGGTGGACGGTCCTCAGACAGCTTCTGAAAGGTCGCCATGTACGGCAGACACTGGGTGCCAACTGGTGGGAGCTGACGTTGTGTGTGGTCACAGGCTGGAGTGTCTGGGACAGCTGCCTTTTCATTTAATGCTCTTGGGAAAAAAAAAATACACAGTTGAGATCCGCCTGAGGCAGACATGGCATTGGATCTGCGAGCTCCTCTCCTCTCTGTCTCCATCTGTAACGCCCAAGACCCTCCCAGCCTTGCTCTGAACTAAGCCCATTTTTTATACACACTTCACAGTGAAAGGAGTGTGAAGGCTCCCACGGAACAATCAGATGTCAGGAAAACACATGCAGGGCACACCACCCACACTGAGCACGCAGTGGATGCCTGCAGTTAGTCCCACAGGCCTCAAGAGGTAAACATGGGATGGATTGAATGACAGCCTTTTAATTGTGCCCGCGGATAGAGCCTACGGAGTAAAGAAAGGGTTCAGGCCAAATTCTGGGGCAAGTTCAGAACTCAAGCTCCCTGGAAATGGCTGGTCATAATCCATTTTAAAAGTGGATAAAAATGAGAAAGACCATTTGCCATGATGACTCACCCTCAGATTCGAGGGTAATTATGTTCTGAGGAAAACATGTTAATTTACAAAAGTGGAAGAGGATGACCTTGATGGGTCCCCAAGAAAACACAGTAGGATATAAATGAGACTATGTGCAAACCAATATGGCGGCCGGCTAGGGGAAAGAGCCTATTTTGATAATAGAAGGCTGGTGGGAAACCTGGGGTGGGGAGAAGGACCCAAAGGGAGAAGACCAGCCTCGTTGCCCCCTCCACACCCAACTGCACCAGCGTCTTCCAAATTCGGCTCTGTGGGGAGCCGGGCCAGTGATTCTGCAGCACCCACTCAGAGTATTCCGTACTCTGAACGCTACAGTGTCACTCAGATTTGCATAAACTCCTCACTAGGGTAGTGCCAGTCAGTTCAGGAGACTGTTAACTACGGGGGTCTTTCCCATGAGCCCCTAGACCGTGGGGTCGCGGGGCACTTTACATCTGCCATTATTTTAGTTAATAAAGACCATTTTGAATTTGAGTTCTTGGTCTACTTAAAGTCCCATTTCGTAGCTGGGCTTGTGTAAATATTCCCTTATGGTGGCTCTCAGACAAAAGCTTGGCCTTGGAAAGGTCAAGATCCCTTGCCCTCTTCCCTTACAGGATGTCCCAGAATTAGCTGTCTGCTGTATAATTAACAGTGAGTGGCCATTGTCCCTGGTTCCAATACTGCAAAGCTTTGGGATTTCCGGAGTCACAGGAGTGTCTTGGTCATCCAGGAGCCTCTTGGATCACAGCCAGTTTATCCTAACAAGGTGACTGGGGATGGGGGCTGGTTGCTGGAAAGACCAGCCATGGCCTAGAGGGTGGGTCCTTGAGCCAGCCTGGCCTCCCGCAGGGAGGAGGCTGTGAAGTGACCTCAATGGCGTGGCTGATGGCTCAACCAGCCACAGGTACGTAATGGAAGCCCGCTAAAAGTTCTGACTCGGAAGCTGGGTGGAGCCCCTCGTTGGTGGACCTGTTGATGGACGGGCAACGGAAGCTCCCTGAGGCTCCAGGGAGGGTGTGGTGGCTCTGTGTCAGGACCCTCCTGCACCCTGCCTGTGCCTTATCTGGTCGGTCCTCATCTGAACCCATTATAATAGAACCTGTGTCTGCTTTCCTGACTTCTGTGAGTCATTGCAGTGAATTATCAAAACTCTGAGGTGTCATGGGAACTCGTGGACTTAGAACCAGTTGGTCAAAGTACAGGTGGCCTGGAGATCCCCAGATGTATGACTGGCATCTGATGTAACCCAGTTTTGTTGGGGATCCTGTCCTTTAACCTATGGTGTCTGGTGGTCACGCTGGGTGGTTAACATAAAAAAGGAATTGTACTGTAGTTTCAAGGGCTGTGTTCACGACAGGGAAGGAGATGTCCTGGTGGGCCCTGGGGTCCTAAGGATTCACGTGGGGCCACATGCCCCAGGTGGGGTTAGTGTCTCTTAGCTTCACGTCATCCTGTCTTTTGTCACTAGAGGCAAACATGTCTTAGGAGACTCGTCGATGTGTGAGTTGGCCTTCTGCTTACTGTCATGCCACTGAAACAGCTTGTTACCTAAGTAGTTGGAGCCTCGCTTTCTCAGGGGTCTGAAAGCTGTGTTTTCAACCTGTGGTGTCCACGCGTTCCATACATGGGTTGTTACCCACGACGGTTGATGAAGTGAAGAGGGTCAAGTCCCTGCCCTGTGCTGAGCAACTGGTGCCCACACTCTTCTCTGAAAACATTAAACCCAGCATCAGTTCTTGAAGAGACAAAGGGAGGGACTCCACATAGCGCTGTTATCTGCAGAGACAAACTCCTCCTGATGTGTCATTCACAGGAGGCAGAGCTGGAGAGGATCCCCCCACCACTCAGCTCAACCCCCTGTTAACACACTCATGAGGGCCCTTCTGCTCCACCCCTGGAACACCTCTTCTCCTTGGAAGCCCCTGGACGCAGCACTAGTAAGGGTTCCCCAACCCTGTCTTTTATGATTTTCAGAACACTCTGGACTCAAGTCTTCTCTGTTATATGCGACAAAACATCCCCTTCACTCCAAGGTTTGAATTTTCCTTTTCCCATATAATGTACCCAGAAGAACCAGGGCTCCAGTATTAAAGATCATGCACTTTTTTTTTTCATGTGATTCTTCCAAAGTAGAGTTTATCACCCCATATTGAAGATGAGCATGTTTGTCAGTTTTCTGCTACTATAATAGAATTCCGGAGATAACTTATGAAGAGAAAAGGTTTATTTTGGTTCCCAGTCCATGATAGATTGGTCCCATTGCTTTGGGCCTCTGGGGAGGCAGCACTTCATGATGTCAGCTTATGGCAGAGTAAAACCACTTATATCTCAAGCCAGGGGGCAAAGAGGGAAAGAGGAAGAGGTTGGGGTCCCATAACCCCTGGGACCTAAAGACCTCCCACTAGGCCCCACCTCTCAAAGGTTCCACCAGTTCCCAGCGGGAAGGAGACCAAGCGTTTGACACACGGACCTTTGGGGGACACTCGAGATCTAATCCACAGTAGCAAGGAAACTGGTGCTTACAGAGGCCAGATCATGTGCCAGTGAGTGACAGCTCTGAGATTAGCTCCCAGAACTGACTGACTCCCAAACCCATGCACCTAATCCCCGGCTCTGCAAATAACAACTGGTTATTCGTTTTTGAGACCTGGTGACATTCCCAGCAAGCAACACTTGGACGCTGGATTGGTAGGTTTCTGTGCCTTTGCTGACTACCCTTCCACCTCTCTGCTCCACACCAGGAAGGTGCAGGTAGCTGGTGACTGCTGATCACTAAATGTTAAGTTGATCTTAGGGAAATTCTTAAAAGAGTAACATGACCAAGACATACTGAGTTAAAGAATGAACTCTTGTTAACCTCTTTGACCTACTTTTTAACTGAGTTTTTAACATCCAAACTGGACTACTTGGCAGGGTCCTCCCAATCATAGGACTTGGCAGGGAGAGAGCAAACACGGGATTGAAGTGACACGCCTGTGTCCCTCACGTGTCCACTGGGCATCATCTTTAGACTGCCCAAGTGAAGGTGGTCAGGTCCCCACCATGTGCTGCGTTTGGGGCACTTGGCTGTGCTGCCGATGGCTGAGCAGAGAGTTCATGGGGACAGGGGGTGTCTGTCTCATCCTCGTGCACAGCACAGGGTAACAGAGGGTGGGAACAGCGTATCAGAAGATGCCTACCCGGGGAAGGGGGAGGATGTTAATATCAGTGACTCTGCACCCTGGTCTGTTGGCTTCTCGCAGTTGAGAGTCCACCCTGCACTTCCCGCCGGCCACCTTGCTCAGTGTTGGTGCTCCCCCACTGGGAGAGTCCTTGCATTCTAGTTCATGTTCCAGAAAAGTCCTGGCAGAATGAGGAAGGGCACCTGTCCTGGTGACTTGGACGCTTCTGGTGTGAAGCCAATGGAAAGGTTGAGCTTCAACTAGACCTCGAGGGGCATCTTGGTCCTGAGGGTCATCTTGGTCCTGAGGGTCTCACCAAGGCCCTCTGAGGTCCTGGCTGTATTCTCCAGGTCAGTTTATGGCCACGTCCTAAAAGTCAGGTCTCAGGTGTTAACCTAACCCTGGGGGCCAAGGGTCTGGCTGTGGAGGGAGGGAGGGAGGCTTCTCCGCCCTATATCCCTCTGCACATTCTGAACTTTCCCCTCACTGTGGTGTAGGTCACCATCTGAATATTTAAAGTACTGAAATAAAGGTGCAACTGCCCAGCGCTTGCTTTGTGTTCTGGAGGGACAAAGTCCCTACACCTTGACAGGTAAACAGGCCAGAGCAAGGGGGTACCTGTCCCCCTCCCCATGCTGTGAGCAGGACCCCAACCTCTGCTTCTGCAATATCATGGACACAAGTTTTGGCATATCCATGTACCATCCGTCTTGTTATTTGCTTCATATTATAGAAAATATACTCACTTAAAAAATTTAATTAAATGCATTTCAAAAATACCTTTTCTATCTCAGTTGACTTTTACCAATATTTTGTAACACAGCTACTGGAAATTTTAACAGATATTTTTAGCACCACTGGTCCGAATACCACATGTAGGAAATACTAGTGGTGAGAAAAATCTCGGATAACTCCTTACCAGTCAGGACCAAGCACCGGGAGCCCTCCCTGGACACAGTCCTGGAATGGACGTGGCTATTAAAGATCCACCCATGTGTTTATCGCACTGTGGGTCACACCTGGGGCATCAAGGAGTATCCAAAGACATGAGGATTTCACCTAAGAGGAACTGTCCCATATTTGGTACAAGTCCCAAATAAATGATGTTTAAAATATGGATCCTTGGCTGAAGCTCCAGGCAGGGGTGCCTGGCCAAGAATGGGTGTTCACACCACGGGACTGTCCCTGTGAACAGCGGTGCAGAGGTAAACAGCACACCCATGCCCACCTGCCTTTTCTCCCACCAGTCCCAAGATTGCATGCCAGGGTGGGAATGTCCCACACCTCCCAGATCCTATACTGTGTGCCAGCCTAATTAAAAACCCCATTTTGAATGTCAACATTCTGAGGCTGAATTCTGAAGGGCACCAAAGAGAAAAGGAAAAAAAGAAAATTATCCTAAACCACAGCTCTGGGTAAGCATCAGGAGGGGAGAGTGGTCCCGGCAGGTAGGGCCTCCCCCATCTAGGCAGATGTGCATGAGCGCAGTCCACACATGAAGAACCTCCACGTGCAGGCCAGCGGTCAAAGTGACCTTGGATCCCTCCTGCCACCTTCGGTGTAATTGCTTGAGCCACATCCTCTGCTGTCACCTCCTCTCAGCCGGCTTCACCAGAGCGCAGGGGTCTGCACTCCCTGGGTCGGGGAGGGCAGCTGTGTGTTGGGCAATCGTGGGCAATGCAGGTTAGGGGTCCATGATGAAGTAGTGACGGCTCTTTGTGTTTCAGGTGTCCTCGGCACGTTGCACAGGCTGTCTGCCCACTGTCCAGAGGTAGGGAAGGAGGCTCAGAGAGGTTAAGTGACCTGCCTGCAGTCTCCAGCTAGGCAGATAGCCCAGGACTTTGCCTGGCATCCTGCCTGGTGGCCGACCCCAGAATCCCTGTGCTCCGCAGACTCAGCCTCCAGGGGCCTCGGAGAGTTCCCATGACACTAGCGTGTAAAAGATTCTGAGGAATTCAGCAGAAAATTAAGAAAATGGAGCTGTTTATGTTTCTGCATCTCAGCACTTCTCATTTCTTTGTCCAAGAGAGCTTCCCTGCTTGCTTTTTAAAACTGGGGTTATTAGTACTCAGGACACAGGGAGACGGGAGGCAGGGTGCCAGGTGTGTGTGTGGGGGGTCAGGACACAGGGAGACGGGAGGCAGGGTGCCAGGTGTGGGGTGGGGGTCTCAGGATGCAGAGAGGCAGGGTGCCGTCGGGGTCTCCGCTCTGCACAGGCCTGGAGGAACTCCTCCCGGCTCCGTGTCGTCTCTGAGCCTGTGTCCCCAGGTGCTGTCAAGTTGCTGTCCAGGAGCAGTCACAGGGCCAGCGGCTGGGCAGGATCACTAGGTGCACTCAGGGCTGTGTGTGTTGGAGCTGGTCCCAGAAAAGCCCTCCTCACCCCAACATTATCCAGGACATTTTAATTACAAGAGAAAAAGAACATTTCCCCACGCCCCCAAAGTTGAAGTGGAAGGATCTAGTAGACGGAGTTGGTCTCACATCTGTCTGGGACCAGGGACTAAAGGTCTCTGCCTGCCTGAGCTTGGCCTTCCCATGAGATGGCTTCCTTCTTGGTACTGCTCTCCCATGGTGAGGGCAGGATGGAGGCTCCATCAGCTGCTCCCCTGGAGTCCAGGCAGCCCCAGGCCCTACCTCTTCCTGGACACAACTGGGTCATGAGCCCACCTCTCAGCCACTCTCTGGCACCAACAGGATGTGCCACTTCTTTGATTAGCCAGGCTTGTGCCATATGCCTGGAGTGGGCGGAGCCCTCCCTTCATCACATGGAAAGTGAGGGGGGGTGTCCCCTCCTGTCTGTCCATCACAGTCTGTTATGAGAGCAAGAGGGGGCTGGACGCTGGGCAGATATACTCAATGAGGGTGGTTTGCTGGGAGCTGGGAGCAACCTACCCTGTGGCTTCCCCTTCAACACAGCTGTTCCACTTCTTAGAGCTGCTGGCTGAACCTAAGCAGGTAAGTGAACAAGTGTGCAAAAAATGTGTGTGCAAATATGTGCATGTGTGAGTGTGTATGTGAGATGTTTATTAAAATGTTGCTTATAGCACAGAAAAACCAGAAAGTCAGTCCAAAGAGAATTGTTTAATGAGTTATGAAATATTCTTAGGAGGTTTGCACAATCTTTCCATGTGACCATGTGTGCAATAAAATAATCCTTTGCCAGGAATCATTTGTAAATTCTAATAAACAGGAACATGCTCAGGTAATTCATCTGTAATGAATCTGAACTTTTATTAAAGTTTTATTTTCATGTAAAAGGGAATTGTATAAAAATGGGATTTATTAAGAGAGGAATAATAATTAAATAAATCACTCACTTCTAAATACTATTGCAACCAACAAGAAATGATGCAGGTCTGTATTTGTTCATTTACACTGTCTACAGTATATTATTGAATGGAGAAAAAGGTTCCAAGAATTTTCTCATTTTGGAAAAATTGCTTATCTATCTTTTTGAATATGAACAAGTAAAGAGATTTTAGATAATTTCCCCAATATTAGCAGTGTTAATTTCTGAATTGAAAGTGCTATGGAAAATTTTAATACTCTTTTAATTTTTTACCACAAATGTGTATGTTTGTAATCAGAAGAAGTCAAGTTATTTATTATTTTCAAAGAAAACTCATTATAGTCTGAGCTCATGTAGGATTCCTCAGTCCTAAACCTGTTCATAGAATCTGATTATTCAAGGATGATATTGCACCAGTGACTGCTAGGGAATTGCTCTGGGTTCCTGTTTCCTGAAGTCCCCTCTCCTGTCCTTGCATGGTCATCTGGAGGCCTGCACTTCAGCAGATTTTGATGCTCATGGTGTAGGGGGAGGTGGGCCACCTCTGGGCTCTGCCCATCTCATCTGTAGGCCTAGAACAGTAAAGCTTTCCTACTCAGTGTCTCTCTCCTGTCCCTCCTCCTCTCTCCATAGAAGGGGGAGGCTGTCTCCAGTAGCAAAGCCGCCAGGTGCCATTGTGTCTCTGCCTCTGGACACAGGTGCACCCAGGCCGGCCTGGGGCCTTGCACAGTGGTCTGGAAGTTGAGAAACCCTTTTCAGTCTGGCCATTAAATTGCTTTGTGAAAAGGAGCGCGTTCTGCTTTAATTTCCTGTCACTGACACTGAGTTGTTTTTTAGCTGTCCAAAAGACAAAAGGACCTTTGCTGCCGCTCTGTCAAGCATCCATCATGCCGCAATTTACAATTCACGAAAGCTTTTTGGAGCAGTTGAGCTCACCTTTAGGTTGCTGTAATTTTAAGCTTTTGCCATTCTTCAGTCTGTGTTTCCAACAAGGTTATTATTAAAGGAAAAGTGCTAATTAAGTTTGAAATAAAAAGCTGGAAGTTTCAAGGTGTTTATCTTGAGTCACGGCACAAGGCAAAATTGTCCTAATGTGGTCCCTCATCTTAGTACTCAGACCACACTCTTTGTTGTATTTCTGCTCAACTCGAAAGAGTGGAGGGTCTGGTCTCAGGATGTGGTATATTTTCCAAAGAAAGCTGTTTGGATAAGCAGAGATTCAGCAAAGACCATCCCTGACACCTGTGGCATGCATTCTCCATGCTGTGGCCAGGGTTGGTTGACTAAGTTACTGAGACGAGTTCTTAGCAAGTTGCTCTCCTGCTTACGAACCTTGGACGACCCTCCGTTGCCCTTGCAGTGCAGCCCAAGCCCCTCGCTGTGGCGTTGCAATACCTTCCCACTCAACCCCAAGCTGCCACGTCCCTGTTGAGCGCACGGAGGCTGGTTTTCACCTTTACACAGATGACCCTCCCTCCAATGCCTGCCCTCACCCTCCCTGGGAGACCACCAGGCCTCCCGTGGTCTGCAACCCCTAAAGGCCCCTCAAGTTCCTCTGAAAGGCTTGGCCTCGCAGACTCAGATTCAATAGCTCGTCTTAACTCCATTCTATGCCCTTGGGGGAACCAAGGCTGAGCACCTTGGCTGATCACTGGGGTCTCCTGGGCATTTTGAGAAAAATACAATTTCTAACCCCCCACCCCGACCCCGTCAGACCAACAGCATTAGAACCTTTCAGAGAGGTGCCCAGGAATCTATGAATTTAAAATAGTTTTCCAGGTGATTTGGACTGATAAGCAGGCTTGGGTACCACAGCCATGCATTTTCCATGGGCTCAGGCTGTTGATGGCCAGGAGGAAGCAGAGAGGGGTTGGGGGAGGTCGAGCGCTCAGGTGCACTGAGGGCTCTCTGTGTGCCAGGCTCTGCTCTAGGAAATGTCACACCTGCTCATTGAATCTCAACTACCTTGAGCCATAGATGTGGGCATGCTCACCGGCACAGATGAGAAAACCAGGGCTCAGTGGGTGGGGCACCTGGGCCGGGAGACACTGGTAAGTAGTGGAGCTGTGTTTTTTCTTTTTTTACTAGGGATTGGACCTGGGGGGCACTTTACCACTGAGCCACATCCCCAGCCATTTTTTAAAATCTTTTATTTTGAGACAGGGTCTTGTCAAGTTGCTTAGGGCCTGGCTAAGTTCCCGAGGTTGGCTTTGAACTTGCGATCCTCCTGCCTCAGCCTCCCGAGCTGCTGGGATTACAGATGCATGCCACTGTGCTCTCTATGGGCTCATGTTCTTCTACTTCTCCTTCTCCTTCTTCTCCTTTGTTAGATAAGGGTTAGTTAAAATAAAAATTTTAAATGCACTGTGCCCCACTCCTCTCCATCCAACCAACCTGCATGACCAAGGTATTCTCTTTGTTCGTGTCCTCTCCCCCCCCCTCCCCCCCCGTGGAGACCCCAGAAACAGACTGAAATGTCCAAAACTGTGAGCCAAAATAAATCTTTTCTCTGTGGAAGTTGATTTATTTTGTTCTGTGATGGCTGACTCACACACATGACATGATCCTATTAGTGAATTTCCATAAAATTATATGCACAGGTGTTTGCATATTTGAAAACTGGGAAACATTAACAGTGTAAATCTAGTCAGTTCATTCCTCTACCTAAAACATGCCGATGGCTCTTTGTTATCCTGTGGATAAGTCCGGAGTCTTTAGCCTGGTTCAGAGGTCCTTGTTCCCTTCTCCACTCTCCTGTAGATAAGCGCCTGCCTCATTCTCTGGGTCACACGAACACATTCTCTTCAGGGCCCGTGGGTCTCTGCCCCTCTGTTCTGCCTCCTGGTGCTCCCCTTTTCCAAGACACCTCCTGCTCTATGTTCCTGGATGATTCTCACTCAGACTTACTTGCCTGTGCTCAGGTGTACAGCGTGAGGTTTGCATGTGCATATCCGCAGTGAAGGGATCATTGCTACAGTCTGAGGCTCAGCTTAAGAACCAGTTTCTTGGAAGGTTTCCCCTGACCTTCAGAGGTGGGGGGGTCATCTTGGAACTTATTCCTGTGGTGGGGGGTGGTGGGAATCTCTCTCCAAGCCTTCTTGCTCTCTAGGGCTCTCTCAGCCATGGTGAGCTCTTTAGTTTTCTGGAAGAAGCACATCCTCTCGGCACATGTCATCTGGGAGGCCTGACGTGTCTTCCCAGCACTGTGGAAACAGTCCCCTCACCACACCCTCTGTCTCTCTGGACCCCTGTGTTCCTTGGAGGCCCGGGGTTCCCACTCTATCCCCTCTGCTTCTGTCTTGCAGTAGGAATTCCGGGGCAGAGGAGCTCTCTTCCACACCACTGTAGACGGGCACCTGCCTGGAGATCGGGTCTGAGAGCCGAGAGGGGGCTACTGGGGGGGATGACTTCCACTTCCAGAACCTGCTGATGCTGACGCTTGCTGTACCAGAGAGAACTGGCCGAGGAGGTGTTCAAGGCCAGGGCAGGTAACGTCAGGGCGAGTGGTGAGGGCATGGATCCACTGTTCATTTAGCACTATTATTCCCTCCCTTCCTTCCCTCCTTCCCTCCTTCCTTCCTTCCTTCCTTCCCTCCCTCCCTCCCTCCTTCCTTCCTTCCCTCCCTCCCTCCCTCCTTCCTTCCTTCCCTCCTTCCTTCCTTCCTTCCTTCCACTGGAGAATGAACTCAGTCTGTTTAACCACTGAGTTACATCCCTAGCCCCAGCCCCTTTTTATTTTCAGACAGTCTTTGTAAGTTGCTGTTGGAGTCTGTAAACAAGTCAAAGTAACACCTGGAATTTTGCCAGGGGAATGTTAGAGTTCGTAAACAAGTCTGGATGGTGCCTGGCAAAATGTCAGAGGGAGTGGTTTGAGAAGTAACAAAAACAAGCCATTAACTGTGGAGATTCCTTATTGGTTGACTGATGTATCTAGTTTATGCTAATTAGATAAGCTGTGTGGAATGTATAAATACTGCTCCTGTCCTGCAATAAACGGCTCCCACTCCTGCTGTATCAACGTACACAAGTTATTCGTCACCCCCCGGTTATTTTGCTGCAGCCGGACTGTGGCAGTTGCTGTGGCTGGCCTTGAACTTGTGATCCTCCTGCCTCAGCCTCCTGAGCTGCCAGGGTTACAGGTGTGCACCACTGCACCTGGCTTCCTACATGTTCTTTAAAAAAAAAAACAAAATGTTTTTAGTTGTAGATGGACACAATACCTTTATTTTATTTGTTTATTTTTATGTGGTGCGGGGGATCAAACCCAGTGCCTCAAGCATATTAGGCAAGTGCTCTACCGCTGAGCCACAGCCCCGTCCCCTACATGTTTCTGATAAAACATGTTTATGAGAAAACAAAGCCCAAATTCACACGAAGAGGAAAAATTGGTTTCATTTTCAAACCATACTGATAATTTTTTAAAATAACGATAGCTTTATTTCTGCAGGCTCTTGCATCTCTGTATATATAAATCAGGAGGGAAACAGCAAAGCATTTTGTTGTTGTTTATTTTTTGACTTTCCCATTCCAGGAGGTATGGGGAAGCCAGGTTTCCATCGAGATCTTTACCTTCTGGAAGTTCAGAGAAAACATTCAGATTTCAAAAGGAGAAGAGAATGGGGAACTAGCTTATGCTACGTGGATCTTTGAAACCTGGGGGTGAGGTGTGTGCTAATTCCAAGAGCTTTTTATATTAAATAACCCAAGCTCGCTACGCTATTTGCGGCCCCCCGTGCTCTGTGCAGAGAGAGGACTGAGGTGGATAATAACTCCCATTGGTGCAGGAGGAAGCTTCCCAGGCAATTCCCTTCATAGATGGGCAAACAAACAGAGCGTCCTGCTTAGTAAGGCAACATGACTTGGGTGTTAGCTTTTTCTCCCAAAAAAAGACCCCTGGTGGCTGGCTGTCTTTGAAGCGGGCGAGGCAGACGCCCTCAGTGCACAGGGCCAGCCTGCTTCTCCTTCTCGTCAGGACGGTCCAGCATCCTCAGCCTCTGCTCCAGCCTCTGCTTCCATTCTTCCCGGAGCCTGGGAGGGGACACAGCACATGAGGTCATCAGCCCATTTGTCTCTAAAGCTGCTGTCCCTGCAGAGGGTTTCCTTTTTTAGGAATAGAAAAATAATTCTTCCCAAATTGATATTAGACTTCCTATCGCAGTCCAAGTAAGGCATTTCTGTAGCAGTTGACAAGCTGGTTGCAAATTGTCTGGAAAGCCATGTGCCTGTGATCCCAGCTTCTCAGAGGCTGAGGCTGGAGGATCACTCTAATCTAGGAACTGGAGGCCAGCCTGGGCCATATAGCAGGACCCCATCTTAAAAGAAAACAAACAAAACACCAATAAAAAAACCCCAATAATAATTTCTATTGTCTTAATACTTACTATAAGTTAATACAAATTAAGTCTTAATACTTAATTTATATTGTCTCAAAATTACTACCTGGTTAATACAAAGCTGGAATCATTATAATGTGGCCTTGGCAAAGGAACAAGCTGGGGGGCTGGCACACAATAGAGTCCAGAAATAGACACTGATGTGGCTAATTGGTTTGTGATAAGGGGCAGAGACAACTGAACAGAGCAAGAATAGAATTTTTAAAAAATGGGTGCTGCAACATTATTATATATCTATGTTTAAAAAAAATGGACTTTGAATCTACTGGGTGGGAATACTTTTCCTGTACCCCCAAAAGCATGCATTAAAATCCTAACCACCATGGTGATACTGTTAAACTTTGCTTAATTATCAGCCTGGAAGAAAATGGGAAGAATCTGTAGGTGTAGGGGATTAGGTAATATATACTTAATATAGGAAAAGCCAAATGCAGAAAAAAGAACAAAGAAAAATTAGATTCACCTTAATTTTTCACTCTGATGAGTAACTCTACAATGAATGCAATACTTATGTTCTTTCCATATTCCAGTCTGTTTTCCTGAGAGAGATTCCCATGGGTGAAATATCATAACTTAGAAGGGATAAATATTATGAAGGCTCTAGGCACCAAATTGGCTTCAGGAAAACTTATTTAAGTCTCTGCTCAATTATGGGCCCAGGAAAGAATGGAAGGAATCCGGAGTCAGCCTGTTGTTTAGTGGTGCCCATGGCTGACGCACCTTAGCAACCAAGGACTGGAAGTTGAAATGTGGATAGAAGAATGAGGGACACAGGGGAATGTTCCAGGACATCCACCACCGTCTTCCTCCTATGTTAACTTTAAATAAAAGTCAGTGACATTACAATAGAGCTTGCCTGCTTGCAGAGGGGTGCAGAGCCTGGGACTGCTGCTCCCAAGTGGGAAGATGGCCTGAGAAACAATCTGTCGAGCTTCTAGGACCTTCTATTCGGATGTCCACCTATTAGTAATTTTTATAATTATATTTCTTCACTGTGGTTATGAACTTGTCATTCTGTATTTTAATTTCTAATCAGCTTCTCCAATCTGAAGAATATCCAGCTTTACAAACTCTGAAAGGTTCTATAAAAAAACCCTCTTCCACCTACATTGATTTTTGTCGCCTGGGATCTTTTACCGCTGACCAACAAGGTTTGCTGCCTGGGTGTGGCATTGAACTTGATGGACTTCTTAATACAATGCAATGTGGATTCATTATTTCACAAAAGGAGCTTTGACTTTTACTTGGTCAGGTGGTCATGAAAACTCCTCACTCAGACGTGGTGGACAACTGATGGGCGGCTATTGGAGCACTCCTGCAGACGAATGTGGATCTGCCCCAAGTCAGATGCCAAGGCCAAACTTCTTGTGGGCTGCTCCCGGCCAGTGACGGAGCCCAGCTGATCTCTGATTGCACATCTATTCCTGAAGGAGCAGAACTTCTTTCACAGGTGACTTTGGCTCAAGGTCTCCCCAATAGTCTGGCCCAAGTTTATAAGGCCTGCATTGCTGTCCCCCAACCCTCCTTCCTTCCCTTTGTCCTGCATGGAGGTCAGGCCTGCCTCAGAGTCTGAAGACTCTTGCTACCTTCTCAGCCTTCCTCCCAGTGGTGTGCTGGAGCTGGCTTTTAATACATAGTCTGTGAGGGCCAATTATTAATTATTAGATTTTTTGAGTTCATTATTAAATACAGACATTATTAAAAATAAATTATAGAAACTTATAGTTAATTAAATTATATTAAAAGAAAAGATGAGGACAGAATTCATCGCTTCCTAACTATTTATCATGTTTCCCAGTGCTCTGTGCTCTGCGGGTTATTGAGGCCTGGGGCATCTGTGTGGTAAAGGACTGTACCACAGGGTGCTATAGCCAAGTGTCACTTCTGAACTCATCTTCATGGATGGCACTGGTAGCTTGACCAGTGGTAGGAACATTTGCACCACACAGATGTCAAACACTATTATACACAGATTTAATTTACGTTTTTGTTCATTGCAGGACAACTATTTGGCCCTCTGGCCCAATCTAGACAGTTTTTGTAAATGAAGTTTTATTGGAGGATGGCCCTGTATGTGTGTGGACCTGTTTAGTTGACACATGGTCATCATTGCTTTCTCACTACCATGGCAGAGCTGAGTCACTACAGCACAGACCGTGAGACTTATTAAACCAAAAATATTTATTCCCTGGTACTTTTGAAAAAGTATTTGCTGACCCCTGGTCTACATTTAAGAGAGCCATGGGGGAAATTTGAATCATGCCGACTAAAGTTAGAAGAGTGGCACGTCTATAGCTATCACGTTTGGAATCCAAAACAGTTGAGGAAATGTTCTTTCAGAATTAAAAAAATCCATTATGAGCAATGACGTGCACTTGGTGGAACTGGATAGCCATTGAATACTTCTTTGTTGTTGGATTTTGTCAAATCATGCTTGCATTGCATGGTGGGCTATAGATACAAGAGGTTGCCCAAAACTCCCAAGAGCATGCTGGGAGAATCAGTGGGCTGTATAGAATTTCCGGTAAAGATCATACTGCATTTTCCTGTTATTTGCAAGTCGTGTGCTATAGGGCCTTGGTATCCGTGAGATTTATAGCAGACGTGTGCGTGGATTCACATGTGCTTCTCCCCAGAGCCAGTTGCTAAGCAGGGATCAGCACACCCTCGCTTCTTCCCATTTTTCTTCCATAGGTGCTTCCCCCAATAAATTGTACGCACATCTAATCTTGCCTTGGCCTCTGCTTCTTAGAGGACCTGAATCAACACATTTGGTCTGATGCATTTCTTCTAGGACGCTGCTTAGGAATCTGGGATTCATAACACATTTATCCACTTTTTATAGTAGCCCTGCCACTATTTATTGCCAAACAGTGAAGGATTCAGGTTCCCATCTTCCCAAATGACCTTTAAATCCTAGTTTATGAATATTTAGACTGATTGCTGCTCCTTTTTGGTCAATATCTTTCATCGCTGTATTGCTTCTGCTTAATTTTGGGTTCTTAGTAAACTGGTGAATATAAATGGAGCTTTTACTTTGCAATGGGGGCGGTCACCGTGAGGAAGATAATGCTTAAAAATTAGTGTATAGATTGAGATACGTGAGTGGAGTGAGAAAACAGGCACTAACGCTCACGAGGGGCCTTTTTACCTTCAGCCTAGAAATGCCTCATTTTTCAAAGGGAGGCCAAATCTTATTTATTATTTGCTGTTCTGGATCCTTCCGAGTTGTGCAGGAGTTGTGGCTCCTATCTAGAAACACAGATTCTCCTTGGTAAGTATGGGCCTTAACTAGAAGGCAGGGTGATGCTTGTGAAGGTCTTCGCCATAATTGTAATGTCCTTACTGGGCACCAGTAAGGATCAACTGGGCCCATCATTGTACTTTTTCTGTCATTTACCAGGCATTAGACATCTGTGTTATTTGGGATCCTCTAAGAAGCAGATTTAGGAAAAACAAAGTGGGAGGAACAGAGTGGTTAGGAAGGGCCAGCAGCCTCCAGTGCTGATCTGACGTCAGTGGAAGAGGGAAAGGGAGCAGAAATGGCGGGGTAGGAAGAGCCCCGTGGCACAGCCCCCAGCCCCCTTCTGAGAAAGCTTGGGTTGGGCTGACCGGGAGTCTCTGAGCAAACCCTGGCCCTCGGAGGAGCCCTGTCATGCAGGACTTGTGTGGGAAGAGCACCTGCCATGCTTAGTCGCTGGCTGGGGGCTGCCCGAGGGGCTCCGTCACCATGACCGATGTGGGGAGGTGGCAGCTGGAGGATCGGTCAACTGTACTCCGCAAAGGAGCTCAGAGGGGGACCAGAATTGTGGCCGTAATATGCGAAGAAGAGAAATGAAAACAGCAATCCCTTCCCTCGAGGAATTTATAATTGACGGATTCCTTGATCTCCTAGTTCAGATCTCATTACTCCAATCTTCTCTCCTGTGTTTTGTTTACTATGAAATGTTGGATGGTGATTTTGCTCCTCCTCCTGCATTCCAGGAGGGACCGGATCTTTATAGTTGTTTTCCATGGTGGGGAGAGTGGGGTCTGAGCTTGATTCTGTGTGTTTCTATGTGACTCCCCAGGTCACAGGGCAGAGCTCAGTCAATCAACACAGGCCAAAAAGCTTCCACATGCTCATCTGAGCAACTCCACTTACCAACCACATTTTCTATTCTCGTTTTGGGTGACAAATCTACCTAAAAACGTCCTCTCTGCTTATCCTTTGTAGACTAATCCTTTTTTTTTTTTTTGGTAGCAGGGATTGAACCCAAGGGCCTTTGACTGCTGAGCCACATCCTCAGCCCTTTTTTATTTTTTATTTAGAGACAGCATCTCACTGAGTTGCTTAGTGCCTAGCTAAGTTGCTGAGGCTGGCTTTGAACTCATGATCCTCCTGTCTCAGCCTCCTGAGCTGCTGGGATTACAGGCATGTGCCACCGTGCCTGGCTTGTAGGCTAACTCTGTGAAAAGTTTGAAATGGCGGTCTGGTTTGGCCAGCACATGAAGAGCAGGGGGTTTTGTGGTTGGCAGTGATAAGCATCCTGATGGACAGAGCTGATCACTAGGCTGCAGAGCAGAGGGTGGGAATGGGCTCTGGACGGGCTTGATGTGTCCCCTTTTCAATCTCACCAGGTCTGATCACTATCCCACACTGAGTTCTGCTAAATTCTGAAGACCTCCCTTCTTGCATTAAGACATTTCACTGAATGGCTGTGTAGTTTCTCAGTGATAGCTATAGGCTAGTCATGTAGCTTTACTTGTTGTCAGAGTTATCATCTAAACAGATGCTTTTAAAAATAAAAGGGAATGAAAGAAAAAGTTAGACCAGAGGGATAGCTGTATAGCCGGCCCACCCCCGGCCCACCAGGGGGTCTGAGTGACCCACCAGTGCCTGACTATTCTCCCTCTGTCCCCAGGGGGTGGTTTGCAAACAGTTCCAACTTCTCCAGGGGAACGACACATCCACGCTGTGTTGCTAGACTCGATGGAACTAAGGGTGGTGTTGGTTCCAGTTCTGGGGCCACCTCCTTCACCTTGGGACCCCACCTCCAGGGCCTCTGCCAGATACACCGATCACCAGGGGAAATGGATCTGACTGCCACCTCTAGGTCAAAGAACCAGCAGGCATGTGCTAAGCTTTGGCACAAGATCTCGCCAGGTTAGCTGAGCAGAGGGAGAGGGACACAAGACGTCACTGCCTTTATCTGCTGTATCTGCTTTTCATAAGGGGCTGCTGGGAAATGTGGAGGTTTTTGTTTCCACCCTTCACATTGAACATCTCTTGATTGCACAGTGGTGGTTTTGCCTTTTATAGATGGAAGGTAGAATTTAAAAAGTGTGTGTGTGTGTGTGTGTGTGTGTGTGTGTGTGTGTGAGGGGCGGGGTGCGGGAGGGAGAGCAGGCACTGATTGTCCTGGAGTTCAGGAGGCAGAGCCCACAGGGCAGGGGAGGTGAGGCACTGGGGTGTGCCCTCCCTCGGCCAGCACACCCCAGGACACGGTTGGTTCTGTTAGGACAGTGCTCAAACCGTCTGCTCAGATCAGTGGGGATTTAAACAAACATTCTGCCTTTCTGGTTTCAATTTCAAAGTATCTAGACTCTAATTGGGCAGTCTGTTAAATGTGGGATATGTGTGTGGTGTTTTGGTTTTTTTGTTTTAGCAAAGTAGGTTTTCATTTGTTGGCTACCGGATTAAGAAGGCTTTAGGTTTTTTTCCCCTCTTTTTAAAATTTTTACAGTTCATAAAAGCATAGCTCTGGAAAGTGAGCCCAAGAATGGACCACAGAAAAGTCCTTTCCCCAGCTCCTCATGACCCTCCTGTTCTGAGCTATGCAGAAGTGACATCCACATCTTTAAACATTCATTTGGGGAGATGATGATGAATGTTGCATGATGGGCACATGGTGAAGATTTATTTGTTCTTTGGTCATAGAAGGAAGAGAAAACTACTCCAGAATTTGGAAGTGGATGCTTTCTGGGGCCTACGGGAGCCTAAAGAAATAACACGTTTGTTGTACAGACCACTGGCCATTGGTTGCCTTTTAAACAAGTGACTTATTCTCCTAAATACACCATGGCATAGTGTCACTATGGAAACCTTGGGGAACATAGGAGTGTGCATCCTGCCATTCCTCCAACTAAAAATAGCCACTTATAGTATCTAAGCATATTTTCTTCTAATCTTTGTCCTATATAAGCATATTATATATATGTATATATATATCACTATCCTTAAAAAAAATCAAATGATATCAGAGAATTTGCCTTTAATCTAGCACAAGAGGGCTTCCGGAAAGGAAGTTACAGTACAGGGCTCAGTGAGGGGTCTGGCTCCCATGGTCCAGGACCAAGGGAGAGAGATGTCCTCACTTCCCTGGGTGCCCTAGCATGTGACCCTCCTAGGAAGGCCTGATTTTGCCTGACAGGCAACCAGCAACAAGGCTGGACTGATGGGAAAGCTTGTCTCTGGGTATGGAAAGCTTAAAAACTATTTTTAAAATGTGATGTTGAGGGCTGGGGATGTGGCTCAAGTGGTATGCGTGTGGCCCCAGTTTGATCCTCAGCACCACATACAAACAAAGAGTTGTGTCCGCCGAAAACTAAAAAATAAATATTAAAAAAAATTCTCTCTCTCTCTCTTTAAAACAAACAAACAAACAAACTTGATGTTGATAGCTAGGTATGATGGCACACTCTTCTAATCCTAGTGGCTTGGGAGGCTGAGGCAGGAGGATCGTAAGTTCAAAGCCAGCCTCAGTAATTCAGCGAGGCCTTAAACAACTCAGTGAGGCCCTGTCTCAAAAATCAAAAATAAGTAAATAAATAAAAAGGGCTGGGATGTAGCTCAGTGGTTAAGCACCCTGGGTTCAAACCCCAGTACCCCCATGCCCCCCAAAAACGTTTAACCTGTCTGAATTGTGCATATTTTCAGCTCAGCGCACATTGGACAGATGCAGAAATTATGAGCCCTACTGTCCAGCAAGACATGCAACTACCATCCCACTGGTGAGTGGGCTCTTCCCACCTGGACAGAGCTGCTCCACATCACCGCATACCTGAGGGCAGTTGGCTGTATTCATACACACACACACACACACACACAGTTTCCCCACACCCGTGGAGAGGGTTCCCCTGTGGCCAGGCAGACTTCTTTGTGTAGAGCAAGAACGTCCACCTGCCCATGGGGAAGGGCCACGTACCTGTCCCCCCCCTCCACAACTTTAACATCTTAACACTCTTACCATCCTGGATGTGGGGTATTATTAATGAGATTGGTTTTGCACACAAAAAAAAGTATCCATCAACATGCCCTGACATTTAGTGTGACCTTGCGTGCTGGGCACTGCAACAGTGCAGTGGTGAGGAGAGCTTTTTCCCTCAGTTCATGGAGATGTGAATGACAGGACTTCATTTTGTTTGCGTTTTCAAAAGGCTTATTCACTTCTGTGAGCCACTGGCTCTCAGGGACACTCTGCCCTCCAAGGACCCTCTGCTTCTGCTGACATGGAATGCTTTAGGGCCAGGCACCCAGTGAGCATATTACAGAGCACAGACAGCCCTACTCAGTAAAGAATCTCCTGGCCCTAGGTGTCATAGTGCTGCAAACCCAGTGCCAACGGGACAGACACACCTGAGAAACCCTGGTGTGGATACTGGCAAGAGAAGTGGTTGCATTAACCTTGGGTTTTAGTTTCTGGGTTATGTGATGTTTTGGCATCTTAAGAGGTTTGCTGGCTGGGGAGAGATTGACCCTCCCAGAACTGGCTTTCAAGATAGCAAAAGGCTCAGCCAATCTCCAGACCAACTTTTCCTGAGGCCCCTTACTCAGCCCCCACACACCAGGCAGAATTTTCCCCACCCTGGAGCCCCCTGGAGTCGAGGACCAGCTAGAAACCACTGCTACAGCCCAAGTCCAGCAGAATCATTCAAAGGAGTCCACTGTGCATTTCCCACGGGCCCCCTCCCACACCCAGGAGGCTCTGGCTTGGACTTTCCCACTAGTTACTGACTCTGCCACTTGACCCTAACCCGGACAGACACATTCTGGGACCTGTGAGCCTCAGAAACTTCTTCCTTGCAAGCCTGTTGTCACTTCCTCCTGCGGTACTGACTGTGTCACACACCTGGCCTCTTGCCATCCTGGGACATCGGGTGATGAGCTAATGCAGTCCCTGCTCTTCACACCTGGTGGACTTCTGGGGAAACCTGTTGTAAAACAGCAATGGGGAGACAGGCCACATACTTTCTCAGGGCGCTCCGTCCCTGGCGATGCTCCTCCAGTTCTCGGTAGCAAGTCTGTTTGCTAATTTCCTTTTCCCAGAAGCTCTTGAGCTCTCTGCAGGTTTCACAGCAGAAGACTTCCCGGCGCACGTATTGATTGTTCATCCCTGAAGCAGAAGCACAAAGTCAACCCGGCCCTTTCAATAACGCCACTTTAATTTTGGATGAGTCTGAAGCCGGCGGCTGCCAGATATGCTTTTTTTTTTTTTTTTCCCTGTTACGGTAGACACATCACACGCTCAGATTGTGAATCTATTTTCTCAGCTGCAAATGAGGATAATAACAGTTACATCAGAAAATGCTGGGAATTTTTTTTTTTTTTTTGAAATGAGCAATGTCTTGGTAACCCTGCCAGACTCCCTGATTCTATAAGGGCCCACCCCTTCCAGGGCCTTGGAGCAATGTTGCAATTCTGTAAACTATAGAAAAATTATAGTAATGTAAACAATCTTTTGAACACAGAAATTCAAATAAACTTTGTCCAGTGGGATGCAAATGATTCACCTATGGATATCAATCAATATTTCATCCACTTGTAAATTCATTTGCGTATTCCTGATTGCCTATATGTGTGTGTTGTAAAAAATTTCCTTTGAATATCAGTTGTAATATCTTACTAGTTTTCTCATTATTTATAAATAAAATAAAATCTTTGGTATGTATTCATTCTATACTTGGGCGAGAGTCATGATTTAAACTTTATTAAAATATCCTTCAATATTTATTTGGTAGTGTGTATGTGTGTGTGTGTGTGTGTGTGTGTGTGTGTGTACATGTGTATAAAATGAGTAGATAATCAAAAACTCTGGCCAGCAGTAGTGACTCAGGAGGCTGAGACAAGAGGATAGCAAGTTCAAGGCCAGTCTCAGCAACTTAGCAAGACCCTAAGCAATTCAGCAAGACCCTGTCTCAAAATAAAAAATAAAAAAGGGCTGGGGATGTAACTCAGTGGTAGAGCACCCCTGGGTTCAATCCCCAATTATAAAAGCAAAAACAAACAGAAAACCCGAACACAAAGTCGAACAAATAGTAGGCAGTCAGTAAATGTTATATATATTTTTAAATTATTTTTAGTTGTAGATGGACACAGTATCTTTATTTATTTATTTGTTTGTTTATTTATTTATTTTTGTGTGGTGCTGAGGATCAAACCCAGGTCTCTCACCTGTGAGGCAAATGCTCTACCACTGCGCTACAGGCCCAGCCCAAATGTTATATTTTTTCCATTCTTCCTCACACGATGACAATGACCCCTACCATTTATTGAGTATTTACAAGTATGTTTGTTTATGTGTGACAGGCATCTTACACACACTGTTCCTTTGATCCTCACTGCCACCTGTTGAAATGGGGGACTCTCCACTCATTGTTCAGATGAGGAAACTGAGAGAGACTTGCCTGTGACCTCATCACTGAAAATGGATGTGCTGGGTGGATTTTGCACCTGGGTCTGCTCATCTACATGGAGGATGCTCTTTGCTTTTCTGATCCTCAGCACAAGGAATGGCTACTGCCTTTGTAAATGGCTACGTCCTCAGCAAACTTGCTGAGCATGTGCGTGTGTGCATCTCATGAGAATGCACGTGTTTTCTACTTCAAGGTATTCACTTGGTACCTGAAAGTTGCCAATTTTCTGGATCTTAGTGGCTTCGTTAGGCAGGTAGATGCAAAGAACTGTAAAACACATCTCTCCCTGCCTGCTGGTAGCACCTACTCAAAAGCTGAGCCTCAGTCCTGGCTGAAGACTGGAAAGGAAACTGGTCCCTCTTCCCCTGCTACAAAAGCCAGTGATTCCATGCCAAGGCAGATCTCCCCGGGCCAGTCCAAAGGACTGGGTGTGGAGAGGAGTTTAAAATAGGCTTCAGAAAAAAGCCATGATTATTTAATAAGTACAATACATAACATTTATATTACCAATCTGTTATATTGTAATAGCACCGGATGTCCATGTCAGAGGGTCAGGGAAGCCTTCCCTGCAGAAATGTCCTGAGACAGGAAGAGACTCACTTTCCTTATTCTTCCTTCTGGCCCTATCTTCTAATCATCTGGTAGTTTCTGTGGTCAGAGCTGCCCAGGAGCACATGGATGGGTGTGGTGACCTGGGACTGCCTGGGTGAGGATGAGGGAGAGAGACCAGGGCAGCCAGAGAGTGCACTTCCCAGGTGCCCACCACCGTGGCTATTCTCTGGACAATTCTCACTTGTAACACAGCCATTCTCCATTTCCCCCACTTTTTCCCCCATTCCCCCCCCATTTTTGCTTTCTTTTTTTTAAAAAAATAGACATTCAGTCTTTCAGAAGTTTTTCCTAATTGGTGCATTATAATTATACATGGCAGTGGAATTCATTATGCCATATTTGTATTGCACATGACACAATTTGATCTTTTTAAAATTTTATTTAAAAGGTAAAAAACATTTTTTTTTTTTTGGTGCCAGGGATTGAACCCAGGAATGCTTAACTACTGAGACACATCCATAGCCTTTTTTACATTTTTTTATTTAGAGACAGGGTCTTGCTAACTTGTTTAGGTCCTTGCTAAATTGCCTAGACTGACTTTGAACTTGTGGTCCTCTGGCTTCAGCCTCTTGAGCCCTAAGGATTATAGCCATGTGCCTACACACCTGCCTCCAAACTATTTTTAATTGACAAGTAAAATTGTATGTACTTACCACGCACGACATGATATTTTGAAATATATCTACCCTGTGGGATGGCAAAAACAAATGAAATAATGTCTCACTTTGCACAAAAAGAAGCTGATTTTCAGAGGCAAATTAATGCCTCTGCCAAGGTCACACAGCTCGAGAGTGGGGCATTGGTCAAAAGGCAGAGCCAGCGCTCCCCCCAGCATACAGAGATGTCCCTGGAGAGAGGAGGCTTGGCTCTGCTGCCCTCTCTCAGGCGCTCAGAGGTCTTTCCTGTGACTGACAGACGCAGAGGTGTTTGTGACTTAGTGAGGTCGAGTTTCTTGGAGAAACTTATTTCAATATATTTTGTGTTAAATGCCTTGAAGCATTTGATAGGACTTCAGTATTCTTAACCAACTTGAAGGATCCCTTTCTAAATTATTATTTTCAAAAAAGACTGGCCTGGAAATGGTAATGGCCCCTTTGGAGGCATCTCAGCTACTGAGGGGAGGTCAGAGAGGGGACGGGGTTTTGTACTTCCTGGGAAACAGAAGTGCCCAATTCCAGGGCCTTGTGTGTCTTTCAAGGCAGGGGCCGTGCCCCGGAACCTCTCTGAACTCCAGCTGTCTCCAGCCTGACCAAGACATCCTCCTGTCCTCAGAGGCCACATCTACCACTTGTCTTCTTTCCTAGGCTAAAGGATTCGGTGCAAAGAATTCTAATAAATTCCTCATTACTGGACATCAGAAGGAAAGCTATTAATGAAAATAAATCAGATTTCATATTTTCACAGAACTGGGGTGTTCATTGCTTGCCCTTCTGCAGCAGCTAGATTTCCTTGTGCGTTCGGCTGGAGCTCCAGGAGGAACTAATCTTCTCATTTTGTGGCGTTTCAAATGACAGGAAGAAAATAATGCTTGCTTTGAACCGAGAGGAGATTGTTAGATGTTCAACTTGCCCTTTAAGTAGGCAAAAATAACACCCCTCTCGTGTATGATGAAAATGCTCCTAAAAATTTCAAGTTCAGATTAAGTATCTGGCATTCCGAGAAAAGATGGTTTGGCCCAATAAGTCCTCATGGAAATGTTTTCCTTTTCTCAGTATTTAACATTTTAAACTGAAGAGTGTCATGGAGAAGGATGAGAGGCCCGGGCAGGAGCCCAGTCCACAATGCATGTCACTGTGTCATCAGGTCTGCTCTGTTGGCGGGAAGGTGGGGTTGGGCGTATGGAGAGGATCTATCCCAGCAGGCCCTGCAGGTGCAGCATCATGAGCCGAGGCAGAGTGCTGTCCACACAAACCCATGGAGTAAATGGAATCCGAATGAACCCAAAGGAGGCCAGGCCGCGGGCTCTGAGGGATGGGCAGTGTGCTGGGCTGTTTCTGGTTCTCTTCTGGGCAGTAGGCGGCTGGGGAAGGAGCTGGGGGCTGTGTTTCCTGAGGAGCTGGGTGCAGTGGCTGTGACCTTTGGGAGGACATAGGGAGGAGTCCTGAACTCACATGCCCTCAGGGGCCGGGCCAACCAAGCCACTGGGCCTGAGCCACAGGGAGTCTCAGTGCACTGTGGTTTTAACAGGAGCCTGACATGGTGCCGCCAGACAGAACACGGCTTTTCCCTGATGCAGGCTGAGGGCTGCCTGCCTGCGTGTGCCTCTTAGGGGTGCATTCTTTAACTTCAGCTTTGGCCTTGAGACTTCTGGAAACCTCCTCCCTCTGCGCTCCCTGCAGGGGTCCCTGAACTACTCTGCTTTGCTTTGCAGCCTTCCTACCTCATTCCAGCAGCTTCCTTCCTCCTCTGCACCTGAGCAGACTGAGAAAGTCCCAAGGACTTGGCCAGAGCCACAGTTGGAAGTGGAACTCTTCCCTCCCCCCAACCCCCGTCGCCTGGCCTATGGGGGACAGGCAGGCACAGCTGTCCTCCCTGCCCTCCTGCCCCACTCCCAGACCTGCAGGCTGCACCCTGGCAGCCAGATTGGTGAGGGAGCTGAGGAGGAGGGCGGCGGACTTTGTCACTTCTGTGGCATTGAGTAACAAGCCCTTTGCTCACTCTGGGCCTCAGTTTTATTACCCATGAAATGGAAATTAAGAGTGATAACCTAGAGGAAAGTGGCTCAGACATGACCTGCCCAAAGGCTGTGTGCTTGTCCCCAGGGAGCTCAGGGTCTGTTGCCTGGCCCCTGGCAAGCATTGACAGTGCTGACTTGGACCACCACCTAAATGTCCTCTCCTTGTCTTCAGTTTATACGCCATGTCAAACGCTTCACTTCTGACTGACTCAGCCCATATTTAAGGTTTATTTATCTCTGTTGCTGGGCTGTCAGAATTAGAGAGCCTAAGGTCATGGGTATAAGAGCTTTCCCAAATTGTCCAAGGTCCAGCACTGGATAGCAGACAGAGAAGCCTTTAGCAAAGCTCTTGGTGGTGAGACTCGCCCTTGTACCACTTAGGATGTTGTATTCCTGGGCTCTTCGTGGTGAGGCCCTGTGGTCACAGTCACTGAGGGATGCGACTGTATTGCTAAAATTGATAGCTGCCACTTTGTTAATGGCCGGGCTCAATCCTCCGGTGATATTACAGCCCAGTTGCTGGTTTTGGTGGAAACTGCTGGGAAACTTGAACTTCAACCTTCAGGATTATGACAAGTTCTATAAGAGGAAATACACGGTGACACACTGTGCTTTTCTCCCTCCCCTTTATATCTGTAGCTTGCCTTTATGAGCGGCATGGTGGTAGCTGGTATCTGCTGCTTTGGACCCTCAAGAAACAGAATTGATGGGAATTTTAGGAAAATATCAAAATAAGGCAGGAAAGAGGAATAAAGGGCATCCAGTTTTTCTGGGGGTATTGATGGAAAATCAGAGCTCTGACAATTGCTTTCTCTTTCCAGAGCCTGATTCAGGCAGAGAAAATCAACTCCACACCGCAGGTCCCTGGGGCTGCCCCTGTTGGGGCTCACGTGGGCGCTAAAAGGCATTGCTTTCTCCAGTTGCGCTCTCTGTGGGATCAAGAAAGAGGGAAAGCTGCTGTGAGCTCCTGTGGGATGGATCAGTCGTTTTTTTATAATCACAGAAATAAGAAATTCTAAAGAATGGAGGCTTGTCAGCCGGTGGGGAACCTGAACCCTCCTGAGCCACTGTCAAAGAATTGCAAGATTAAGCTCCTATTTTTTTTTTTTTTTAACATGAGGATCATTTCAAACTCAGGTAGGTGTCTCCATTCTGTTCTGTGCGATGGATTTTTTTTTATATACCCAGCTTCAGATCTTTACACTCACCCCTCATAAGTTTCAGTTTGTGACTTTCGGATCCTGCGGTGTCTGTGGATGGGAGGGAAGAATTCCTCAGGTGAACGCTTGAATCTTTTTCTTTCCCTCCAATCCTGAGATTGGCTAAGAATAGAGAATCTGTCTTTTGCCTGACACCCAGATAGCAGTGTTGTTCTCTGTCCCCAATAGCTTCAAAATCAAGAGCAGCAAATTTGACTGTAGCCGTCAGAAGTTCACATCTGTGAGTTATTCTGTTTATTTTCATAATAAACACTTTAGGGGTACTGTCTGCTTTCCCAGACTCACTCAAATGTATCAGGTTTGCTGCATTTATGTTTTGTTTCTCCAATTTTTATAAACTCTTAGGTAAAGAGAATGCTTTCTCTTCTTTAAGATAAACAGAAGGATAAATGCATTGGTATCGGCCACTGAAATGCAGCCTTGGAGCAATGACAGGGAGCGGAGGGGAGTCAGGGGAAGGAGCAGGCCTGTCCCACCAGGGCTTCAGGTACAACCTGCCTCCACTCTGTCACCTACCGGCTGGTGGGCTGCAGGGTTACTTTTACGCTCTTTGTTGAATACTTAGGGAAAACCCTCCCTTCTTCAAAGTGCTTTCCATCTCACCTTCCCATCTCACGACCCTATTCTTATCCTCCTTTTACAGGGAGAGTGGAGAGGCATGTCATCGCTCAATGTCACTTGTTGACTGTGATGGACTGGGATTCAAACCCTGCTCAAGTGCAAATCTGGCCAGCCAGAGAGACAGAGGGCAGCTCCTGGGAATTGCTGGGTAATACAAGAAACAGGTGCTCTCGTTAAATCTGCTCTAACTGAAAATCTAAGCTCCAAGGGCTGCTCTCTCTGTACCTGTACCCGACATTCCAAGGTCAGGTTACCAATTCTTTATCAGGACAGAACTGGATTAAGTTTTTTTTTTCTCCAAGAGTATTTTGTGTTATTGCATTAAAACAAATGTCTTTTCTCCTCTTCAGTATTTTCTGCCCAAGGTACTCACAGGTACCAGTTTTATGTGAACTAGTTTTATAAGAATCGAATAAACAAAACCTCGAGTCCTAACGCTAGCTCCTCCCCATCATGCACAAAGGCTGGAGATTCTGCCTCTGTAGGTGCCAGGGACTCCCTGGTCCTCCATTTCCTCTTGGTGGGCTTTTCCACACATGGTGGCAATATGTTTAGGTCAGAAGTTGCTGGGTCCAGTTGCCAAGAGGCTACAGTTGACGGTGGTGTTAAGACCACAGGGTTTCTCTTCCCATCCCACCTCCCGGTTCCAGGCTCCAGGGAATAAATGTCTTCCTCCTCTTTCTTCCTTCACCTACACCCATGGAAGGTGAGGTGTGACGTGGAAGTGCCTCTCAGTTTAGCAACTTGCAAGAACACTTTTCTTTTCTCCTCCCCTCCAACTTTAGCCAGGCGATTTGCACTTAAGTCTTGATTCCCACTCTACAGTTTTCCAATTAATATAATTGATATCCTTCAAAGCCATCTCAGATTTGGCTGACAGTGTATTAAGTCTTATGAAGAAGCTCAAGGGAAATAAAATTACCTGGGGCAATGTGAGTTTGGGGTAGCAGGAATTTTTAGCTAAAAGAAGACTTATGGGGGAAAAATGCTTATACTGAATGTGTCCATAATGATCCAGTTCCTTGTTTTCTCTGGGGTTCACCTGAATACTGGAGTGTGTCATGTTTGGGTCTGGAATGTCCACCAAAGTCTCAGAATGATATAGGCGAATTTAGCCATGTTCAGAGGTGGGGCTTTGGGAGGTGATTGGTCACCAGGGCTCTGACCTCATCATTGAATCCATCCATTGATGGATTTATAGCTGAATGAACTCTTGGGAGGTGGTGGGAACTGTAGGATGTGGGACCTAATGGATCCTTGGGGACATGACCTTGGGGACTATATCTTGACCCCAGGCCCTTCCTCTCTCTTTCTCTCTCTCTGCTCTCTCTCTGCAGAGTGCCAGGGTGTGAGGAGATTTCTCCTCCAGACCATTCCTCCCTGATGTGCCACCTCACCGCAGGCCACAGCAACAGAACCCTCTGACCATGGACAGACCTCTCTGAAACCATGAGTCAAAATCAGTCTTTCCTTTTCAAGCATTTTGTCACAGGGACAAGAAGCTCTCTATCACAGGAGACACTGGTCATGAAGGAGGGACACCAACAATTTTTAGGGAAGTCACTATGACTTTGGGGCCTTATGACCTTGAGGAAAAATTATTGAACCTTTCTGAAGTTTAATTTCTTTATGGGAAAAATGCATTGTTCTGAGAATTAAATGAGCTAATGTAGTAAGCAAAGGCTTCACACAATATCTGGCCCATCACCGTCATCTGTAATCCTATCAGCCACCTGCATTGAGTACAATTCCAAATATTGTCTCATTTAATTTTTCAATACACTGTGATAGGCTTTATTATTCCTGTATTTGGGGACAAAAAGGAACTCTGGGAAGTTAGGTGACGTTCCCCTAGTCCCAGGAATCTTGCCCAGGCCTGCTCGGTTCACAGTCCCCAGTCTGCCTGGACATGGGGTGCTGACATGACTCAGGAGTGACTCACAGTGAAGGACAGATCAAGCTCTGTAATTGCTAATTTGATCCTAAAAATCATCTCATTTCATGATATCGGTAGCTCTGGGAAGTGGGTCGTATGATCCCCCAGCTAGCAGACAACAATCCAGGCATAGAAAGTTGAACTGCTTGATAAATCATGGAACCGGCCAATGCCGGCACCGTCTGAACCTGTGCTGTCCGATGCCCAAGCTCCTGCCACCACCTCCCACGGTTTGAGCCACTTTCCTCATTCATTTAGGGGAAAGTTCACCAACCCCAGGAAAAACAAGGATCCATGAGCGTCTGTCATCACAGATTCTAATTACCCCAGGGTGCTCTGCGAGAGGACCGCTGGGACCCATCCAGGTCTCGAGCGTCTCTGCTCAGGGTCAGGCTCCCTGCTAATGAGGTCAAACAGCAGAGATATGGGTGGAGAAGCAGAGCTATGGGTGCCATGACAGGGAGGAGGGCCGAGAAGATGGCCAACATCAGAACAGTTGGTTGTTCTGGTCAGAAACGGAATTTCAAAATGTTACAAGGATCCACATGAATGAATTGGATGAGACTGGAATGTGGACACTGGCAGGATTGTACCAATGCTTGATTTCTTCAAGTTGACCACTGTGCTGCGATTTTGCCAGAGAGTGACTGTGTTTGGGGTTTTACCAGAGGGTGACATACTGGAGTGTTTAGAGGGGAGTGAGGGGTCATGATGTGTCCCCTCGTTCTCCAACGGCTCAGAAAGAACACGGAGGTGGAGAAAGCAGATGATAAAGCCAACAGGGGAAGACACGGGCACTCGGGCTCGTGGTAAATGGGAGTTCTTTGAATTATTCTTGTAACTGTCATCTTAAAATTATTTCCAAGTAAATGTTAAAACAATAAAAAAATTACTTTTATTTCCTTACAAGAGAAAAAAAAAATCCTGCTATTTTCCTTTCCTTCCCCACTTGCTGTCCAACCTCGTAGGCAGAAGCCCACTTTCTGTAACTACACGGTGGATATGCTCTACCTTGTAAAACCCTGGTACTGAGCAGTTTACTTTGCTAAGAAGAATGAAAGGCTTAAGAAATGGGTGGAGGGCATTGCCAAAGGACAGGGGAGAAAGCCTGAAAGAGTTCCCAACAACCAAAACTGGAGCAGCAACACGAGTTACATGGTATTAGTTACGATCCAAAAAATGAATCCAAATTGATCTAAATGACTGTGATCAATAAATGAAAGAAAAAGAACTATTGATTTTTATAATTCCAATGAGAAGCTGTAGAAGGAATTCTGCAGACAGAATTCACCAATGAAAGGCAAACTCAGTGCATGAAGCATGACCTTTGCAGAGCCACGGAAATACACCTCTGAAGGTTCACTGATGCCTGACAGTGTTCACATGCAACTGGACCTTCTTCCTCACCCGCCCCTTCTCCCCTCCCCTGGAGACAGGGATGACTTGGATTCCAGAGCAGAAACGAAGCCCACCTTACCAGGAGGTCAGAGGTCACATCACCAGTAGTAAGTATCATCCACATCACAAGCCCCGATATCACACGATACTACAGAAAGATGTGTCACCTCTGTGGTTCACTTCCCTGAACTCCAGAAAGCTCAGTCTCTTCCTGAGAAAATTACAGTCAAGCTCAAATTTGGGTACATTCTATGAAATTCCTGATCACCCCTTATTAAAGGGTCAAGGTTGGGGCTGGGGTGTACCTCAGTGGTAGAGGGCTTACCTAGCAGGCATGAGGGCCTGGGCTCCAGCCCAGTGCAAAATAGAATAGAATAGAATAGTCCAGGTCATGAAAGATAAGGAGACACTGCAGACCTGTCACAGATGGAGAAGAGGAAGCAGACAGGACCCACCCTGGCCCCATACACTGCAGGTAAGTGCAGCCTGGTATTCTGGACTGAATCCTAGAACATATAAAGTGCATTAGTGGGAAAAGTGGGGCATCTGAATAAAGTCCACAGTGAACTTTGTCACTTGCACCAGTCTTCATTTCATAGTTTTGACAAATGTTTTGTGGCTCTGCCAGGTGTGAACGTTGGAGGAATCTGGGTGATAGATATGTGGGCACACTGCGTGCTGTCTTTATAACTTTCCCTAAATGTGAAATTATTTCAAAATAAAAAGTATATTTTTAAAAAAGGCTCTAAGAAGCACATGCATCTTCCTGACATCACGGACAGGTGTGAGTTATGGGCTGTTCTCTAGCTGAGGAAGGTTTTCAATGCACACAGAGATACTGTGTCCCAAAGCCACTGGCCCTACCTGTCACGAAAAAGAGGCCTGCACTAGGAGTTAGGAGACTTCTACGTCCATCTGGCCAAGTTTCGTGAATGTCCATCTTTCTCATGTGTCAAATGGAACCATTCATTCACAATACAATGCAGTTGTTTAATCAGCTTTCAATTGAAAAAGCTGCTCTGGGGAATGTTTAGCACCCAACAGAATACATGCTTAATCAAATCTTGAGTGTGTGTGTGTGTGTGTGTTTATATATATTTATACACTGATTATCCACATATCAAAGGCCACAAACTCAGAAGCTTAAGAGTTCTATGGAAAATTCTAGAATGTGTGGCTCTCTCCAAAGGAGACATTGCCACTCAGTAGGGTTTGGTCCCAGTGTTACCTGATATTTGAGTTTTTCAAAAGAAGATAAAAATCCTGATTTTATTTTCCCAAAAAGTGTAATCTCCTTATTTTAAAATGTTGCTAATGAATTCAAGATATTTCAGAGCATTGTGCTGAACATCAGTCAGAACCCTGGCCTGACAGGGCTTTGTGTGTTCAAGACAAAGATGCCTCTGGGTTTGTCATGGAAGCAGAGAGCTCCTGCCTGGGGCTGAGCTGGGACCAGGAGCCAGGGCTGGCTCTCTGTTGGCTTCCACCCCTAGTCTTGTCCCTTCAACTAGACTCTCCACTGCCCTGGGGCGAGGACCTTGCTTAACCCACAGCCTTGCCTCAGTCTGTCTGTTGAGCAAGGAATTTGTCATTCCCCATGCTGACACCCCTCACCCACTCAGTTAAACTTCTCCAAAGAATCATTTCACCACCACATTTTATATCCTTTGACACTTCTTAAAAGGGAAGCCGGCCAATAATTCGAAGTTTGGCTGAAATATTGCTTCTCCTCTTCCTGGCTTCAGTCTGCCAGCCCTGTGGTTATGGCTGTTCCTAATCAAGGCCATTTTTTTTTTTAATCTGAATAGAAAATGGACTTTTATCTCTGAAAGAGTGGGTGCAGGCCAGGTTATGACCCCAACTCACTGGAATCCAGAAGCTGTAGTTTTACTTTTAGTTAAAAGCACAGTCTCAGTCGCACTTCTGAGAGTGGCATGCAGGCAGAGGCCCCCAGTCCCACCCTGCAGTTGGATTAGCTGAAGGACACACAGCGAGACCCTCAGAAACCCTAGAGGCTGCAGAGGCAGATCCAGGAGGAGGCCGCAGGGGGCGGAGCAAACACCAGCTGCCCGGAGGGGGGGCGAGGTGATTGACAGGGGTCAAGAGCTGGAGACCAGAGCTTGAGACAGACAAGCAGCTTTTATTTTTTAGGGTAGCCCCCCCTCCCCTTTTTTTCTTTGTGTCGGACCTGAGGATGCTACGAATATCATTGCATGCCATAATTTATTCCATCTTTATTGTAAAAAAAAAAATCTCCAGAATAATTTGGTTAAAGGATTAGAAAGTTTTACAATATTAGCAAAGATGCTCCTTCAAGATTGTATTTTAAAAGAGCTAAATATGCCCATAGTAAAATCTTTAAAAAAAAACACTGAAGTATATAAAACGAAAAATTTAAAAAAAAAATATTCTCTTTACATTGCTGCCAGCAGGACTTCCCAATAATATCCACTGGGAATGACGTCTTGTTAATATGTCCATTTTAATGAAAGCATATGAGTGCAGACCTATGTGTATATATGAATATATGTATTCTGTGTTTTGGAAGCTGGGCTGAGCTATGTGTTCTGTTCTGAATTTTGCTTTGTTCACTTAAAGTATTTTCTTAGTAGCACACGTTGTTTTTCGTGTCTGCGTTATCATCTACTTACAGATATGCCCGACTTTATTTAATCATTCCCATAACAATGGGCATCTAACTCCTGTTGTGGTCTATTAGACACCTTCAGAGGGAATCACGTTTTGTTCACATGCTCAAGTCTGAAGCATCACCTTCTAGATGGATAATTGCAGGGCAGAGTCATGAACTGTTTTCTTCACAATTCCGCATGGCCCTCTGCAGGCATGCACGTGCAGTTATGTGAGTGCTAAAGTCGATCGTGGACTTGGAGGGACCCCTTTTACAGAGGCACTTTCAGTTTCTTCCAAGGCCGAAAAGACCAGTGCATGGATCTTCCTCTTAGTGGAAAGACACAGCACAGAGGAAGGTCATGTGCTAAGGAGGGTGAACCTGAACCTGTCACTCAAGACAGACCCTGGACAGCTGCTGCTGCTTGAAGCATATTTGTCAAATTAATAAATAAATGAATCACATCATGACGGTGCTTATAGAGAGGGCATCAAGATGTGTCTCAATGCAATGATGCTTCAACCATGAAAACCCTTTATCACTTGAACAAATAAATTTCACCTTTAACCAGTTTAATTGCATTCTTATGCTAGCAGGAAAGACATGCAGTTTGAGGTATGTAAAAAGAAATGTTCAAAGTTCTGACAGCAGATAGGTATTCCACCTGGCTAAACTATAATTTCTATTTCTCCTATTTTCTTTGAGTGGTATTTGGTGGATAGTTACCATATTATTAATAATGTACATTTTTTTCTTAAGTACAAGTTTAAATGCTTTTTATTTTATTCAGTTTGCTTGGAAATTTTCTTTTTGTAGATTTTGGAAGCTACTTTGCTTTAGTCTCCCTGTCTGTGAATTGAGGCTCATCCGGGTCCCTCTGGCTCTGACAGTCAGGAAATCACTAAATTCTAGAGAAGAATCGGTACCTTCTAAATTACAGGGGCTTTGAGTTTCACTTTCTTCCCATCCAGATGAGGATGTCTGGTTGCCTTGTACATATGTGAAAGGTAAATATCAATAATTAGATATGCCTTTAGCCATCAGGACTGCAGGGGATAAAAGAGTCAATTTCTTTGCATCCCCTACAGCAAAAGTATTTTTTTCTAGATTCTATCTCTTGGGATAATTAGTCCTATTTGCAGTAGATCATTACCAATTTGGAAAAGTCTTTATTCCAATGGCGATTTACTTGACTGATTAACTTACGCTTGAAGACTACTAGAATTCACTCTTAAATAAATTTTAAATGACTATCCACTTAGCCAAATAACATTTATTGAAACTTGACTTTGTGAGGCTCAGGCATTTTAATCTGTGTAACAAGGGACTGCAGAATCACCAGTTGTATAAACCAAAACAAAAGCAAATTCTGCCATTTAATTTCCAACGTCTCAGGCTACTCACTTGATAGGGACCCCAAGTTACAGATTAATCCTCCTGATCACCAGCTTCCTGGTTTATAATGGGGTCCAGCACCTATAATGCATGTTTCTTGGGACTCATCAATCAGCATGGTATATTCCTTATTTTGATTAATCTCAGAACCTTCTCACTGAGATGGACCCTGATTTCTGACTCTTTCACATCCTTCAACTTGAAATTCAGCATCACTGACATTTAGAAAAAGATGGAAACAATCAAAGATAGAAAAAAAAATCTTTTGGTTCATTTAAGTCACTCCCAACTGGTTCCAGGATAGGAGAAAAGTGAGTTCCAGGGGCCACCAAAGGCCACATGTATAAGGGGCCGTGTCCATTTCAATTTCTAACCCCAAACGTGAGATGTTTTCACACCTGACAACATACAAGCTCAACACACCATACCTCAAAGACGAATTTGCAGGTGACTGATCTCCTGCTAGGTGTGGAGGAGGGCAAATGTCCCAGCCCCGTCCTCCCTCCTGGGCTCTGGTTTGTGAAGGCCACAGACGCAGTCCTGAAGTCTCATGCTGTAGCTCTTTATATAGAGACTGGAAGGGGTTACAGAAATCCTTCAGCCCTTCAAGGTCATTTGAGCCAAATTAGTAGCAGAATCAGATAATATCTTTCCAGGGACATTGTAGCCTTCCCTTGTGGTGAGAGATGGCTCTAAACAAATTCCATCTCCTGCCACCTCACCCTCCCCAGGGCAGACGGGCTTCTGTTCTGGCAGGGTCATGAGTGCTGTGCCTTGGCCCGGACGGGGGAGATGGTTTAGACCATGGACTGGATTACCCATGCGCCTCATTCCTCTGTGACTGTGAAAACCCAGCCTCTGCCCCTTGGTGTGTAAAGGGGACTGGGACGGTGGGTGGGACGAGTCTTACTTGGGTGTAATGTTACAGGAAGACTTAGAGGCATCTTGTTCTTGGGATCCATTAATCCTTGAACAGAATCTGGTGATGACATATCACGGCCTGCTCAGCTGGGAGCAGGAATTGACCCCTGGTGAGTATTTTCCAGTAAAATGCATCCAAGTGAGATCGACTTCTCATTTTAGAGTGGCTCTTATCTCATTATGGAGGAGCACATGTTGTCCTCGGGAAAAACATTTAGAATACTCACTCATCTGGGCCCAGAAATAGCTCTGGTTTTCATCAAATCCTTTGACGAGGCTACTAATTGCAAACCCATTACTTGGTTCAGCGGGTTATAAATTTATAACTTATATTACACACGACAGCCTCGTCTAATATTGATGTTCAGATTTTATCTTGCTGAAGTGGTAATATTTAAGGCTGAATCTGTGAAGGTATTTTAATTATCCCATTTACTATAATCTAGATGCCTGATGTAACAGCAGAGCCAAATTTACAGATGAGTATTTTTTTTTCCACAAGAAGAAAGAAGAGTTAGTTCTGAAAACTTTTTGCAGTGTACCACCTATGTATAAAAAACAATTTAATGAGAAAAATTCAATTAAAAATGTTTCCAAGGAATATATTTAAACCATAGTGGTAAGTTATATCTATCTACCCATCTATCGATCATATATCTCTATTCATCCGCCTGTTTCTATATCTATATGTCTTTCTGCTTAAGAAAATGTACTGAAACTGATGGGTGTGGTGGTACACACCTGTAATCCCAGCAGCTCGGGAGGCTGAGACAGGAGGATCATGAGTTCAAGGCCAGCCTCAGCAATTTAGCAAGGCCCTAAGCAGCTTAGCGAGACCCTGTCTCAGAATAAAAAATAAAAAAGGGCTGGGGATGTGACTCAGTTGTTAAGTGCCCCTGGGTTCAATTCCCCAGTACAAAAAAAGAAAAAATATAAATATATAGAAAACTTAATAATGACAACATAATAGATCAAAGAGACAGCATGACCTATGTTGGGATTTTTCATGTGAAAAAAAATGAACAGGGAAGGAGTTTGTGTTGCATGAGTTTAGGATTGGTTAGTTGGACCAATTTGGAGGTCTCTGGGCTATGGGGGTGTCTCTAGCTGTCTGGTACCTGCCCTGGGCAGATTTAGGGGAGGGGGTGTGTGAACTTGACGAAGGAGCTGGTGTGGACATGGGCCAGGGCTGGGTGGTTTGCATACTGAAGCAGGGCTTACAGGGAGTCCTTTGCTGTCTCCAGGGACAGGGACCCAAATGCTAGAGCATCAAGACTACGGAAGACAAGAAAGCAGTCACACAGTCTGGGTGACCGAGGGAACCCCCTCTGGATAACATCTCCCTGTTCCCTGCTGCTTCCAATGTCAATGGCACGCCAGTGACACCCAAGGCCCAGGGTGTCAGTCCTGCAGCCCAGTCTGCTGGGGCCTGGGTGCAGCTGGTGACCGTGAGTGGGCAGAGGATGGAGGTGACCTCTTGGCTGGGCTGAGCTGGCTCTGGGAGCCTCCGCCCTCTCCTGAGGGCCCCGCACCATTTCTTCTAGTTCCTCCAGTTTCTCCTGACAGTCATCCTCCCAGGTCGAGTCTCAGGGGACTTATTTTCATTCTTAGCCTCTGCTCTCTGTTGATGGTGGCAGTGGGAGGCACCGGGGTGACAGAGGAGTCTAGGGGCTCTGCCCTGCCTGGCCTATGACCTTGGGGGAACTTTCATAGGGTGCATGTGTGATTTTTTTTTTTTGTTCCAGAAAAGAAGTTTTATAGCTTTGCTCAAATCCTTAAAGGGCTCCAAGACGGTTTATCAACAATAGCAGCACCACCTAACATCCATGGGATATGTAGTACCTTCTATGCACGACTTTACACTTTTTATGAGTATTAACTTTTCTAAAAAAATTCTTATCCAACTTTCTGAGGCACAGAAATAACCCTGGTCACACACTGCAGATCAGGGGTCAGCAGTTACAGAGTTCAGGACAAATCTAGCCCACTGCCCTTTTCTAAAAAATTAATTATGCACTTAATTTTATCATCGTAAAATACTCATAAACATAAAGTTCACCATTTTATCCAATGAAGTATATGTTTCAGTGGCATTCGATGTAGTCACAATCTTTTTTTTTTAAAGAGAGAGAGAGAGAGAGAGGAGAGAGAGAGAGAATTTCAATATTTATTTTTCAGTTTTCGGCGTACACAACATCTTTGTTTGTATGTGGTGCTGACGATGGAACCCAGGTGCACGCATGCCAGGCGAGCGCGCTACCACTTGAGCCACATCCCCAGCTCCTGTAGTCACAATCTTGAGTGATCATCACTGCTATCTAATTCTATTGTCCCTCATGCTCATTAAGCAGTTAATCCCATTTCCTCTCTCCCCTTAGTCCCTGGCAATTACGAATCTGCCATCTGGATATTTCTTATAAATGGAATCTGGCTATTTCTTATAAATGGAATCATAAAATAGGTGCCCTTTTGTTTCTGGATTTATTCATTTAGCAAAATGCTTTTTAAGTTTCATCTATGTTGTAACATGTATTAGAACTTCACTCCTTTTTTACGGCTGCATAATATTTCAAGGTGTGTATGTAATGACCTTTTATCTATCTGTCAGTTGAGGGACACTTGAGTTGTTTCTATCTTTGGCTATTGTGAATGAAAATTTGTGTACAAGTCTTTGAATGCCTGGCTTTCCTTCTAACATTGCCTGTGTTTGTAAATAAGTTCTTTTTCAAATACAGCATGGCCATTCATTTAGACATTAGGCAGAATTTGGTGAAGACTTTACAGAAAAAGTTTGCCAACTCCTGCATGAATCAGTAGTCCAAAAGTCCAAGACCACCGGGTTAACTTGGGGACCTCCTGAGATTACTAGGACCCGCCCCACCTTCCGTGGCTCTATGGGCTCTAACCCGTGCCTCCTACCAGGGGGGTCCCCACTACAAACTGCGAGGCTGCGGGTTGCCTGGGAGGCCCCCTGGCAAGGGGTTTCAGAAACAGTGATCCCGTTTTTTGTACCAACTTCCTCTACCCCCCACACTCACCGCAGTTCCCCGAGGAGCAGGGGTGGCCTGGAGCGCTTCAGTGCCATCTCAGAACTGCTGGCCTCAGAACCTACAGGGACCCTAATCTGCCAAAAGGACCCCCAGACTCACATGCATTTGGAGGAAGTGGCTCTGACGGCAGGATGAGTCTTATTTTAATTGACCCAAAGCAATTTTGATGGCAAATTTTGAACCTTTGGATCTTCTAAATTGTATCATCAGTTTCCATCCGAGTGTAAAAACTTAAATGTGGCTTGAAGTGGCACCCGGGGGGACAAAGGCCGCCCGTTCCCTGTGTTGGCTGAGCGATGGGATTAATATCAGCTCACCCCCAAACCTGGGCCACGCTGGGCAGCAGCCCAAGGTAGATTTTTTTGAAGTTTTTATTTCATGTTCTTTTTTATTTGATAAATATTTTATTTTAGAAGCATTTGACCTTTACAGGAAAGTTACAAGGATATTAGATAATTCCCACGAACCCCATGATTCCTATTACTGAACATCCTTTATTATTAATTTCTCACTGCAAGATAGAGATTTTGAAAAGTGTATGTGGAAGTTCCCTTATTATTTCTCCAGTATAAAACATGGATGAACCTGGTTTTGGGTTGTATACTATTTATTTCTACAACAGCATTTGCTATGAAAGCACATTATTGAGCAAAAGCATCAAGAACACTTCTGGCTGCATTTGCAAGAACAGTAGGTAGTGTATACACATTCATATCTGTGTATTGAATGTATGGGGCTGTGATGTGCCTGCACCCAATTAGCAGAGGCCTGTTATTGGCCCCGGAGACCAAGGAATCCAGGAGGGCTCTTCCCTGCCCTTCAGTAGGAAAAACAGTTTGTTCTAAGTCCAGCAAGTGCCACAGAATCAGCTGTGGCTGCACTTTTTGTACATGCTGAGGCACAAATAGCTCCATGTTTGTAGGTGTTTTAGTTAGCTTTTCTGCTGCCGTGACTCAAAGACTGGCCCGAACAATTTTGGAAAAGGAAAAATTTATTTGAGGCCCATGGTTTCAGAGGTCTCCATCCATAGACAGCTGGCTCCATTCCAGGTGAGGATGAATGTGATGGAGGAAGAGTGTGGTGGTGGGAAGCACCTCACATGATGGTCAGGCAGCAGAGAGACCCTACTCACCAGATACAAAATATGTCCTGGAAAGGCCCCCCCCAAAACCCACCTACTCTAGTCAATCTAGTCAATCCCCACCAGAGGATGAATTCACAGATTGCGTCAAGGGTCTCATTTCTCCTTTGAATGTTCTTGATCTTTTGGGGGACACCTCAAATCCAAACCATAACAGTAGGCATAGTGGAATGAACTACCAAAGAAAGAATAGCCCATTCAGATGGGCCCAGTAGCTTGAGAGAGGAAGCTTGTGGGACCCCATTTAATGACTGTGCTGAAAACTGTCCTTTCGACCACCCCTCACTTATCTCATTAGTTCCCCAGGCCAGGGAGAGCTGTATGCACATTGCTATAATGCAGCTGAAATACAAATCCCAACCATTCCTTTCCAACTCACTACTGACCCTGATTTCAATTCTGACATAGAAATTGTGAAGCTTCGGGGCACAGTGGCACACATCTGTAATCCCAGCAGCTCGGGAGGCTGAGGATCACAGGTTCTAGGCCAGCCGCATCAATTTAGCAAGGCCCTGAGCAATTTAATGAGACCCTGTCTCAAAATATAAAATAAAAAGGGTTGGGGATGTGGCTTCGTGGTTTAAGCACCCCTGGGTTCAATCCTTACTATAAGAAAATTTAAAAAAAGAAAGAAATGTGAAATTAGTTACCTGTGCAGGGAACAGGCAGCTAGCAACTGTAGCCTGAAAGAAAAATGTGCAAAAATAATAATAATCATCAGAACTCTCAAGGGGGCTGTAATTGTAGAAAAAAGGCTGGGATTTACAAGAGCAGGATTTCTGAAACCTCAAATCAGTCCATACACCAAGAAAGAGCATGGTGACAGATGAGGACCAAGGAGCTATTCTGGATGACAAGATTGAGTCACAGAAAGGAAACCATGAGTTGACCTTTAAGACTGTATGTGAATAGGAGGGGAGTCAGAAAGCGAGAAAGGAACAGATGGAGAGAAAGTAATGGTTCAGCCTCTATTAGGAAATGTCCCCAACCTAAGAAAGGCCAAAGCACTGTTGGTGAAAAAAACAACAAAATATAAGATGAACTCACCCAAAAATATCCTGGTGAAATCCCTGAGTTCTAAGGACAAAGCAAGGTAGACTAGGGTTCCAAAGAGAAAGGTGAAGTCCTTTAAGAGGGCAAGGGCAGCTGGCTGGCGTTTTTGCTCATTATGGGATATGAACCAGGAAGTAGGAGTCTCAAACCTGCCGGGGCCAACATCGGATGTTCCTGGACTTGTTAACCTCAGGGTGCGTCCATTCGTTGCCGACCTGGAGGGAGTTGTGGAAGCAGTCTTGCAATCAGATGGCACCTGGGGCAGCGTCAGGGAAGCGATGGTGACATATGGCTTCTGAAAACGGGTGATAATGATGACACATAGGTTTCCAAATCAGAGGCACATACACATTCATATCTGTGTACTGGTATGGGGCTGTGATGCGCCTGCACCCAGTTAGCAGAGGTCTGTTATTGGCCCCAGAGACCAAGGAATCCGGGAGGGCTCCTCCCTGCCCTTCAGTAGGAAAAACAGTTTGTTCCAAGTCCAGCACATGCCACAGAATTGGCTATGGCTGCACTTAAGGGGGAATCTCAGGAAGCAGGGAACCGAACATCAGATTTCCTGCGTCTGAAAGGAGAGCTTTGTAGGGAAGGGAGGCGCTGGGAGGGGAAGGCAGCCTCAGGCCCCTCTTGGTGTAGTGGGGAGGGGAAAGGAAAAGAGCTGCAGGGCGTGGCCTGACTCTGCCCTCCTTGCCCTGCAGGGCACTTGTTAGGGCCGGGTCAGCCCTGGCTGGGATGCTGGCTGAGGGAGGGACATGGGGCAGTGGCCCCAGGAGAGGTGGTGTTTGCTTAGTGACCAGCCTGGACTCCGCTCTTCGGTGGCTTGTTTCTGCTAATGTCTCTGCTCAGTTATCCATTTTTTCTTCTTCTTCTTGTTTTATTTTTAGGTCTAATTCCAGAGGGGTCGCCCTTCTGTCTGCAGAGCGCAGTGGTCAGCCGGTGCCGGGTTACTGATCCTGCTCAGGTCTGGAGCCACGTCGTCCACGGTCTGCAGACGGGTCTGGGCGGTTGAAGTTCATGGAGTCTGCTTTGATTTGATTTTTGCCACGCCTTCTCCTGTGCCTTTTGTGCGTCCACATGGCCTCTTACTGAGCCAGGGATAGGCAGATAGTGGATGTTTTCTGATGTCCTGCTCTCTTGCACAGCCTCTGTGTGCCTGTACCCTGGTCCGGCTCAGTCTTCCAGACCACCGGGGATAGGTCTGAGCTCACCAGGGTCCACTATGCCTGGCTCATGCCCTGGATCTCACCCTTGTCACCTCTCCTCCTACTCAGCTTTCCTGTTGCTTGCCCCCACCAGAGCTGCAGACCCGTTGCTCTTGTGTGTTTATGTGCAGCCAAGATTTCTGCTGTGCCTAATAAACTCTCTGGCTTTTCTGAGCACCACTTGAGATATAGTCACGCTTTGTTTGATCACAGGGATGAGTGCTCAGGGCTGCATTGTTAGAGATTCTGTTTCTGTATGGACACTGTGGAGGTTGCTTACACCGACCCCCGCCTGGGTGGTATAGGTCAATCACTCCTTTATGTCATCGAGAGATGCAGTAAACATGAGATGTGTGAGCTGTTGGCCACATAACACAACACACTGTCTGACACTGAACTTCTCTTAATGAGTAGGACTTCACTCAGAATAATGGTAAAAGTATGTATTAGAAGCCTGGCCCAGTGGCACATGCTTGTCATCTCAGCTATTCAGGAGGCTGAGGCAGGAGGATTGCAAATTCAAGTCCAGCCTGGGGTACTCAGCAAGATTGTCTCAAAATAAAATCAAAAGTGGTGGGGATGTAACTCAGTGGTTGAAGATTTATTTAGCAGGTGTAATTCCCTGGGCAGAATCCCCAGTATCACACCACACACACACACACACACACATACACACACACTCACCCCCCCCCCACAAGTATATAATAGTAAATACATAAACTGGTAGCCTAGCTGCGTATTATCATTAGCAAGTGTTCTATATTAATTGCATACACCATATTTATTCACATTTGTATTGGTGCATTACAGCTGCACCTAATGATGGGATTTGTTGTTACATATTTGTACGTGTGCACAGTTTAACAATATAATTTGGCCAATATCACTCCCCAGCACGTCCCTCCTCCCTCCCCCCTTCCACCCCTTGGTCCCTTTCCTCGAATAATCTCCCTTTAACGTTCATGAGGTCCTCCTCATCCTTCTTTTCCTTTATTTTCCTCTGGCTTCCACATATGAGAGAAAACATACGACCCTTCACCTTCTAAGTATGACTTATTTCACTTAACATAGTCGTCTCTAGTTCCAGCCATTTTCCTGCACATGACATGATTTTATTCGTCTTGTGGGCTGCATAAAACCCCAGTGTGTATATATACCACATTTTCTCCATCCGTTCAGCTGCTGATGGACCCCTGGGCTGGCTCCGCAGTCTGGCTGTTGTGAATTGGTGTGCACCATGTTTTTATATGACTGGCAGTGGACTACACACCACTACAGGTATCTAAGTGCTGTACTGTGACGTTACGTGGCCGAAACATCACCAGGGGGTGGGAATTTTTCAGCTTCATTATAATCCCGTGGGTCCATGTGGCACAGTCCCTCACTGCCCAGAATGTCATCGTGCAGCCCGTGACTGTGAATGGCGTGCCCTCAGCAGGGAGGTCTCCTCCCGTGCCCTGCTCTGGTATAGACCTTTTCCCGGGAGGTTCAGTAGTTTTTCTTAAAGAAATTCTTCTCAATCTCTTCTTGGCTATTGGCTGATTTCAGATTTCTCAAAGAGTTGTTTTTCTGACAGTTTTGTTCAGGTCTGTTATTGTTTTGAGCCAGAGGATTTGATGAGCTCCTTATTCCAGCCCTCGAGAAGCCTTTGCTTCACTAATTTTGTGTCTTGTTTGCTTTTAACCTGTCCAAGAGGATTCCAGTGAGTGGCCCTAACTGAGGTCCACTCTCTGTTTTAAAGAGGGAGGGAGCTGCTCTGCTCCTGTGGCCGTCAGAGGTGGCCAACTGTGACAAAGAACAGCTCACGTCCAGGAACCCCCTGTCTCTAGGAAGGTCAAACAGCCTGACCTCAAATTAGTCCTAACACTGTTCAGATGAATGGAGGGATATTATTCACACCTGAAAAAATGACTAGTGTCCTAAATAGGAGATTTTGATTATTAAGCATTTACTGAAGGCTTCCTGGAGGAAAGACAGGCACTGAGTTCAGCTGTGAACATGTGGTCATTGCACGGGACCCTCAAGACAGCCTCGGGTCCCAGTACCGCCCAGGTTAGAAAACTGATGCTAGTCACAGCCTGAGGGCCTCTCACCTCAGACCCACGTCCATGAGCTGCAGAGGAGACCAGAGGCGTAGCCCTGGCTGCACAGAAAATCGGGAGCATGGAAAATTCCCATTCTTGGGCCCCTTTCCAGACAACCGGAATCAGAACCTCTAGGAGAACGGGCCTGGCCAGGGTAGACTTGAAAAGGGGGATTCTAACCCTTTCCTGCCTCCAGAGCGAGTGGTCGACAAAGGCAGGTGGAGGCAAAAGGTTGGGCCCTGTGTCAGACATTGGCTGTAGGCAGGTGAGGCTCTTGGGCTGGGGGAGTGGTTGTAGGAGGCTGCAGGGAGGCCTCAGGCCATGGGTCAGGAGGAGGGCCCTGGGCCAGCTGCTGTTGGAGACTTCTAGACAGGGCTGGGTCTCAATGCCAGGCTGAGTCATGAACGGTCACCTCAGCCTTAATAGCCCAGCTATGTGTGTGTGTGTGTGTGTGTGTGTACACAGACACGTATGTATGCATATACACACACATACACACTATATGTACATGTATAGACACATATGTATATGTACACATATATGCACACTATATATTTGTGTATATGTATAAAAATGTACATATATACATATATAACACTATACATACTATATATATTATAGATATATAGTTCAATACATAGCATCATTAAATGCATATTTTTAAACACATAGCATATTTAAAAATAATTAGACATATGAATATGTCTATGTGCAAAATGTAGAAATTTATTCATATTAATATGTAGCCAAATTTATAAGACCGGGGTGCTTCACTCAGGCATAGAAGAGAAAACATAAATGTGCTCATATGTATTTATATTCACACACATATATGAATACAAATATAGATTTATAAATAGATAACACATAAAATATACTGATATATCAGTAAGTGCATAAATGTATCGATATGAATGTCCAAATTAAACATGGCCTAAGAAACACACACACACACACACACAAACTCATCTTCCCATCGGGGGCCAAAAGGCAAGCTCAGCCCCTCCTGAGGGGTGCAGTGGAGAGTGTCCAGGTGTCTCTTGCTGCAGGGTCCTGTTGTTCCCTGCAGAGCACCACCAGCAGAGCATACTTTTGTGACAAACCCAGCTCAGGTGCCCTCATCATGTGAGCAGCTGGACTCTGGTCCTTGGTGTGTCAATCTGGATGACAACCCTTCTTTTGAACATGCAGGGGGCCACCCAAGGTGGAGAACAGGTCTGTGGGGGTGGATGAGGTTCTCCCCAGAGACGAAAATCAGCTAGGCCTGAGCCCCTGAGCCGGGGCGGAGAGCACTGGGGGCCGAGGGGTCCCAGGTAGTGGACCCCGCCCTGTCTGTCCAAGGCTACACAACCTGAGCAAGCCTCTCCGGTTGGCTGTATCTGGGGACAAACAGAGTAGAAAACTGGATTGGAAACACCTGGGGTAAAGTTCCTGGAGCCTACGGTCTTGTTTAAAGGCTCCAGCCCATGGGATTGGCCTGACAAGAAGGGGTTGCCGGTCAAGGTCATTGCGGCCAAATTGGGGCTTTGCTTTTAGGGTGGGGCAGAGTTGGACAAGCAGGTGTGTGGAGGTGGTGAAGTGAATGTGTTCAAGGCACCAGATACAGAGAGCCCTGGAGCTATCCTGTGGGCAAGGGGTCCTGGGCCAGCAACTCTGAGACTTGGGTCCTCAAATCTGAGCTGATTCCTGAATGGTCACCTCTGCCTATAAGCCCAACTGACACACCCATGAACACACACACACGTACAAACACACACAAACACAGACAGAGAATATAAATATTTACAAGTACATACAAAAGAATATACAGCATTTAAATAAATATCTAAACATATGGATATGTATGTATATATTATAGATGTTCACATTATAGGTAAGTAGCTGTACCTGCCATAATGGGGCACTTCAGCACACATAACGAGGCCTTGGCTGTGCGTGGAGGCAGCTCGGGCCTGGCATGTGTGTGGCTCTGGGGTATCTATGTGCAAGGAGGAGGTCCTGTATCCACAGGCCACGCAGGAGAACCTGGGCCTGCAGCTCTGTGAGATTTCCAGATCTCATGATCCTACTGCTAGAGTTAGTAGTGAATGGTCTCCTCAGACAATATGGGCCCATTTAAATAAATATAAGTGATATATATGCACATACAGTAAAAGATATTTGAAAATATCGAGAGGCATATGTAACATTTAAATAAGCCCGCAAACGTGACTCTGTGTGTGTGTAATATATACATATATGATATAGATATTTATTCCTATCTATAATATAAATGAATAGCTATTTCTGCTGCACTGAGGTACCTTTTTAGATAGCATAGAAGAGAGAAAAAAAAAAATATATATATATATATATACACACACACACACACACACACATATGTACACACACACACAGACACAAATATGTATATTCTGAGCTTTATTTGCCCGGCCAGGGATTGTCACTCACTTGATCTGATTGTGTGTGTGTGTTAAGATGACATGGGGCTTAAAGAGTCACTGGAGGTGGCCCCAGGAGGTTTGGAGCAAGGGACCTCCACTCAGGATGATGGGGTCCTTGACGATGGCTGTAGGAGAGTATTTCTAGTCATGTCAGGAGTCGAGGCACAGAGGTTTATTTTGGAAAACAAGAAATATAAAGCCCTTCGAGGGAGGCTATGGACCATCTCAATAGTGAGAGGCACCTGGGGTTCTCAGGCTCTTCTTTTAGAGGAAACTAGTTGAGGGGTGTGCGTGGGGATGTCACCAGCCTGGTGATACCAAATGGCCCATGGCGCTCTGGCAATTCTCAGGATCTTTACTTTGGCGTCTTCTTCGTCACCTGATCAAGAGGTCACCTTGGGAAAGGATCCTGTGTCTTAGGTTTCTGAGACAGTGCTCTGAATCATGGGTTTCGTATCTTCCTTTTCTCTCTTTGTTCTAAAGGTACCTGTGTTAGTGGGCTACTTCACAGTGCACAGGGTAATTTTGATAAGTGGGTGAATTGCCAGTAACTTGTAGATTTCCCAGAAAATTGGGAGTGGCAGGCCTGGGAGAGAAACTGGCGTGGGAGTAAAGGTCTGGGGATTCAGCGCGAGGCTTTCGGGTGCAAGGTGTATTTTCCTGGTCCTTCTGTTGTCTCCTTTCTACCCCTCTTCTTGATTTCTTCTACCTACCTCAAAAGGGTGTCCCTGTGTTATGGGGAGCCGCTTCAGAAAACTCTCTAAGTCTGAATTCAAATCAAAGAGAGCTTTATTTACCTGGCCAGGGACTGTCACCCACCTGTAGAGACTGAAGCTCTGGGAGAGCAGCAATTTCCTGGCCTATATCCTGGGAGCTTAGAGACGAAAACCACAGCTCAGGGGCTTTACTTAGTGTCATGCAAGCAAGCCAGTCATTGAAGCTAAGACGGCAACTCGCACAACAACTCATCCTGGGTCTGAGCAGGTGTTGGACAACCATATTCCAGCAGGAGTTTACTGGGGTTGAGAATCTACTTCAAAGTCCTGGGTCACCAAGACCACCATATCTGGGGTTGGGTACATTCTGTGGGGTACAAAGTACAGAAAACAATATATGATAAGAAAACAGCTTTCATTTCAGTTTCTCAGAAACCGCTCTTGTAACGGTGTTGTATAGAAGGCAGCAAAATGGAGTTTTAGGCCTGCCTGTGACAGTTCTTGCTTTATCATTCTCTTATCTCACTTATCAAAATCGTATATCTATAACCTATATTTTTACTAATATATAACCTATAACTTACATTCTTATTGATTGTATTTATCAGTTCGCACCACAACATTCCCCACTGGTTTTATGAGACTTAATCATTGGTTTATTGAAGTTTAGTTTTATCTAAGTTTACCACGTCATACCATATTTTCAAGGACCAGCAGTTTAATCTTTAGAAGCAGGCTTCCTGTCTTTTTCTGGCCTCAAGAGTTTCCGAGTACAGCTGTGTGCAGCATGCATGTCTGAAAGTGAAACAGAACAGAAAGAAAAAAATATTGTTTATCGTCGGGTGTCTTCAGGTGGATCTTCTGTCGGAGCTGTCTTCTTGATCTGGGAGCGGTGAATCCAGTGTTGCTATCCAGTGACTTTTACAGCAGCAGGGGTGGTCAGGATGACTGGGAAGGGTCTGTGCCAGAGAGCCTCCACGGTGGATGGATGATGGCTCTAGTCTGGAATGGGTGAGTGAAGGTCTCTCCTGCAACCGGCTGCTGGACTGCCTTAGTTAAAGCCTGGGCCTCGGGAGGCTGGCTGGCGAGCCTGTAAGGACCTAAGAAGTGAGTGTTACTTACTTCAGCTAGTTTTTTATCTTGTGGTCTAGGAACCAGCAAGGGTGGTCTTAGAACAAAGGGAAAAAGGAGGCCCGTCCAGGCTATGCCAGTCTCCAAGTGCAATTAGTAAGGGTGTCTTTTAGAGTTCCATTTATCTTTTTAACTTGTCTTTCACTCTAAGGCCTATATATAAGTCCCATTTAATTCTAAAGACTTTAGATAAATTTTGAGTTATCTTAGCTATGAAAGCTGGGCCATATAGGACCCCATGGCTATTGGGAGGCCGAATCGGGGAACTATCTCCTGAATAAGTGTCCACATATATCAGCAAATATTTATAACCATATTGTCTAGGTTTTACTGAAGTGAGGTTTATTTTTCATTTTGGTGTCTCTGTGTTCTGATGGCCTCTGTAATGTATGATAGCCACCTTTTCTGGTAACCAGAGGGCTTTTAGCAAAGCTAATATCTCCTTCAGCATGTTTGATATCTTTCTGTTCTGAAGTTAATAGCCTTCTCTCTTTATAGAGAGCTCCATGTACATGAACAGTAGCAAAAGCCTATCTACTGCCAGTGCAGATATTAACAGTCTGCAAAAGCCTATCTACTGCCAGTAGAGATATTAACAGTCTTTCCTTTGCCGGGTCTGGGAGCCTGGGTAAGTGCAATTAGTTCTGCTTTTTTGTGCAGAAGTTTTAAGTCCCAGAGGTTGAGCCCAGATAATTTCATTTAAAGTAATTATAGTTGCCCCTGCACACCTGATTCCATTTTGGACGTAGCTGCTGCCATCAGAGTAGAGTGTCTCGTCTGGCTCCAGCCAAAGTGTGTCCATCAGGTCTGGCCAGGACATTCTGGAGTGACTCCAAGATTTCCTGACAGTTGTGCAGCAGCTTGGAGGGATCATTGTCAGAAAGAAGGGTGGCCGGGTTTAAAGCTGAGATTTTTGGGAATTTTATTCTGGGGTGGTCTCAAAGAAGGGCCTGGTATTGGGTGGCATGAGCATTGGAGAGCCAGCACTCTGGAGGGCTCCGGAGTAAGGTCTCCACAGCATGTGGGGACACCACCTGTAAGTCTTGCCCCAACGTAAGCTTATGTACCTCCTTAACCAGGATTGCTGGGGCAGCGATGGCTCGGAGGCAGTTTGGCCATCCAACTGTAACACAGTCCAGTCTTTTGGATAGGTATGCCACTAGGTGCAGAGACTAGGGCTTGCTTCAGTTTGTCAAATGCCTCTTGTCCTTTCTCAGCCCAAGTCAAAGAGTCCTCTTTTCCCCTGAGCTAATGTACAGGGGCTTGGCTAGTTCTGCAAAACCAAGGATCCAAAGGCGGCAATACCCAGTGGCCCTGAGGAACTCTCATGTCTGACACTTAGTCTTAGGGCGAGGCATCTTCACGATTGCTTTAATTCTGTCCTGTGAGAGAGTCCTTTTTCCTTTTTCTAGGTTTCAGCCCAAGTAGATGGCTGTCGAGGTGCATAATTGGGCCGTTTATGTTGACACCCGGTACCCCAAACTTTTTAAGGTTTTTAACAAGTCTCTGGGGACCTGTTCACATTTAGTTATGGTTTTTGGTTGTTGTCAGGAGATCATCCACATATTGTAAAAGTACAGTCTCAGTGTGTTGCTGCCTGTAGGCTGCGAGGTCCCAGCTTAGGGCCTCATCAAATAGAGTTGGAGAGTTTTTAAATCCCTGTGGCAACTGTGCCCAGGCCACTTGTCCTGAAAACCTCCCTTCTGGATCTGAATATTTAGAAGTAAAAATCGGTCAGCTTACCTTGGCCCATGGCAAGCTGAAGAAGTCGTCTTTGAGGTCCAGGGCAGTGTACACTGGGTGAGAAGGGGGCAATGAACTGAGGAAGGAGAGTGTAGGGATTTGGTACTGTGGGATAAATTGTTTCCACTCTGTTGTTGACTTCTTTTGGGTCCTGTACCGGTCCGTAGATTTTTGTCTCAGGTTTCTGGACAGGCAGCAATGGTGTATTTTGGGCTGATTGACAGGGGATCAGGATACCAGATTCCTGCAAGCTGTGGATGTGAATGGCTCTGCCTTTCTTAGCTTCCAGTCTGATAGGATACTGTTGGATCTGCACAGGGGTGGCAGGGTGGCAGTGCTGGTGAGCTGCGCTATAATAGGGGCTGGTGCGCTGGAGAATTGGTTTCTGCCCCTGGGATTTTTTTTCCCCCTGTATACATGATTTTTTTTAACAAATGGTTCGGAGCAGCACAGGCCAGATCTGGAAAGTCCTATTGGTTTTAAAACCATTTCTTTAGTTGTTTTGACAGCAAAGGAGTTCCCTTTTGGCTCTTCTAATTTTGGATTTTAATCCAAACCTGTATATAGGGCAACTGATCTGGATGGCCAGGCCACCCGGAGATGACTCTGTGAACTTGACAGGCGTAGAGAGGTCGGTGGTCCCTTCTGGGGGCCCTCCGAATTTAAAGTCTGGCCAGCCTAATTCACAAAGTTTTCTGAGAGAGGAAGCATTGCATGATGTTTTCTAATTAGTTGTTCTCTTTGAAAACTCTTTAAGGTTAGACAGAAAACATTTAAGGGGTTTATAAAATGAACATGAAGTGGACTGATTTTGACACATAATGAGACTGAGACCAACAGTGAGACAACAGACAAGGACCACAAATAAACCTAATTGACCAGAGATTTGGATGGGGTTTTCAACCCCAGATGGGCCAGTGAGTGACGTCTCAACATTGCCCTGGACTGGGAAATATGTGCTGGGTCCAGCTGTCCCTGACATCCCCAGACTATGGATCCACACAAACCAAGTTTCAAGTTTCAAGCTTACCCTTCCCTGGAGAACTAAGTTGCAGGTGCAAATCGCCAGTGCTCTCAAATAGGCAGTTTGCAGGTTTGGCAGGAGCCAATGAGGAGAGGACCCGGGGCTGAGGAGCTCTCCCCAGAGGCCTTCCCCAGGTTGTGTCCGGCCCACTGGGTCTCCTGGGTGTTTCTGAGCATTCTCTCATTTATGAGAAAGGAAATACGAGCCCCCAAAATGTTATGGGGAGCCTCTTTAGAAAACACTCTAAGTCTGAATTCAAATCAAAGAGAGCTTTATTTACCTGGCCAGGGACTGTCACCCACCTGTAGAGACTGAAGCTCTGGGAGAGCAGCAACTTCCTGGCCTGTATCCTGGGGACTTAGAGATGGGGCTTTCCTTAGTGTCATGCAAGCAAGCCAGTCATAGAAGCTAAGATGGCAACTCAGATAATCGCATCTTGGGTTTGAGCAGGTGTTAGACAACCGAATCCTGAGTTCAAGCAGGTGGTTAGCGGGGACGAGAATCTACTTCAAAGTTCTGGGTCATCAAGACCACCAAATCCTGGCTTGAGTACATTTTGTGGGGTACAAAGTTCAGAAAACAATATAAGAAAATAGCTTTCATTTCAATTTCTCAGAAACAGCTCTTATAACAGTTTTTTTTTTTTTTAATAGAAGGCAGCAATATGGAGTCTTAGGCCTGTCTATCTCACTTATCAAAATCTTATATCTATAATCTATATTTTTTACTAACTATAACCTATAACTTACATTTTTATTGACTGTACTTATCAGTTCACACCACAGTCCCTGTTGGGGTCCCAGTCCACTCAGAGCTGCTGGGGCATTCCCTGGGTGTGGCTCCTGGTGCTGAAGGCTACCCATTCTTGAGCAGGCTGGTTCTGGCTGGCTCTAACTGGACCGGGAGAGCCTTCCCTGGTGGGGCTGGTTCGTATCTGGTGCTTGAGGTCAACTCCCCTTTGTGAGAGGCACCTAAGACCAGAGAATGGCCTGAAAAAGCTTCTTGAAGATTCTAATACACACCCTACAGCCTGGGACCTCTTAGTTCATGATACACTAGACGTTGGTTTCAAATAAATAAACCTTGGCAAGGCCCTGAGTAAGAAGCCAGGCAGCATCTGGGTGCATGAAGTCTTGACATGTGGCAAGAACCAGGAAGCGCCAGTCATCTTCTCCAGGGCACTGTCTACACTGACCTCCCACACCTCTCAAGAGTGACCAGTGGGACAAGGGTCTTAGAAGCACAGTTGCTCTTGATGCACACTGAAAATGCTTTGTGTTTGGATACTGTCCACACCCAGCCAGCTAAGTGGGATGGACTGCTTTGAGGACAGCCTCACTGCCCTGGGTTCTAGAGCAGCTGTTAACAGGGTGGCTGAATTCAGGTATCTTGGAACCCATCAGTCCCACGCCTGGGTCTTGCTGAGGGGTGGAAGACTTGCAGTTTGTTCACACATTTCTTAGGGCCAAACCACCATCTCTGTGGTCCCTGAAATCTGGCTGCTTCTTGCTGTTGGGGAGAACCGGGCTGCCAAGAATGGCTTCTCCTTTTCTGATTTCTTTACTATATTTTGAGGGAAAATAACAGCAGGGGCTAGTGAATGTGAAGTTCAACTGGTCAACCCCAAGGGCCACCCCTGTAAGAGAAGGCTTGGGTCCTGTCTGCAGGAGGGGAGGAGTGAGGGATTGACGAGGTGCACATTGAAGGCCTCCCCTGCTCTACTTGGGGGCGGCGGGCGGGTGGGGCTTTGGTGGGAGAACCCTGCTGACCGGCCCTCAGCCTCGTCCCCACTAGGGGGCTGCATGTCCTGTGGGTTCTTGGCTCTGATTGAAGCTGGAGTAGGGAGGTCTCTGCCTTCTTTTTAATGCTACCGATGTTTTCTTCTCTGGGGGAGTGACTGCCCGGAGGGCTGCCACATTCATGGAGACGATGAATGAACTTCTATCCCTGGTCCGCATCCTACAACTGATGGTCATGTTTCAAATCCTGTGGATTCTGTGCTGGCTTTTCACTTCCAGTGTTTGTGCCTGACGTGTGACACGTCACTCTCAGAAGCACAGAAGCCGGCATCTGGGAGATCCTCTAGGGTCATCCTGTCCTACAGTGTTTAAGACACATGGGACCACAGGGGCTGAATGTGGCACCCAAGCTGCTCTTTCATACAGCCTGGGGACCTCTGTTGTCAATCAAATTGCAGGGAAACCCATGTGCCCCTGAGTGGCACCATCTCCCCAGGTTATAGAGAAGGAGACCACTGTGCGTGTGGATGGTGACATCCTCGGTCTCTGAGGCTGTGTCCTACACACAGGGGAGCCTGGGCACCTGGCACTCTAACTGTATTAGAATGACATGTGAGTGTGTCACTCAGAGAATTTATACCAACATTCCCAAGTGAGGAAGTCTCAGGAACAATCATAATGGTAAGAACTGCAAAAATAAGAACAATCCATTCACTAGTGAAGGCTCCACGTGGGTAGGGTCTTCTCGGAAGTAACTGTGACATGTGACCATGGCAGGAGTTTGTCAGGTAGTGACAGGCCATCATAGGCATGTGGAAGCAGAGGTGCTATGCCTGGAACTTGGAAGGTGCAGGTTGCTCCGTTAAATTGCATTTTTAAAAACTTTAGAGATTGAAGACAAGTTACTAGGGAATCTGGTTGGTTACCAAGTGAACCCGAATCAACCCTATGGGGGATATTCTGAATCCTATGGCTGGAGGTCTTCCTTCTCCTCTCTTACTCCCCTTTCTCTCCTCCCTTCCTCCTGTTTTCCCTCCTCCCCTCCCTTCCTTCCTCTTCCCTTCCTTCCTTCCTTGATTTCTACTCCCACAATAAGGGCGTAACAGAATCTCTGATGTGAGAGTTTTAAAGGGCTCCTGTGATTGGGAATAAGAGCATCACTTGGATTCTTTTGTATCTGCATCCAGCTAAGTGGCTCTCACTTGAAAGTGTGCTGTACAGACAGGAACCCACCATTACCATCATTTCCCCTGCTTTTTAAAAACTGCAGTTTAATCACAATGTTAGCTAAGCCCATGGTGGTGATGGGGAGGAGGCGTGGAGAACATTTAGGAACCAGAAAAACGTTTCTTCCATGAAATAGAAGAAAAAAAAATTTTTTTTCCTTATCTTTCTCTAGGCAATTTTCTTATCTTTATAGTTTATGACCATTTGAAAATGATGACAAAATATTATTTATTCAGGTTCTCATTCTCCTCACTCAGATAAGACTTGGCTGTGTCTCGTGGATAGACTGCCTGGGCTGCAGGATGGGCTCTGTATGGTGCAGAATCCAGACCCTAGGCCCTGGAGGGACATGTCTCTCTACCTGCCCCTGTGCCCGTCCCTATCTGTGACTATCGGGAGTCTAGCTGGGTCCTCAAATGGGGTGGGGGGTTGCTGGGCCTTTGGGCTGCGAGTTGCTGATTTTTTTCCTATCACCTGTGTTTCTCTTCTTCCTGGCTTTAAAAAAATCATTGGAACCTGAGGTCTGAAAATGATTGAGGACACAAATAAGAATATATAACACATCCACAAAAAAGTGTAAATAAAATATGACTTATAATTCCTTAGCGGGGTATCTATGATGTCAAATTGATCATAAACAGAAGCCTGGGAAAAAAAGTTATTATTTTTTTATGACTGAAGTTCAGAACCTGAAATACATATACAAGCAGCAATTCACACGGGCATAAAACTAATCTTCAAAAATATGAAAACCCACCGAACAGCATGCTTTTTCCATCACTTGTAGATTTTCGTCAACGCCGAATGTGTGAGAAGGATTTAGCAGAGATAAAAAGTGCCCACCTTCTTCTTTTCTGAGGGTCACTGACGAGTGTGTTTCCATCTCGTCTCACAATTCTGTGAGGTCTCCCATTAGCTGATGATGGCTGTCCTCACCTGATGTGGTGACTCCAGGACGTTTACCCAGAGCCACTGCAGGTATGAGATCTTCTTTCTCCCATCGCTGCATTGGAGGAAAGATTTCCAACATGGCTGCCTCCAGACACTTGGGTTTGAAAGTCTCTTTGGCCTAGGCTCCAGGCATCAAGAAACAGGATGGAAAGGAAGGGCCAGAGCCCAGATGCAAGCTGCCCTTGGTCTGTGCCACACAAGCAGAGGGTGAGTCTGGGTGCCGCCATCTGTAGACCTTGGCCCCGACCCAAACACGCCATTTGTAATTTGTAGTGAGATTACAGAAAGTCAACATAATAAGCGATCTCAGGAAGGAGGATTATTTCTTGAAGGTCATGATTCATTCCCTACAGTTTTTCTGTTCCTAAAATAGAAGAATTTACATAAAAGCCTCCCAATAGCTTTTCTTCTTCAGGCAAAACCACTTTCTGCCAGATAAACCCAACCTCTGCTTGATTTCAAGTTCCCTGGCTCAGGTTATTCCTAGTTGGTAGCTGTGCTTAGCAGTTTGGAGTTACAGGAAGGAGCCCAGCACCAGGGGCCCTGCAGGTGCACAGGGAGCTCTGGGCTTGGGCACAGCCCTCCCTCAATCATCAATTCAGAACCAGTAGGGCTGCCTTGGCTTAGAAGCACAGATCCCCAGTCCCCGGGGGAAGTTAGGAGGTTGGCCAATAGTAAGGGGGAGGCCAAGATATGAGGAAGGGTGGAGACACCTAATGGGAATCATGGGGAAGGGCAACCAATTAGTCTTCCTGGTCCTGAATGTGGTCTTTGGCACATTCTGAATATCTTCCACTGAAATGTGGGGTGCTCACTGGCTATTGGTGAAATTTTGAAGCTTAAAAATAATACTTTCACCCCGGCTCATAGCAGCATTATTCACCAAAGCCAAAATGAGTTGGAAACAACTTATTTCCATCTACAGATGAATTGATAAAATGTGGTACATGGGCACCTTGGGATATTATTCAGTCTTGGAAAGAAAGAAGTCCTAACACACGGGGAGGACTGTGAAGACATTCTGCCAGGAGAAAGAGACCGGTCACAAAGGACATGCATCCCACGACTCCAGGTGTGTGAGTGTTTGTCAGCTTTCCATTGCTGTAACAAATACCTGAGATGTTCACTTGGAGAAAAGGATTATTTTGGCTTATGGATTTGGAGGCTTCAGATCATGACTCATTGGCCTGTTGCTTTGGCCTGTGGCCAGGAAGCTCAGCATGGCAGAAGTCGAGCAAACCCTGCTCACCCTGAGGTGGGGATGTGAAAGGACAAGAGGAAGAGACCAGGTCTTGCAGGAAGCTTCTGGGCTCCCCCCCAGACCTCCCACTTGGCCCTCCCTCTTAGAGGTTCCACCACCTCCCAGGGCCTCCAATCTGAGGATCAAGTCTTAAGGCATGGGTCTTCAAGGGACACCCCAAACTCAAGCCACAGCCCTGAGTTGCTAGACAAGCCAGGTTCACAGGGACAGGAAGCAGAATGGCACCTTCCAGAGGCTGAGGAAAGAGCAGATGTTGAGTGGGAATTCAGCAGGTACAGACTTCAGCTGGGGAAGATGAAGATGTTCTGGAGATGGACCATGGTGATGCTGGTGCGACAGTGTGAATATACTTCACTCCAGGGAACAGGGCAGTTAAAAATGATTAAATGGCAAATTTTATGTATATTTTATTGCAATAACTTTTTTAAAGTAAAAACTGAAAAAGCTTTCTGGTCTGCAGATTTTGAAGTTGGGTAACTTTCTTAGCTACCATGAGGCTCAGTCTCCTTGTCTGTTACGTGTGGACCATGACTTCCTCCCTGCTGTACGGATTAAATGAGGTGATGCATGTAAAATTCACAGCAACGTTCCAGGCACACAGGAGGGACTTGATAATTTTCCCCCCTCTGGATCAGGCTTTGAGGTCAGCAGTATGGTTAGATTCCTGCTCTTCTACACACTGACACATCTGTAGTTTTCTCACCATAGCCTTTCTACCTTAAAGCAATGCTTTCATTAGGATTTTTCATTAGAAGTAAAATAAAACTCCATCCTTAAAGAGATTTTTTACTCTCCAGCAAACTTTTATTCTGCATATTAAAAAGTATTTTCCATTTTTAATTTCCAGCTAGGCATGTCTGCAGTCAGACCTCTAAGCACAGGAAGTCTCTCTTCTGTCCTTTTGGGCTCAAGGGCAGGAAGAGGACTCTCCCTTGTGGAATTGGTCTCCAACTCCCAGGCATCAAAACTGCCCTCTCCGTCTCTCAGAGAAGTTTTGTTCAGGTGATGACTCTGGAGGGGCTTGAAAAATATTGAATTTTCCCTGTTGCCAAAGGGAAAGGACATTTCCCTCTATCCTTTTCCTTATTGAGATAATTTTCTCTTGCGAATCTTTCCTGTGTCCTTTTTTGATAGGTGTATGTTTTATGCTTTTGTTTTTTTAAACTTCTTTCTTTTTTGTGCTCTGGGTTTGTCTGAGGCCGAGTCTCCTCCTCCTCTCCTCCCTCTTCTTTTGCTTGCTTGTTATTTTGGTATGATTTCCAAACTAGAGAAAAGTTGTGACAACACCACAAGCATCTCCTGCATATGACTTTTACTCAGTTCAATTTGTTGTTTACATCTTGACCTACTTTTTTCAAATCATTTTTTATGTCTCTACATATTTTTTGAGTCACTTGAGAATTCGTTTGCAGCTATGATGCCCCTTGACTATAACAGTAATAATATAATATGCCTTTTTCTGACGTTTTCTAAGGAGATGTCCTTTTTCCTAGGCATTTATGCCTTTATTTGTCCTTTTATTTATGTCAGGTTTATATCACTATGAACTCATAGTTCCTTATCTTATTCCATGAATCACATTCTATTACTCCCACTATCATTATTTATAGTCCCAAATTTGGCCATTGGGAGCCTTTTATTCTGGCTCTTGGGTCCTTTTAATAGATCATTGTCCTTTTTGAGGATATTTTCATACTTTCTGGTAAACAAGATGTCTGGGCTTATCTTGAAACTTGCCTGCCCAAGGCTTTAAATTTTCCCTAGGGACCCTTGGTTCATTTTAGAGAACTGCACTTATAAACAAAGGTCTAGCATTAATCATCCTCATTCTACTGGCTTGCTGTATATTCTAGACTTTCTCAGGAAAACAAAATTAGGAAATATGAGTGTGTATGTGTATGCATATAACATACACATTTACCTCTATTTTTCTTCTTAATATATCACTTACCTGTTTAGGTATATCTCTACCTACCTACCTACCTACCATCATCTTTCTAGAAGATCATAGTTGTACTGATATCTCCACTTCCAGTCCAATACCACAGCTATAATTTACTATTTACTGTTTTTATATTTGCAACTTCTTTTTTCAATGGTGAGGATTCTGGGGTGCACTGCCATCAATATATTTATTTTGTCATTGCAGAAACTTAGTATACCCAGCAAGTAATATGAGAATTTCTTTCCACGCCACTGTGAGAAGCAAACCTACTAACTGTTGTTCAGTATTTTTTAAAAAATATTTATTTTTTAGTTGTAGTTGAATACACTATCTTTAATTACTTTATTTATTTTTATGTGGTGCTGAGGATGGAACCCAGGGCCTCGCCCGTGCTAGGAGAGTGCTCTACCACTGGGCCTCAACCCCAGTCCCTGTTGTTCAATATTTTTTACAGCTGTTTTTAAGGTACAATTCACATACAATGAAATGTTAAAACTTACTCACTTGTGTCTTTGTTCCCTTTCCAACCCAACCTTCCTCCTTAGTATGTTCATCTGTGTAGGAATTCATCAAGTTCAGTCATTGAGTACTTTCCCTTCTGTGTCTGTCTTTTTTCACCAAGAATAAAGTCTGTAAATTCATCCCTTTTGGTGTACAATGGTTTATTACTATTTTATTGCTGAGTAGTGTTTTATTCTACCACAATTTGTCTCCCGTTAAACATTTAAGTTGTCTGCAGTTTATGTTATTATGAAGAAAGCTGCTGAATTTTTTGTACAAGTCTTAACTTTCTTGAATAAATACATGAGTGGAACTAGTGGGTCACAGTGCAGGGGCATGCTGAGTTTCAAAGGAAACTGACAGAATTTTTCCAAAGGGATTATATCAGCCAAGTCTGAGAGTTCTGGTTGTTCCAAGTTTTTATTAACATTTGGTGATGTCAGGCATTTTTATTTTAATTATTCTAGTAAGAATGTAATGGAGAGGCCTTCCCAGTACCCACTGTGCCCCCCTGTGCCTGTGCAGAGAGAGGCACCACACACTGGGAGTCCTTATTCATCAAAGTGAGGCTCCACAGCCCAACATCAGGGTACATATAGGCTTGAGGATGCTGCTGTTAAGAAACTGAGATATTGTGACTTCTAACAAGGGACAACAATGAGGACCTGGTAAGATGTCACCAAGGTCCCTGTGGCCTGGCTGCACCAGAGGTATCTCTACTAGGGGTGCTAACAGTTATCCTGTTGCGGAGGTAACAGGAAATCTTACATGGGGTTGCCTCTCTCTTGTTTCTCCTACTAACAGCAACTTCTTATGATTACCCTCTCACTAGTCATATAATCTAATACCTCCATATTCTCACATCTTACCTCATAAACATCTCAGCCAACCCCCCAGGCCTTCTTCTACCATCAGAAACTGTAAACCATTATGCAAACCTATTGACTATATGGTAGATGATAACCAAACTCATAATTTCTGATTATAGTGACTGTAAATGTAAAAATAGAAGCTAACCAATCTGTGGCTGCTCACTTGGAAGACAGGAACTCAGACAATGAAGACAAAATATACAATCTTGAAGATAAACTTGACCTCACAGTGAAGATGGTGAGAAACCATGAACAGAACATCCAAGAACTATGGGATACCATCAAAAGACCAAATTTAAGATTTATTGGGGTAGAGGAAGGTTCAGAGATTCAAGCCAAAGGAATGCACAATCTTTTCAATGAAATAATATCAGAAAACTTCCCAAGCATGAAATATGAATTGGAAAATCAAATACAAGAGAACTATAGGACACCAAATGTACAAAATTAAAATAAATCTACACCAAGACACATTATAATGAAAATGCCTAGAATAAGGATAAAATTTTAAAGGCCACAAGAGAGAAAAATCAGATTACATATAAGGGAAGACCAATTCGAATCTCAGCAGATTTTTCAACCCAGACCTTCAAAGCCAGGAGATCCTGGAAAAACATATACTAAGCTCTGAAAGAAAAGGGATGCCAACCAAGCATCTTATATCCAGCAAAATTAAGCTTCATATTTGATGATGAAATAAAAACCTTCCATGATAAAGAAAAGCTAAAAGAATTTAGAGCAAGAAAGCCTGCACTGCAGAACATCCTTAGCAAATTATTTCATGAGAAGGAAATGAAAAACAACAGTGAAAATATACAAAGGGAAGAACTATAATAAAGGAAAAGCTAACCAAAGGAGAAACTAAGTTGTTGAGAGCCACAGCCGAAGGGGCCCCAGCAAACTTCCAGCTGCCAGCAAACTTTCAGCTGCCGGCTGATGATTGGCTCACAGCGGCCCCAGCAACATCTAGCTGATTGGCTCCTCTGCGGTGATGCTCATTGGACTGTTTCCCTGCCCTTTCAGACCACGGAGCTGCTCATTGGGGGACTTTTTTGGCTCCGCCCACGTGACCCAGCCAATCGGCCTCAAGAGCAGGAGAATTGTGGGAGGTGGAGAGAAGCTTGTGTGGGAGAGAGAGGCTTGTGGAAAGTCGGTGGTGGCAGTTGAGGCTCTGAGGGTTTTTCCTGAGAGGCTGTTTTGTTTGGCGTGTGTGGTTCTAAAAATAAAGTTAGTTTCTTTTGACAAGTGGCTCCTGATTGTGCCCAGCCAGACTGCGGCACTAAGTCAAGTTAAATACCAAAAATAAATAAAAATGACTGGAAATACAAATCATATCTCAATAATAAACACAAATGTTAATGGTTTAAACTCACCAATCAAAAGTCATAGACTGGCAGATTGGATTAAAAAGAAAGACTCATCTCATAGGAAAAGACGTCCACAGTCTGAAGGTGAAAGGTTGGGATAAAATATACCATTCACATGGTCTGCATAAACAAGCAGGGGTTTCCATCCTCATATCCAATAAAGTAGACTTCAAACCAAAGTTAATCAAAAGGGATAAAGATGGACATTTTATACTGCTTAAGAGAACTCTACATCAATAAGTCATAGCAGTTATAAATATATGTTCCCCAAGCAATGGAGCATCTATATTTATCAATCAAACTCTTCTCAAGTTCAAGAGTCAAAGAGACCACAACACAATAAATAATGTTGGGTGACTTTAACATCTCTTTCACCACTGGATAGATCTTCCAAACAAAAGCTAAACAAAGAAATTATATAACTCAATAATACAATCAATAACTTAGATTAACTGACATATATAGATATATTATAAATGGCGAATACATTTTCTTTTCAGCAGCACAAGAATCCTTCTCTAAAATAGACCATATATTATGCCACAAAGCAACTCTTACCAAATATAAAAAAAGTAGAGATATTAACTTGCATTCTATCAGACCACAATGGAATGAAATTAGAAATCAATGATAAAATATAAAAGCTACTCCAACACCTGGAGACTAAATAATATGCTATTGAATGAACAATGGGTTGCAAAAGACATCAAGGAGGAGATTAAAAAATTTTTAGAGATGAATGAGAACACTGATACAACATATTGAAATCTCTGGGACACTATGAAGGCAGTTCTAAGAGGAAAGTTCATTGCAAGGAGTTCATTCTTTCAAAGAAGAAAAAGTCAACAAATAAATGACCTCAAAGCCCTAGAAAAAGAAGTACAAATCAACCCTAAAAACAGTAGAAGTCAGGAAATAATTAAAATAAGGGCTGAAATTAATGAAACAAAATAAATAATTGAAAAGTTGACAAAACAAAAGTTGGTTCTTTGAAAAAATAAAATTGATAAACCATTATCCATCTAATGAAGAGAAGGAGAGAGAAAACTCAAATTACTAACATCCGTGATGAAAAAGGAAATATCATGATGAACACTACAGAAATACAGAAGATAATTAGAAATATTTTGAAAACTTGTAGTCCAATAAAATAGAAATATCGAAGGCATTGACCAATTTCTAGAGGCATATGATATGCCCAAGCTAAATGAGGATGATATATGCAATTTAAACAGGTCAATTTCCAGCAAGGAAATAGAGGGCACCATCAGAAGCCTACCAACCAAGAAAAGCCCAGGACCAGATGGATAACAGCTGAGTTCTACAAGACCTTTAAAGAATAACTAATACCAATACTCTTCAAATTATTTCATGAAATAGAAAAAGAGGGAGCACTTCCAAACACATTCTATGAGCCCAGTTTCACCCAGGTTCCAAAACTAGACAAAGACACATCAAAAAAAGAAAACTTCAGACCAATATCTCTAATGAATATAGATGCAACAATTCTCAATAAAATTCTGGCAAATCAAATTCAAAAACATGTCAAGAAGATAGTACACATGATCAAGTAGTTCATCCCAGGGATGCAAGGTTGGTTCAACATATGGAAATCAATAAATGTAATTTATCACATCAATAGACTCAATTATAAAAATCATATGACCATCTTAATAGATGCAGAGAAAGCATTTGACAAAATACAGCACCTCTTTATGTTCAAAACACTAGAAAAACTTGGGATATTAGGAACATATCTCAAGATTTAAAAGCTATCTATGCTAAGGACATGGCCATAGGAAGGATGGAGGAATGAGTTAGACACCATTACCCTAAGTACGTGTATGAAGTCACAAATGGTGTGAAAATACTTTGTGTACAACCAGTGACTTGAAAAATTGTGCTTTATGTGTGTAATATGAAATGAACTGCATTCTGCCATCATATATAATGAATTAGAATGTAATTTAAGAATGTAATGGAATCTCATTGTGAATATCATTTAAATGTCTAAGATAGTGATGCTCAACGCTTTTTATTTTTATGTTGATTTGTAAGAATTCTTCATAAATTTTGGGCATAATTCTTTGTTAAATGTAGGTTTTACAGATATTTTCTCCACCAAGACTCCAAGACTCAAGAACTCATGCCAATTCAATAATTCATTCCCTTTACAATTAGCTAAAAACCAAACACCAAGGGGAAAGGAAATTAGAGATGTGTAGAAAAACAAAACCTAGTAAATCTTTTATTTTTATTTTCTTTATTTCTTATTTTTCTTTATTGGTTTTATTTTTAAATACATGACAATGGAATGCATCATAATTCTTATTACACATATAGAACAATTTTTCATATCTCGGTTTGTATATAAAGTATGTTCACACCTATTCATGTCTTCATACATGTACTTTGGATAATGATGTCCATCACATTCCTCCATCATTGCTAACCCCCTGCCCCCTTCTTTTCCCTCCCACCCCTCTGCCCTATCTAGAGTTCATCAATTCCTCCATGTTCCCTCTCCCTACCCAACTATGAGTCAGTCACTTTATATCAGAGAAAACATTCACCATTTTTTTTCTTTTTTTGGAATTGGCTAACTTCACTTAGCATTATCTTCTCTACCACCATCCATTTGCCTGAAAATGCCATGACTTTATTCTCTTTAATTGATGAGTAATATTCCATTGTGTATATATGCCACATTTTTTAGTCCATTCATCTACTGAAGGACATCTAGATTGGTTCCACAGTTTAGCTATTGTGAATTGTGCTCTTATAAACATTGATGTGGCTGTGTCCCTGTAGTATGCTGTTTTTAATTCCTTTGTGTATAGTCTGAGGAGAGGGATAGATGGGTCAAATGGTGGTTCCATTGCAAGTTTTCCAAGGAAACTCCGTACCACTCTCCATATTGGCTGCACCAATTTGCAGTCCCACCAGCAATGTATGAGTGTACTTTTTCCCCACATCCTCACCAACACTTATTGTTGTTTGTCTTCATAATAGCTGCCATTCTGACTGGAGTGAGATGATATCTTAGAGTAGTTTTGATTTGCATTTCTCTGATTGCTAGAGATGATGAGCATTTTTTCATATATTTGTTGATTGATTGTACATCATTTTCTGAGAAGTGTCTCTTTGGGTTCTTGGCCCATTTATTGATTGGGTTATTTGTTTTTTTGGTATTTAGCTTTTTGAGTTCTTTATATACCCTGGAGATTAGTGCTCTATCTGATGTGTGAAGGGTAAAGATTTGCTCATTTAGGCTCTCTATTCACCTCACAGATTGTTCTTTTGCTAAGAAGAAACTTTTTAGTTTGAATCCATCCCATTTATTGATTCTTGATTTTAATTCTTGTGCCACAGGAGTCTTATTAAGGAAGTTGGGGCTTAATACCACACGATGAAGATTAGGGCCTACTTTTTCTTCTATTTGACGCAGGGACTCTGGTTTTATTCCTAAGTCCTTGATCCATTTTGAGTTGAGTTTTGTGCATGGTAAGAGATAGGGATTTAATTTCATTTTGTTGCATATGGATTTCCAGTTTTCCCAGCACCATTTGTTGAAGATGCTATCTTTTCTCCAATGTACATTTTTTACACCTTTGTCTAATATAAGATAATTGTAACTTTGTGGGTTAGTCTCTGTGTCTTCTGTTCTGTACCATTAGTCTACAAGTCTCTTTTGGTGCCAATATCATGCTGTTTTTGTTACTATTGCTCTGCAGTGTAGTTTAAGGTCTGGTATAGTGAGTGATGCCACCTGCTTCATTCTTCCTGCTAAGGATTGCTTTAGCTATTCTGGGTCTCTTATTTTTCCAGATGAATTTCATGATGGCTTTTTCTATTTCTATTTCTATGATGAATGCCATTGAGATTTTGATCAGAATTGTATTAAATCTATATAGTGCTTTTGGTAATATGGTCATTTTGATAATATTAATTCTTCCTATCCATGAGCAAGGTAGATCTTTCCATCTTCTAAGGTCTTCTTTGATTTCTCCCTTTAGGGTTTTGTAGTTTTCTTTCTTTCTTTCTTTTTTTTTTAATAAGAAAAAGCTTTTATTTTACCTTCCATTTTTCTTTTTCTTTTTTTATTAGTTGTTCAAAACATTACAAAGCTCTTGACATATCATATTTCATACGTTTGATTCAAGTGGGTTATGAACTCCCATTTTTACTCCGCATACAAATTGCAGAAACACATTGGTTACACATCCACGTTTCTACATACTGCCATACTAGTGTCGGTTGTATTCTGCTGCCTTTCCTATCCTCTACTATCGGTTTTGTAGATTTCATCCTATAGATCTTTCACCTCTTTTGTTGATTTCCAAGTATTTTATTGTATTTTTTGAAGCTATTGTAAATGGGGTAGTTTTCCTCATTTCTCTGTCACTGATATAGAGAAATGCCTTTGATTTATGGGTGTTGATTTTAAACCTGCTACTTTGCTGAATTTGTTTACCAGTTCTAGAAGTTTTCTAGTGAGGCTTTTTGGGTCTTCTAGGTATGGAATCATATTGTCAGCAAATAGTGCTAATTTAAGTTTTTTTTCCTATATATATCCCTTTAATTTCTTTCATCTGTCTAATTGCTCTGGTCAGTGTTTCAAGGACTATGTTAAATAGAATTGGTGAGAGAGGGCATCCCAAAATTGTTCCAATTTTTAGAGGGAATGCTTTCAGTTTTCCTCCATTTAGAATGATGTTGGCCTGGGGCTTAGTGAAGACAGCCTTTACGATGTTGAGATATGTTCCTATTCCTAGTAAGTCTTTTTGAAGGAATGCACACTGTGTGATGGTTTGGCTATGAGGTGTGCCCCAGATCTTTCATGTTAATGCAGGAATATGCAGAAGAGATGATATGATTCCATTAGGAGAGCTGGTACCTCCTCAGTCCACACTAATTAGAATGGACTAACTGGGAGGTGACTAGGCAGGTGGGGTGTGGCTGGAGGAGGTGGGGTCCTGGGGGTGTGCCCTGGGAGGGTGCATCTTCCCTGGGGTCCCCACCCTCTCTGTCTCTGCTTCCTGGAGGCCATAATTTGAGCAGCTTTCCACTGCCTTACTGGTCCTCCATGATGTTCTTCTCCACCCAGGCTCAGAGCAATGGTTGGCTGACCTTGAACTGAACTGCTGAAACCATGAGCCAAATTAAAGTTTCTCTTCTCTGAGTTGTTCTAGTTGAATATTTTGGCCACAGTGACAACTGACTAATACACACTGTGTTCTCTCTAGTGCAAGGACAGAAATCACAGATTAGTGGAGAATACAAAGGAGTAAGGAAAATAGCTAAGTCTCCCCAGGAGTACCTATTTTTACATAAGTTTAAATATTTTATTTGTATTTTGCTTAATCAAACTTAGATTTGAATGGATATTTAAAATGTTTGATTTTTGACTATAAATACAAATAATTTCCTGATTAATTTTGTCAGAGACAAAAGGAAGACTTTAAAATTTGCCTCCTACTTTTGGCTTTATCAAAATAATGAGAAAAAAAATGCTAATGCTTGTCTTTTAAATTGTATGTGAAAGTAACATTTTAAGTTGATTTTTTATATGTTTATATGTTTCTAGTTTGTGAGGAATATGTTGTGAGGAATATGTTGGCATGTGTGTGCTATTTACTTTTGAATATAGATATTATCCAATAACAAAACAACAACAAAAACAGAACATTATTTTCTTTTTTTTTTAATATTTATTTTTTAGTTTTTGGCGGACACAACATCTTTGTTTGTATGTGGTGCTGAGGATCGAACCCGGGCCGCACGCACACCAGGCAAGCGCGCTACCGCTTGAGCCACATCCCCAGCCCCAGAACATTATTTTCTAATGCAATTAGTCTCTAGAAATGAGAAGTTAATTTTCAAAGATGAAGGAATTCTGGAAGCATCTCCATCTTTCTACAGCTCAAGGCTTTTAATAATTTAGTGGAGAAATACCACAAGAATGACCTACTTGAATTGGACTTTGTCATTAAACGCCAAAGGAAAAATAAATTGCATTGCATGAAACGTAAATGGAAATGTAATACAAAACATACCAAATTGGATATTTTCTTTCTCCAGAAGTTTCTACAGGGAACTGGAGACCATATTGGAAAGAGCTGGGAATTCAATCCTGGGACTTAATGGCTCTGCTCTGGTCCTAGTTGGCTGAATGGCATTAACAAGCTGCTTCAGATTTTTGGAATTTCATTTTCTCTGATTTGAAACGAGAGCCTTGGAGAGGAAGGGTTCCAAGGTGCATGACCTACAGGAGCTTGGAGGCTCAAGTAGCCCTCGAGCCCTGAAGAGGACAGAAGGGCGAAGCTAACAGTGTAAAAATCCACATCCAGTCACCTCATCAGGTCACAGCGGGAGCTGGAATATGCCATGAGATCACGCAAGCGCTTTGTCCTTACTATGATGCTCATTGAAACTGTAATATTTTGGACCCACAGAAGCCTCCTTTTGCCATTAGTTAATTAGTCAAAAGATCTGAATTTTTAGTGCCTATAAAAATACTCTTTTATCAAATTTGTGAGCCAAGGTTAGAGGAGCAGTAGAAAGTAGGTTCTTGATCAAAAATGTGATAGCTGGTTGTTGATCTTCCAGAAAGGGCAGCTTAATTCAGAAGTGCCATAGGCCTATTGTTACCAAGAATTGATTTATACTCTCAAGGATGTGCAATGTGTCATTTCAGGATTTAGCTGGAAACCCCAAATCATTTGAGACCATGGAAGAGACAGATAAGGTTTTTTTCTGAGAGGAGTATCCCTATGAGCCAGGGTCAGTATGCCATCTTCTTTCAGCGTCAACTCTTATCAGTGACCGTGGTGATAATAATGATGACGATAATAAATAATGGGATGAACAGGGGGTGAAGGAGGAGGAAAGGTTTTATGAGACTATTTTTGGGAAAAAACACCCAGGAGAACGTTCTCTATCTTAGTAGTTCTCAAAGTGTGCTCCCTGGACTAGCAGCGTCAGACTCATGTGGCTGCTTGTGAGAAATGCAAATTCTTGGATCCATCCCACATGGAATGGATGGAACTTACTGAGGAACTCCAGGGGTAGGACTTGACAATCTGCCTAGCAGATTCCAAATGATCTTGATTGTTCTCATTGACATTTGTAGGTTTTGGTGCCAGTATGGAACCCAGGGCCTTGCTCACACATGCTAGCTGACTGTACTACCACTGAGTTCCATCCTCAAGCCCTATCAGTGAAATTTCTGTGTCCCCTCCTAGCCTCCGTTCCTTTAAATGCCTGTGCAATATTCTATTGAGTAGATACACCACTTTTATTTTACCCAGGTGTTTGCACTTTTTGGCTATTACAAATAGTGGGACAATGAGTGTCCAGCTGTATTTTGCTTGGTGAACTTGTTTATTTATATTTGATTTCCTTTTTTATTATTGAAGGGTACTTTATAAGCACTGAAATGCACAGATCTTATTGTACAATCTCATGAATTTGGTAACATACCAGTGCTACCTGCTCCCCTGTCAATCCATTGCTGCGGAAAGTCAATAAGAGCCAGAAACAGAAAATCACCATGATCTTTGCATACATACGGCTTCTCTGATACCTGCTCAAGCTGTCAATGTAAGTATGAGAGGCTCCATTTCTCACCTCCACACAAGCTCCGATTATGATTAAGTACTTAATTTTTATTAATTTCCTGCCTGAAATAAAGAGCATCTCATTGATATCTTGAGTTACATTTGTTGGTATAATTGGCTATTCCCCACTCCCCCCACCTTTGTTAACTTTTTGCATTTTCCCTTTCAACAACCGGGCCAGGAGGTGTGCTGATCTTAAATACAGGATTGACTTTTCCCTGTCCCCACCCATCATTTCCTCTAAGAATGACTTCTGGGCTCTTCCTTCACAGACCCACTCTGGAGGACCAAGTGACCCCATCAGCACTCCTTCTGCCCCTTTTCACTGTCCTTTCTGGATAAATGCAAAAGCCCTTCCTATGTTCACTTCTTCCCCTCTCTGTCCCCAAGGACACTCCAGAGACCCTGTCTTCCATCTCTCTCCAGAGCCCAGCAGAGTTCCTGCCACTTGTGGGCTTGCCTTGGCCTAAGTCTAACTTCATCTGTAGGGTTTGGGAGAAACAAAGTAAAGACAGGTCATGCGTCATGGCTTAGCTGCGCTTCCCAAACTGCATGTCATGGCGAAGATCACTGACTCTAAAAAAACAAAAACCCAACAGTTCCTTCCAGGCTCAAAATAATTATGATGGAAAGAAAGGCAGAGTTCTTCTATCACATTCCAGGTTACTGTTGATATTTTGGGTGTTGATTAATTTTTTTAAAGCATCCTCTCTGCACCACCACCATGCATTAACAAACCTAGTGATTGTTCTGTTGCTGATGCTACTCTCTGGCCGGGCCTCTCTGACTTGTTTTTAAAAGTGGCACCTCTATCAGTGTGTGGAAAAAGCCTGATTTTGGCTTTTTGGCAAGGTGATAATTTATAGCTCTTCCCATCTAGCTGCATTCTTTTATTTTAAAATTCAACAGATATTTACTCATCAGTTACTAGATGTAAATGCAGGGGGACCATGAGGACCTCGAAGACTGGGTCCTATCCTCCAAGGTAAATCTAGCCCACGGTGGCTCAAGGTAAAGAGAAGATGACATTGACTACAGTAGATGAAAGGCTGGGGACGGAGGGGTCATAGCCAGACAGCCAAGGCCAGGGAATCCAGAGGCAAACAGATGACAGACAGATGGGCAGATAAACAGATCCCATGGAGAGGTCCCCTCAGAAAGCCAAGGTTGGTCTTCTTGAGATTGGGGGAAGCCCATTGTGAATGACCTCTCCAGGTTACTGTAGACCCTATCTTAGCCCCTGATGGTTTGGAGTTGATTAAATGCAGATGAAGAAGGGAGGCAGGGAGGCTAATCCCAGAAATTAACCCTCTCCAGCAAGGGCATATGTTACATCCGTGGCACCCACAAAACTCATCCAGATCTTTGTAGGAGTGGCTTTTACAAACCCTTGCCTCATTTGTATTTTCTTAAGGGTTCAATTTCTCCTTGGCAGCTCTGTATTTTCCAGTAGAAATATGCCACAATAAATTCACACCTTTCCTGGGGACGAGAGGCAGATTCCTATTTACTGGATGATTTGTTTACAGTCTTACCTTGTGTTTTGGATGCTTTCATTGTTTTCAGGTATTGATTAGCGAACAATCGATGACTCGTAAAACTCTCATTAAAGGCGACTTTTCGCATTCCGCAGACTTTGCCAGGGCACTGTCTCTCAGGGACATGATTATACAATTATTCCTACAGAATGTGCGTCCACAAACACTTGTCAAAACCCTGTGAGAGGCACTGCTGGAGGTCCAAGGAGACAAAGGGACTCAAGAATCAGCCTTCTCTGTCTCTGTTCTACTCTGGGCTCTGCTGATCATCAGTCCACGCTCCATTAGTATGACCTCGACTTTTTCAAGTTCCACGTGGGTCCTAGGGGGAAACATTTCATTGAGACAGGAGGAAAAAGTTGTGAGATCTATTGCACAACAGGGTGCATTGTGTCAATAGCAATGCATTGTGTATTTCAAGAGAACTAAGGGAGAAAGTTTCACATGTCTCACTGCAAAAGCAATCAATCAATCAATCAATAAGCAAGCAAGGTGATGGATAGGCAAATTAATTAGCTTGATCCAATCATTCTGTATTGTATGCATATATCAAAATAAGACATTGTATCTCATAAATAGATATGATTATGATTTTTTAATTAAAATAATGTTCATGGCATTTTAAAAACATAAAAATAGAAACACATGTAACAACTGTTTCAATTCAAGGCGTCACCCTGTAGTGACAGGAGGCCTCATGGGGTCTCTCCTTGGTGCCCTGGGGGATGTCAGAGAAAAGGGTATTCTTGCACACTGTTGATGGGAATGTAAATCAGCACAGCCATTACAGAAAACAATAATGAAGGTTTCTCAAAATACTAAAATATAACTACCATGTGTCCAGCAATCCCACTCCTGGGTATATATCCCAACATCTTTTAATGACTGTTAGATACCAGAACCCTGTGCTAGGGGTGGTGTGAAGGACCAAATGAGACAAATAAACACACACACACACACACACACACACACCCAACAAGCTCTTAGGGAGTTCATAAATTGTGAGGACTGAGACAAATAATCATTAGGTGTAACAGAGAAGCAAAGTCAAGGGGCCTTGGAAACCAAAGGAGGGAGAGGGAATTTCTGTTCGGGCTTCAAGCAGAAGGTGACATTTGAGTAGATTCTTAATGGATAGTTTTGGTTTCAGCAAGGACAAAACTCCTAAGTGCAAAGGCAAGAGTCTGAGAAGGTTGAGGGCACGTGTGAGGCAGAGTTAGGATGCGTGGCATAAAAGGGGTGAGAAATTCATTCATTCCCTATTCTCATTATGGAAAATCAGCTGTATCCGGCACCCTCCTCCAGCACCTAGGAAAACAGGCCAACATTCTAGGACAGACAGATTGCTAACAGTAGAATAAGTAAATATTGTAGCATAATAAAGGCAGAATCCAACAGAGAGCATCCCAGGCAGAGAGGACAGCCAATGCAGACCCTTAGACAGGAGCAGGCTGCCATGTTCAGGTCGGTGAAAGTGGGGTCAGAGTGGATGGAGGAGAGTAAACTGGAGAGGTGATCTCAGGCCCAGCTGTGCAGGCCTCCAAGGCCATCATCGGAAGATGTTGGTGAGAAACTAATGTGACTCCATTTTTGAGAAATCAGCCTCTACCTCAGAGCAAAGCCTGTCCAAGGAAGGGGGCGTGACCCTTGTCCTTGGAAAAACCCACAGAGCACTCCTAAGCACATACCCACCCTGCTGAGTTGTTTGTCTGTAAATAACAGGAGAGGTCTGTGGAGCCAGGTGTCCCTGATCAGTTAGGCTAGGTGAGGACCCATAGCAACCCCCTAGCAACCTCAACCCCCCTAGCAACCTCCAATCAGCATGAGACAGGGAAAATACCTGGGATGCCAGATGACCCCCAAGTAGTTTATGGTGGTTGATAACATGTTGAGAAGCCATGTAGTCTAGCACGTACACCCTTCGTGGCCTAAACCCATCAGTTCAAACGAACCCTTCTCTTGTATTAACCAATCACCCCTACCCAAATTGTTCCCGTCATTGAATGTGCTAATCAATGTTAAGAGTTGTTGTTTGATTTTCCCGCGGTGTGGAATGATTTGTTGTGTGATGTTGTGATGCATACAGTATCCCCCCAAAACCTATAAAATCTCACTGAACAAAGGACCGGGACTCACTCCCTGGGACCGCTGCGTCGGGAACGGCTGTGAGTCCAGGCTCGAGCTGGCAATAAAGACTCTTGTGTGATTGCATCGGATTCAGCTTCTGGAGGTCTATTGGGGTCCCACGGATCTGGCATAACAGTTGGCTGCTGCTCTGAGAGAGGAGGAGTCCTTATTGGAAGGTTTCAAGCCCCAGAGTGAGGTGATCTGATCTGACTTTGAATAGATCCATCTGGTTTCTGGGTTGAGACTAGACTTTGGGCGAACCCCGGGGGAAGCAGAGAAATCTGTTAGGAGATTGGTGTGGTAATCCAGGCAGTAAATAATGGTGGGTGGAAGTGGTCACCTTCACCTTCTATGTGTATTCTGAAGGACTGGTTGAAATTTACTGCCTACAGGAAGAGCCGTCTAAGGCTGAGTCCAAGGCTTTGGGCATGAGTGGTGGCAAGGAAGGAGTGCCCTTAACCAAGAGGAAAACCTGCAGGTGGCCTTGGCGGTGAAGAGCTCACTGTCTGGATGTTAGGTCTGGTGTATCCATCAGGCCTCCCGAAGGCGATGTTGGGTAGGAATCTTGTGTCAGGAAGATACGTTTTGGGAATCCTCAGTGTTGAGGATATGAAGACTTAAGCTAGATGAGATCCACTACATGTTAGACAGAGGAAGAGGACTAAGCAATGACCTGGTGGATCCCATGGCAGAGAGGCCAGGGAGGTGAGGAGCCCAGCAAAAGGGACGGAGAAGGTGCGGCCAACCAGGATTTGTGGCATCCAGGGAGCCAAGTGAACAGAATGTCCTGAGAAGACGACCATCAACTGAGTCGTATGCTGCTGATTGGCCTGAGATTGGGCCACCGGATTGCCAACCTAGAGGCCACTGTGGCCTCGACATGACCCATTTCAGTGTGGAGTGATGGCCCGCTCAGAGGGCTCTCAGAGAGTGGGAGGAGAGGGACTGTGGGCAGCAGCTGGAGATGATGCTTCCGAGGAGTTTTGGTTAAAGGGGAACAGAAAATAGGAACCAGATCTGGAGGGGAAGGGGGGTCCGATCTTTGTTTGGGGTCCCCCGGAGGCCTTGAGGTAAGGAGTCCAGCTGAAGTGGTTTATCTGGGGTGTTTGGGGACCCTTGACAGGGGAGGGGATATTGAGAGGGAAGCGGATGGGCTTCCTGAGGAGGACGTACCCAGCACATCTCATGGCTGCTGGAACTCAGTACTTTGGAGAAGCTTGGGGAAAGGGACGCACACTCACCAGAATGATCCCGCCTGGAGGGTGGTGACAGGGACGTGGTGTTCATGTGACAACTCTTGTCTGCTGTTGGTGGGAGGCTATTTAGGGGAGTGTTAACTTATTGACACTTCTGGAATGTTAAGGGTGGGTGGGGGACAAAATCAAGGCAGAAGAGGTAAGGGCAGAGGGTCAGGAAGACAATAAACAGCATCCATTCCAAGTGCAGAGATACTTCTCAAAGAAAGATGGGAGAGATCATTCTCTCTGTAGATGAGAATGACTGTGCATGTGTGTGTGCATGCAGGTGTGTGCGCAGGTGTGTGTGTACGGGCGGGGAAATTGCTGGAATGATACACTTGATAGGCAAGAAAGGAAGGGATGAAGAGCCCAGGGGAGGACTGGCCCCGGATGCTGTGTGGAGAGCCACCTGCAGGAGCCGGTGGGAACCCAGCATGTGGGGTGATGACGGGTGGTGGGAAGGTGGACCCCTTCTCTTCTGATGACTTCAGTAAAATCACGAACTGAGACTGAGCTTTGGGTGGGAGTGGGAGGCTTGCCAAGGAGAAAGGTCAAAACGCCTGTCCATCACGGGGGCCGGCCAGGCACCTGGGTCAAGCACTGTGACTTCTAGGCAGCTCAATGGCCCGACTTCTGGGAACAGCCTGTGAGCCACTTTCAGAGGCCCCTGAATACGTGGTTAGATATGAAGGGCTGTTTTCTGTGCCTGGGAGCCAGGGAGGCTGCAGTTGAACTGAGGAGTGACAATGAGTCTGAACTCAGAATCTGTGAGGAATGGGGGTGGGGGCTGGCTGGTGGGGACTTGAAGTGGGAATCAGGATGCTTTCCAGTTAGTCTGGCAAGACCAGCTCATAAGGAGCAGGTGGAGGGGAGGTGGGCTGGGCATAGTTTTGGGGTTTCAAAGGCACTGAAACGCTAGTGCTCCTCTTGTTAGTGGCACATGCTTGCCTTCTAGAATTATCTTCAATCTATGATTTCTTTTCAGATATCTTCTTCTTCTTTCTTGGCATTGAACCCAGGGGTGCCTAACCACTGGGCCACATCCACAGCCCTTTTTATGTTTTATTTTGAGACAGGGTCTTGCAAAGTTGCTCAGGGCCTCACTAAGTTGCTGAGGCTGGTCTCAAAATCGCAATTCTCTTGCCTCAGCCTCTTAAGCTGCTGGCATGCATGACTGTGCCCAGCCTCAAGTATCTTTTAAAGTTTATTTTTTAAATGTGAATTATTCTGGTTAAAAGTGAATGATGAGGTGTATGAAGCCCCTTAACTGGTCAGAGGCAAACTATGTTGAAATGCTGAAGAGAACAAGTGATGGGAACCCCGCTCTTCTCTCTATAAACCCAAGGTCCTTGTGATGCATGAGGCAAGTGTCAACCCATGTATTAAATAGTAGTAAAGAAAATTACTTTCTTGTTTTTAATAAAAATACATTCAAATAGAAGTTCTCTCACGTTGTTGCTGTGACATGTTGGATTGATAATCTGGTTCCCATGGAGTCCCCTTGGTCTAGACCAGTGGTCCTAAAACTGGGGTATGCACCCCCTGCCCCAGTGTATGCAAAGACTTTTTAGAAGGTACACAGAAATAGATAACTTTAAGGAGATCGACTTGTGCAGGTTCTAAAACCGATGTCTTGATATTTACCTGCAAGAGAAAGTACTTCTGTTTAGTGGTTTTCCTTTTCTGCTCCACTTTCACAATCACCCTCACCTTCTTCATAGGTGAAAGGCATCCCTCTCACCCATCCAGAATCTTCCTGTGGACCCTGGTCCCAGCCTACAATGTCTTCCTGGCCACTCAAGGGGCGGCCGAACAAATCCTTTGGTCAGTCACCATTCGCTTCCTTATAAGGTACATTTCCAATAAATACTTTTTACATTTAAAGATCCCTTTTCAAAATGTAGACTATATGTGTGTTGTTCAGACCAACTAGTTATGGTCTAAGAATACATGTAATTGTAATGGAGGTCAGAAGAAAAAATTTTAACACTTAGAACTTCCTGGTTCCAGAAAATAAAATCAATTAATTTCAACTTATGCATCTTGTGTTTTGTTGCAGGAAAGTATGGTAGGGCTGTAAATAAAAGCCTTTCAAGCATGAAGCAAATTAAATTAATGTTAAATGTCATGCAGGAAGTGGAATGAAGTACAATTTCAGAGAATGACTAGAGTCAGTGTTTCAGTTGTCAGAGAACTTGTTCACGCCTCTTTTTAAATGGAGGAGGGTAGATATGAATTCTGTTTGGTATTTGTATTTGATTGGATACATTTAAGAGTAACATAATAATTTTATTTCTAAATGTTAATATTTATGACACCGGTATCAGTCAGGGTTCTCTAGAGGAACAGAATCAACAGGAAGTACAATTATAAATGGAGAATTTACTAGGTTGGCCTATGCGACCAGAAGCCGGATAGTCCACAGTGGCCGTCTGCAGGCTGGAGAGCTGGAGGAACCGGTAGCTGCGCAGTCCAAGAGGCTGAAGCCCCAGAACAAGAGGGATCAACAGTGCTACCCTAGTCTGAGACCAAAGGCTTCTGGAGAATCATTGGCAGAATCAGCTTTGGAAGAATAAAGAAGCCAGAATCCAACATCCTCAGATGATCACAGCAGCAATCAAGAACCCATTCAAGAATCCAGCTTGTATCTGCTGCTTCCTTGTTCTTCCAACTTTTATTCCATCCAAGCCACCATCCTATTGGATGGTGCTTCCTACCCTTAGGGCGGGTCTCCACTTCAGTTGGCTATCCCACATGCCAATCATTCCTAGAAACACCCCCATCGACACACCCAGAAGCCTCTTAATCATTGACATCTCTTCATCCAATCAAGTTGACAATTCAAATTAACCATTACAACACAGGAGAAATTATATTTTTGGACAACTATTTCAATTTGTGATGAAAATATTTGGACATCAACTTAATCCATTTTATTTCATTGACCGAGATGTGGAATACCTATAAAAACTTACATGTAGTCCACAATATAAAACATAATTATATAACAATACTAATAATTTTATTATGATACAGTGATTATAATAATATTACTTAATATGATAATAATATATAAGTCATAGGTTATGATTTCTAATCTATTCTAATGCACCTGTGTTAATTTCATTGGAATCTTGGCAGAATTGAAAATGGGGACTTAATTGTTTAGCATATGATCATAATCATGGCTGCTGGAAATTCTTTTAGGGAAAATGTAGACCTCTGAAGTAGACAGCTCTTTAGAAAGTTTATAGGTAGATGACAGAAGAGAGAAGCTAGAAGAGTCCTAGGGTGCTGGGAGACTTTTTCATTTTGGCCAAGATTTATGTATTTATAAGATATATGTATTTACAGACTTGAGAATACTCATAGGAAAGAACCAGAGTCTCATATCTATACTTGATTCTTTCAGATCATGAGTTCTGAATTCAGGTTTAGAACATCTCGGCCCTTCCACATCTAAAAGTCTGAAGCCACCTCCTCAATAGTGGGACTCACTCTACCCACCAGGCATAAGTACCTTCTCACAGGTTATCTTCATTTTGGTTTTGAAAATGCTGAGAAAAAGCTGATTTGGTGGGAACTTTAAAACTCTGCTCGTTACTGGGTCTCACCTGGATTCATGGGACTCCCCATCCATCTGTTCCCTTCCATTTCCCACTTCAAGTTCCCATCAACTCATGTCAGCTAGACTGAGGAAGAGGAAGAGAGAAGAAGACAGAAATCTCTACTCTCCTCCCTTGAGTAAAATAATGGTGCCGATGTGTGGCCAAATAAAAACATAAGTAGGTTCCTCTGGAGTTAAATTTGAAAGAAGAGTACTTGTGGGCATTTTTAAAATAATTTCAACTAAAATTTTAAAGAAATGAGTTTTCTGGCACAAGCTTGAGAGGGAGAAATCATAACTACCCTCCAACATAAGTTTCTGGCTTGTGGTTTCAGCTTTGTTTCTAGAGATTATGCTTATTACAGAGAATCTTTTCTACTTAAAGATTAGCTTTGGGGGCTGGGGTTGTAGCTCAGCGGTAGAGCGCTCACCTCACATGTGGAAGGCTCTGGGTTTGGTCCTCAGCACCACATAAAAATAAATAAAGGTGTTGTGTCCAACTACAACTAAAAAATTATTATCAAAAAAAAGATTAGCTTTTGGTTGAAATTGAGATCAGTTCAGCAAATACTCTGGAAGTGGGCTACATAGACTTGAGAAGTTTCCAACTTGAGGGAAAAGTAGATGGCTACACAGTACTTGTGCACGTCAAGTGGATGTAAGATAGAGAGGCGCCTTCCTTGTTTAGTATGTGAGATCCCTACCTGGCCTCCACTTCCAGGACTCACCGGGTAATCGGGTTTCCTCTCCCTGTGTGTGGACAGCCCAGGATGATGGGTGCCCTGGTGGAATGAGTGTCCACATGATGTTGGTAGCCCCTGGTCTGCTCGCTCTTTTAAGACCCCGAATTGCATCTCTCACCAGATTATTGTTGAATCATTATGTTGAGGATACTACAATTTCAGGATTTGTTTTCCATGTAGAAATCAATGTATTCTAAAACTAAGAAATGGTTGGACAACTGGTTGATGGAGTTTTTTAAGACCAATCAAAACCTTTAGCTTGCTTGGATCTTCCTTCATCTTAAAATGATTTCATACTGTTTAAATTGTATGTATTATTAACTTTTTTCTTATCACAATTGATCCATGTCATAGATATCAACATTCAGATATTATAATAACAATTTAAAATAAATAGATTTTGATCAAATTAAATGATTACTATAGAGGAAGAAATTAGAGATGTGGCTAATATTGGCTAAAAATGAAAACTGCACATCCAGTTGGGGAAAAAAACTGTTTTTTTCTATCACCAGGGCACCATGACTGTTTGTTCCCCGAGGTGAGGTTATTTCGTTTGCACCATGAGTGATTTAATTGGCACAAATCTGGTGGCTTTGTTTTACATCTTGAGTTTCCTAATTGCAGTTCTATTAAATTGGAAGGAAACAAAGGCAATTTTCTTATTTAGTTATTCTGCTGATGGTGAACTACAATGAGGAGAAATATATTTGTTTTAATGAATTCCCGTGCATCTGCACAGGAAAAAAAGAATCACTTCCTGTTCTTTTTTAACTTTACAATTTTTAGGTTTCAGTGTTACTGAAGGAGAGACATATATTTCTCCCTTTGAATATTTGTTTGTTAATGGGGATGGTGGGGAGAGGGAAGTGTAACCCAAAGAAGGTTAGATCCACCTTGCCCTCAAGGTTTGAACACGTTTATCCCCACAAACTCATGTTGGAATTTGATCGTGGTGGTGTTGGGAGGTGGGTCTTCTGAGAGGGCATGAGATCATGGAGGGGAGGGGAATGCCGTTCTCTCCTGTGTGGGTCAGATTCCACGGGATTCCATCGGTTGCTACGAGAGCAGGTTGTGATAGAGTGTGTCTCTTTCTTCTGTGTCCACCTGCTCTTCTGCCTTTCTGTCATCAGCACAAGGCCTTTTCCAAACTTCTTGCCCCATCATAGACTTGCAGCCTTTAGAACCAAGTGCTGAATCTATTTTCCTTGATGAATTACCCAGACTCAGGTATTCTGTTATAGCAACAGAAAACGGACCAAGACACTTACTCTTGTGAAATTATTATTTTTTTCTCCGTACCATCTCCCCAAATAGAAATGACTCATGACTTCCCAGTGTTTACCTGATACACCAGGAACTTCTTGGTCTAGCATTTGCAATTCATTTTCTTGCCTTGTCTTCTAGTACTTGACCCAAGTGAATTCCCTTCTGCAAACAGGAACCAATTTACTGACTCCTTTTCCAGTGTTCCTAAACTAATTTTCCTATGTGGAAACCCCCGTCTGGTCATGCCCAAGGGCCCAGGATGAGGCAAGTGGAAGAACTATGTGGGGGTAGAGGTAGGGGTAGGTGGAGGGCCTCTGAGTCAAGTCACACTTGGAGAGACATGATCCAGGCGTGTGGGTGAGCTACTGCTGGATGGAGAAGTTGGTCTACAGCTGCAGGGAATCAAAATTGCTATCAGCAGAGTTTCCCCACACTTGAGGGAGGCCTGAGGGAACACTCAGTGTGATAATGAACAGCTGCCTAGTGTGCCACTTGCTAGTGGTAGGGGGTCAGTAAAGATGTGTTAGTGTTTGAGTTTTCAGAAGTTGTAATAAGGAACAAGCCACAGAGATTTCCTATGAAGAGGCTCCCCAGCCTTAGCACCATTGATAACTTTGGATTGGGCAAATGTGGTCAGTGTATGTGTGTCAGAGGATGTTTTGCATCTGCTCTGTGGAGGTCAGGAGTAACACTCCTCCCTCAAGTTGTGACAACCCAACCATTGCTAAATGTTCCCTGGGAGGGAACACCGTACCCCATTGAGAGCCACTGGTATAAGCTAATTTTCCTCCATTTACATGGACCTAGGTCATCTTAGAATTATGTTTCCTTCCTTCAACATTTTTAACAAGCAATTACATCTTGTTGTCTAACACACCAAACCAGACCTCCATTTCTGTTCACCTGCTCCTTGGGATTGCTTCATGAAACTGCCCCCAGACTTAAAGGGCCAATAAAGTTACTTGCTGAACAGTGTCCAGCTCCTTCCCTTTGTCTTTTGTTAGAAAGGCAAAAGATGAATAAGTTGGATATAAAAGCCAGCTGATTTATGCTTTTCTTTTTTCCTGGGAGAGGGATTCTGCATTAATTCATTGGAAAAATGAGTTAGTGCCTTTTGTACAAGGAATAGTGTCAAGGTCTGTGCTGAGAAGATATTTCAGCCTGACTGTGACACAGTGGATAAGATGTGATATATTTTGCCTCAATATCGATGATTTTGTCATCCTCATTAAATGTACCTGTTGATGGTGCTTACCTGGATGACAATGAGCTATTGTTCCCCAAGATCTCTGTAGAATGTGCGGGTGTACCTGGGTGTTAAATTGCCCTGTCAGGCTGGCTCTTGGGGCTCTCATATCACTACATGCCACACTTTTATTGAGTTTGTCATCAAAGCAGTGGGCTGTTGGGTTGTTATTCATCCAACTTCCGTTTCCTTCCCGTTATTCTTTTATAAGACTTCACAATGGAGTGGTGCTTATCTAAATAACTTATGCTTGGATTTCTTTTCCATATGTATTGCTTGATCATTGGAGAGAAACCCATCCTGTGTTGGTTTTATAGGCTAGGATGGGATATTTAATATTTAATATCTTATGACCAACTTATTCACTAAAACATATTTAAATATGTCTTTAAATAGTGTGTGGATGGACTGAGATCTCTAGTTTAGTATGGACACCCTATATTTTTATTGGTCTATTGGAGACTTGATATTTTTCAAGGAGAATGTGTCTGTTTTCTTTTCAAGCAAAATTTGGTTGATGCTAAATTATTAGAAAGGCCTTTCTTTTGTGGGGCTCAAATCTGCCATCTGGGATTATTCTCTGGTCCGTTCTGTGGTTCTGTAATACACTGCCTCAAAGGTGCCTTCCTCTTCCATTTGAGCATCCTGCAAGTATTCCAAGGCAACCCTTATCTTCACCCAGTTTGAGGACTTACTCATATGTAATACCTCTTGTCTTTTCAGTTACTTCCTAAGTTAAGCTGAATGATGTTCCCATGGCCAACTCCACCTGCAGGAATACCCCAATTTTTCCAGGTTTGGTGGAAGTGCTGGTCTCCTCCTCCATGGGCTCCTGCCTGACCCAACTACAGGAATCGCTCTTTCTCTCCGTATTCCCACGGATGCGCGTTTGTCATAACCTTGAACTCGTCCTTCCCGTGTGCTGTGTGCACTTGACCTCCCTCCCCTCCCCATCATGCCGTTTACCCTGTGTGGGTAACTGTTCCACAGTGACGCAGATACGGGTGATTTATTCTGGGGATGCTGAGTACAGGAGCCGGTGGACTGGGAGAAGTGCAGCTGGCGGGCATATGCTGTGTGAGGAAGAGATCTTCTAAATCACACTTTTAATTTTAGAATCATTTAATTTTACAGAATAATCATCAAGAGAGTAGAGTTTCCCGGCTATCTTGCACCTAGTTTTCCTGATTATTCACAACATGTGGCACATGGGTCAGAATTAGCCACCAGCACTGACATCCTGACATACCATTATGCACTGAAGTCCATACTTTATTCAGAATTTTTTTTAAAGCTTGTACCTAGTGTCCTTCTGTTTCAGGATCCACTCTGGACATCACCTTAAATTCAGTGCTCAGGTGTCTTTGTGATCCCTCTCCACTGTGACTCTTTTTCAGACTCCTTGATGGTTTTAAGGAATGCTGGTCAGGTGTGCTGTAAGACCCCTTTCTATTAGACTTTGTCTGTTTTTCCTTACGATTAGATTAGGTTTATGCCTTAGTGGAAAAAAAAAACATAGGTAAGTGCCATTCAGATCATATCATTTTCAAGTGCACACTCTCAGTGTGACTCCTCACTGAGATTCACCTGGATCACCTGGCTAGGTGACGGTGACAGGTTCCTCACTGTGAAGTAACTGTTTTCCCTTCTTTCTGTACTGAACACTTGGGAAGGAAGTTTCTGTGTGCAGACCACATGTAAGGAAGTATGGAGTTGTCCTTTCTCTTCTTCCTCCTCCTCCTTTTCCTGGGCTGGGGATTGAACCCAGGACCTCATGCCTGCCAGGCAAGTGCTCTACCACTGAGCCACACCCCTAGCCCTTGTGCTTATCCTTCTTGAGGTTGGAATAGCTACATAAATTAGGAAGTCTTCTGCATGAGAGATTAGCCTGTTCTTCCCATTTATCTATTTATTCATTTATATCAGTCTTCTACTTTAGCTTACTGGGTAGATTTTTTTTTTTTTTAGGTTGAATTGTAGCTTGGTCTCGCTATTTATCATCTTCTCTAGAGTTGTAAGAGATTTACCTGAAATCTCTACAGCTGCTCCAAACCCACAGACGAAACACTAAGCCAATGTTTCATGCGTTTAAAGGGGAGACAACACATGGGCATTCCTGCAGCTTGTAAGGCATGTCAGATATCAGAGACTCATTGAGAGTCCCTGGGGTTGCCTTTGCTCTTGGCTGCTCCTGCCCTGCACAGCATCAGAGCCCCCAAAGAGGCTGATGTTTTATTCCTGGATATTGACATTAAACTATGTCCTAGTTGTGCTATTAACTCTACAAATCAACCAATTTTGATTCAGTGAAATATTCAAGACTATGAAGCATTTTATGAGGAAGTTAAAAAAATGTACATTATCACTTGAAATCCCTAGATATTCTCAGGGGTTGCTTGGCAAAGCACGGGGAAGAAGCAATCACAGATCCAAGGCTTCTTGAGTACTGCTTGAGAGCTTCCTCCCTCCGATTTCTCCTCTTGTTCTCTCCCCTCCTTTCCAGCTGTTTTTGTATTTGCCTGCTCATCAAGGGCTCACAGGTAAAAGACTGGATTCCCATGGACATTTGGATTTCAGGTAAACCACAAGTTATTTTTTTTTCTTTAGTGTAAGTGCATTCCAGGTAGTGCATAGGACATACTTCTCTGAGCTTCTTCCCTCAACATGTTAATATAGTCCAGTTGTGAGAAGAACATGCAAACACGAGGAAAAAAGCAAGTAGTGCACAGGGCATACTTTAAAAAAACTGCTTATTTAAAATAACTGATTTTCTCCTTTTCTATTCCTTGTTGTTGTTAACAGAGAGAATACTTTGCACAAGGATTTCTGCTGATTTCATGAAGGCATTCAAACAACCCACACTAGGAACTTAAATATCTTTAGTTCTTTTTAAAAGTAATAGTTATTTTGTTGTGTTGTTGTTAATTTCTAAGTAGAACCAATGAGAAACAAGTATTGGATTTAAAGTATTGAGATACAAAATTACTTTAAATGTCTGTAATTGTTAGTTTTCTGTTGCTGTGACAAAATACCTGAGAAAGTCAACTAAAGGAGAAAAGGTTGATTTTGGCTCATGATTTTAGTTCATGGTCAGCTGACTCCATGGCTGTGGACCTGTGGTGAGGCCCAGCATCATGGCAGAGGACATGGTGGGGCAGACCTGCTTACCTCAAGGAGGCTGGGAAGCAGAGTGGAGAGGGAGGAAAGGGCCAGGAACAGGATGTGACCTGCCAGGGCCTGCCCCCAGTGACCTACTTCCTCCAGCAAGACCTCACAGTTTTCACCAGCTCCCAGGACTGCCTTCAAATTATAAATCCATCTGTGAGTGAATCCACAGAGAGTCAGAGCCCTCGTGATCCAGTCTCTGTCCAAGAGCCCCACCTCTGAGAACGGCTGCACTGGGGACTCAACCTTCATCACAGGGGACTTTCAGGGACAGCCCAGATCCGAACCATGACAATAACCTTGTAAGTAAATCAAGGGGCTGGGGTTGTGGCTTAGTGATAGAGCGTTTGCCTAGGATGTGTGAGGCACTGGGTTCGAGTCTCAGCACCACATATAAATGAATAAAATAAAGTCCATGGACAACTAAAATACTTTTAAAAAAAGAAAATCAGAAATTAAAATGGCTTGATTTACTTATCTGAAATTTGAATTTAACTGGACCTTCTGTATTCTTATTTACTAAATACATCAAACCTGTGTGCATTTTTTTGAGACCATTGAAAAAAATGGAGTTTGGGTGTCTGACACCAGACATTCTGATTTAATTTGTGCAGCCTCGTAAAGGGGATTTTTTTTTAAAGCTCTTGAAGTGTTCCCAGTGTGCAGCCAGGGTTGAGAATCATTGCTGGACTAGCAACATCTAATTAGACAGGCATTTTTTTTTTTTTATCTTACTATCAGGAGCAGGGGCTGAGAGCCCTGCAGGTGAAAATCAGGGTAGAAAACCATGCAGTTCTGTCTGACGACGAGGTGGGCATTCACGACGAAGGTGCCTCAGAGGGCTCTGGGCATCAGTGATGCAGAATGGATGAGGGGATACAGGACACCACTACTGTTCTCCCTCTGGAGAGAATGTTCTCCTGACACTGATTTTGGAAACACGCGTGTTCACACAGACCTCGTGTAGGATGCCTGGGGATTCCTGCACTGACTCCTGCCCAGATCCTCAAATACTGTCCATCCCCCGGTCACCACCACTGATCCCAGATTCTTGCTGTACCAGCCCCTCTAGATGGCTCCCCACTCCTTGGGCCCCCAAAGAACCCTCAGCACTGCTGTGTGGCTCCAGTGAAGTTCTGGCACACTCTTCCCTCAGGGATCTGTCCAGATCACCCCTGTCAATGGCCAGAACTTTCGAACTCAGACAGAAGCCACTGGTTTCTTGGTCATTTTGTGCTGCCCTGGTTGTTCTCAGGACCTGGGTTGGCGTCTGTGTGGGTTGGTTCTGAATTGGCTCCAAGTTCACGGCAGGTGCCTGGTTCTGGAGCTGGGATTACCTGGGTCTGGGAGGGCTTCGTCAGCCTACACTGCATCTGGAAGCCACTCAATCCTGGCCTGCCTGCCCCCTTATGTCCTAGGAAGGGATGCCTGTGCCCGGACCCTTGACAGCCCCGAAGGGAAACAGCTGCCCGTAACGTTTCTGCACTACACATAACAAGAACTGGTTGAAGTCTTCAAGGAAAAATATGGATCCATAAGTGGAAAGATAGGACCCAAGGACCATCCTAACAGCTGTGTGGCTCTCGGAGGAGAGAAGCCACAGTCCGATGGCTTCATGTCCTCACGATGAGGAGGAGCAGATGAACCCTGTGTGGGAAAAGCTAAATAACAATATGTCAGACAAACAGTAATAATACTCCAAAGAGTGATGACATACCGAGGAGTAATGAGCTCTCCACCAGCTGGATGTGACTTCAGATTTATGCCTAACTGGCTTCTTTACCGGAGTGAGACCTCACAATGTGTGACTGATAAATAGCGGGGCTTGTTGATATTTTTATAGTGCCACTTCTCCCAGTGCAGAAGTCCCTGATTTATTACAGGTTTTAAAACTAAAATCTGGAGCACATTTCCCCATTGAAATGATATAATAAATGGTGATTAAGCATCAGACACCTGCTTAACCCCAAATGTATCTGTAGTGTACCAATTTTTCTACTTTATAGCCAGAATTGAGGACGGTGGCTCACAAATCACTTGGTTGCAGCCTTGGTTTCTAGGACAAAATTCTTCTTTCATTATATCCCCACCCTGAAGGCCTCTTCTTCCTTTTCTGCTGCAAGAGAGAGGGGCATTCTGGCCTTCCCCACCCACGAGTAGGCCTCAGTTCTCCTCACCCCTCCCCAGGGGGAAAGGTTAAGGGTGAGGGTCTGCTCTCCTCCCCTGCCTGAGTCATCCCCCTGGGTAGCTGGGAAAGGCCAGGGATTTTTGGTGGGAATTTCCAAAGAGGGTCCATGGGCCTGAGTTGGAAGGTAAAGAAGGAAACTGGTCCACGCTGAGTTACTAAGGGCCTCCTCGTTCACAATTCTAGAAAAAAACAACTCAAAGAGATGTAGGCAAGGGGCTGCCTTCAGTTCGTCCTGCCTCTTTCTTCAGGAGAGTGCCCAGCCACTGGCCCCGCCCACTTCAGGAGGGAGTCAGTCAGGGCAGCTGCTCTGTGTAGCTGTCATTTGCTTCAACAATGACATCATGGAACAGTGCGATCCAGGCTCAGCTTTCTCTCTGTTCTGTGGAGTCCACAGCCATGATTTCCCTGGCATCAGACCTCAGAAGGCATCTCTAGCTCAGAGCTCCAATGTCCCAAGTGTACTTACTAAAAGCTGTTAGAGGCCAAGGAAGGAGTCCCCTGTCCCCTCCAGATATGCCTTTGCCTTTGGTGTTATTTAAAAGCGAGCATTTGTTCCGAGTTGGTAGAGACAATGTTTTGTACTGAGCTGTAGCAACACTGCGCTGCCCTCCTCAATTTTCTGGGTCACTTTCTAAAGCTACATTTAGAAATGTTGATTTTTCTTAAAACTCAGTGTCTTTCCTAACAGTTACTGAACTCATCACTTACGTTTATTTTTTTTTCTTCAGATATAGAGTGATAGATCCAAGATCTAGAACACTCCTTTGTTTTCAGTGACCCCCCCAATCTCAAGGGAAATGGGGGCAGAGAGATGTCATCCTTAGGGAGAAGGGAGAGCTTTGCTCCAGCTGGTGCTGTGCACGTGATGGGGTGACGCTGTCCCCAGGACTGGGGACCAAGCAGGTCCAGAGGCAGAAGCAAATCTCCATTTAACCTAAATGCTGCATTTCCAGGACATCAAGCAAATATATATTTGGCCTTCCCCACTCCATTCAAAGATGTTTAAGTAACAGAGGCCAAAGAGAATTTTAAAAATGTTTTCCAGGGGCTGTGGATGTGGCTCAGTGATAGAGAGCTTGCCTAGCGTGTATGAGGCCCTGGGTTCCACCATCCACAGCACTGAAAAAAACCTTATTTTTTTCAAATATATATTTTTGGAAATTAGGTGCTGATCCCCCCCCTTGTAGTGTTAGAAAATCTGATTCTCTATTGATTAAATGTAAATATAACAAGTCTTCAAGAAAGGAAGAACCTGGGAACATGTGGAGTAGCTTATCAATTATCTACTCACCTACGTATTTGGCCAAAGATTGTAGAGAAACAGGAGGATGTAAAAGTAATAAGTAGAGGAAATCGCCTTTGCTAAACTAATCAGACTCATGGATGACTTTGTATTTCTGCGGCACAGGCTGGCATAATTCATCTTGGCAAAATCTCCACTGCACCCTTGTGTTTTAGTAACAGCAGAAAAAAAATATCAAAGTGTTTCAAAGATATGTGGGCACTTGGCCGACAGGACTGAACCAGGAGACCCCTAGGTTAATCAACGGGGGCTCATTTAGCTTCTGTTTTTATGGGAACTCAACTGAGGATCTGCCCACGTTCCCAGCCCTTACTGATCCCTCTGGTTCAAAGCACAAGTGTTAAGTGGAAGATTCTATAGGAGAGCAGAGACCAGAAAGCTCCATCTGACAAATCTTCCAAAAATCTTCCTTTAGATTGAACGAATAACTGGCTCAAATCAACCTTTTCAAAATTTTGCATTTTAAGAAAAAAGACCTTGGCATTTATATTTGATGATGATCATCAAGAGGAGAAGATGAGAGGTAAATAAATAAAACAAGGAAAAGAAGCAAGCTAAAGAACCATTGTGAACAGTGAAGACGTTTTTTTCCCCTTCAATAAGTTTTGTATCGGAAACTATGAGGCACATATAAAAATCTACAGGAAGTGGGAAAGATTCCTCATTACCTGCCTGGAGGCAATTCACTTGCTTTTGGCAAAGCTGTTATAAACTGACAAATACACAAGATGGATGACATTGTAACACACACCTAGTGCGGAAATGGAGTGCAGAATGAAATGATCCATATCAGGGGGAAAAAGGAGCCACGGAGAGGCTGAACAGCTGCGAGGCTTCCACACAGCATCAGCTCTGATAAGAAATCAAGCCCCGACTTTTACATTCATTTTCCTGAGGATGATAGCATCTTTTCTGTATTAGCTCCCTGTCATGATTCTATCAATCATGTCGGAGCCACTGAGTGAAATTTAACACGAGCGCTGCAGAACGTATTGCTTCGTTGATAACCATTTAAATGAACTCGTTTAAGATTAACATAATGCTAAATTATATGACATTACTTCTTTGGTACAACATAAGCTCAGCAGCTGAGATGCAAAATTGCCCGTCGACTTATGAATGGATCAAGAAAATGTCGTATAGATACATTATATTTAATGACATTAAAATCATTAATTCCTGTTTCCTTAAAAATAATCCCCAGGAGAGTGTAATTCCTTCTGACCAATTCGGTTCCATTTTGTTCATCTTGGCATCCAATTATTTGAAGTCAACGTTTTAGCGAAACATCTTTTAGCTCTCTGTACCTTTTCTGTTTAGTGTGTAGGGCTGGAGTTCCAGATTTGGACCTGTTTTTGAGATTATCTTCCTGCAATAGCCCTCCGGCCTCTGAACTTCTGCCCAGGGGAATTCAAGCTCTCATGCAGAGGTGGAGGGCAGTGAGCCACAGAGAGCTATAGACCCCACCTGCTCCATGATGTGTGAGGGGCTTTGGGCAGGACACCCCACTTAGCTTTTCTGCCTTCATGTTTCAAATGGCACCAACACAGCTTACTCCGTGTGATAGCTGGAAGAGAGAAATGACTCATTAGGGTCTTATTAAGTATAGCTACAATAAGGACAGTTTTGTTATGAGCACTGGGAAACGAGTCAGGTGTGTGGACATCTGGCACCTCATCTAACCTTCGCACTCAAGGGTACACAGTCTTGCGTTGGTCAACTTTTTCATTGCTGTGACCAAAAGACCTGGAAGAGACAAGTTAAAAGAGGAAATGTTGATTTTGGGCTCATGATTTCAGAGGGTTGATCTCTGCTGGGCCAAACTTATTACTCTGGTCCAAGGTAGGGCAGAACATCATGGCACTGGTGTGTTGGAGGAGTGCTGGTCTGTTCATGGTGACCAGGGGCGGGGGTAGGGAATGCCTCCGTTGACCCCACCTCCTCTAGTCACACCCCACCTGCATACAGTTACACCCAGTCAGTTCATTCAAACTAGGATGATTATGTTACAGCTCTCATAGTCTAATCTTTTTGCCTCTGAATATTCTTGTATTAACACGGCAAATTTTGGGGGGACACTTCATATCCAAACCATAACAGATCACACCTGGGAAAACTTCTCTCAGCACAAGGAGGGGGGAGAGTAATTATTTTGCCGTAGCTGGAGCTTAAGTTTCAGACCTGATGCTAGGCAGTAAGTTGTAAAAGTGTAAGTTATGTATTTAACTTTTTAGAGTCTTGGTTTTGGTCTATTTCAAATGGTGTTGATAATAGTGCCTTCTAGATTTTATAGCACTATTATGAGAGAACAATTAGTAGAGATACATATTTTAATAAGTAAAAGCCTTACTGCATATGCAATACTATCAATATTCATATTCATAAAACATATTACAGATAGCGTCACAGAAATGGATTTCTCTGCCCACCCCTTCCCTTAACACCCTTCTAGTTGGAATCAAGTCTTTTCTCGTCTGTACTCCATTATACCTTCAGCTTTGTTTTCACTCATTGTATTGGGTCTCGTGCTTTTATCACTTGAGTGTATATTTTTATGCTCAATAGAATGTATGCTCTGTGGGGCAAGGAACATAACTTAGTATTGATCATGCACAGTGAGTCTCTCAATAAATAAGGAATTGAATGTCCTCAGTCAGCTAGAGTGGTCTTTCTAATGATGGTAACCACTTCCGAACCCCTGTTACCTATCCCCTTCTCTGTTGCATATGTCACAACAATGTAAAGAATGGACTCAGGGAGCTTGAGATCTTGAACATTGTTGAATTTTTCACCAACTTTTTATAGGTGGAGAGTGAAGACACAGGTTACCTCCCTGTCTTTCCAGTATTCTTGTCTCAGCTCAAAAAAGTCTTCAGAATTTTCCACAGAAGATATTACATATTTACAAATATTTCTAAAGCTGAGAGCAAAATTTGAAAACTGTAGCCCAAAACTCTTAAAACTGAGGGAAATCTAGTTTTAAAAAACATTTCATTGAGTAAGACCATCCCGGTCTGCAATGACTCAAATTCAAAGGTGTAATGAATCTGAGGTAGTTTTTAGATATCAAGCTAATCCTCATTGACTTTGTTAACGATTTATTTCACAGAGCAGAAAATTGTAGTTTTAATGAAGTCTAATTTTTCATTTCTTTCATTCATGGGTTATATTTTAGTGGGTTATATTTTTAGTGTTGTATCTAAAAACTCACAGCCAATCTCAGGGAACCCAAATTTTCTCTTATGTTTTCTTTTAGAGTTTTGTATTTTACTTCAATGTGCACAATTTACTTTATGTAAGATTTGTGAGAGGCTGAAAGTCTTACAGGTGTCTGTCTGTTCCAACACCAACAGTCATCCTTTCTCCATAGAATTGCTTTGACTCCTTGAGGAAATATCAGTTGACTACACATATTTTGGGCTCTATTTTGTGGCATTACTTCATTCTTTCATCAATATACCACAATGTCTTGATTATTTATAGCTTTATAGTAAAACTTGAAGTTTAGTGTTAATATTTCATATTTGTTCTTCTCTTTTGATAATATACTGGCTATTTGGGGTCTTGTGCCTTTCTATATAAACTTTTGAATCAGTTTTCTGATATCTATAAAGGACCTTGCTGGGAATTTGAATCAAGTTGGGAAAAAATGACATCTGACCAATATTGAATTCTCCATTCCATGAATATAGACTATCTCTCCAATTATCTAGATCTTTGTTTTATTTCATGAAGTTTTCTAGTTTTCCATAGAGCACTCCTAGGCACATCCCCACCCTGCTGAGTTATTCATCTACAAATAACAGGAGAGATCTGCTGCCCCAGGTGTCCCTGACTCAGTCAGGCTAGGTGGGGACCCACAGCAGCCCCCTAGCAGCCACCAATCAGCATGGGACAGGGAAATACCTGGGATGCCAGATGACCCTCCCAGTGGTTTATGGTGGTTGATAACAAGTTGGGAAACCATGTAGTTCAGCACGTACACCCCTCTTGGCTTAAACCAATCAGTTCAAATGAATACCCCTTTTGTACTGACCAATCACCCCTACCCAACTTGTTTCTGCCAGTGAATGTGCTAATCATGTTTTAGAGTTGTTATTTGATTTTCCCGCGGTGTGTGATGATTTGCTAAGGGATGCTATGATGTATGTGAAGTCCCTGCCTTCTCCAAAGAATGTATAAAACTGCTGCAAACCCTGGGCTCGGGGCCTCTCAGCGTCACCAGTTGCTGTGTGTGTGCGTGCGGAGGACCGAGCTAGCTCGCAATAAACACCTCTTTGCTGCTTACATCGATCTTGGGTCTCTGGTGGTCTTTGGAGGTCCCGAATTCGAGCATAACAAACCCAGGGGTTCTTAACCACAGAGCCACATCCCCACCCCCTTTTACATTTTATTTTGAGACAGGATCTTGATAGTTGCTTTAGATTGCTGAGGCTGGCCTTAAACTCACGATCCTCCTGCCCCAGTCTCCTAAGTCACTAGAAATACAGGCCCGCATCAATGAACCTGGCTTAATATTGTTTTTAGTTGTTGTTGGTGCAGTAATAAGTGGTATGTGTTATTCTGCTTATTGAGCTCCCTGGATCTGTGACCGCCATTGATTTTTAGAAAAAGCTTTTCTGTCTACCCTTACTATTGCTACTCATTATTTCATATTTTCCATATGAAATTGTGTGCAGTTCTTGAGCAGTTTTTTTTTTTTTTTTTTTTTTTGGTACTGGGGATTGAACTCAGGAGCACTCCACCACTGAGCCCCATCCCCAGCCCTGTTTTGTATTTTATTTAGAGACAGGGCCTCACTGGGTTGCTTAGGGCCTTGCCATTGCTGAGGCTGGTTTTGAACTTGTGATCCTCCTGCCTCAGCCTCCCAAGCCGCTGGGATCAGCTTGAGAAATCTTATTGGCATATCTTCAGCCTCTCTGATTCTATCCTTGGTCATGTCCAGTCTACAAAGCTTATTAAAAGTACTTCATTTTCATTGAGGTTATTTTTATTTCTATCATTTCCTTTTGATTCTTTCTTAGAATTTCCGTCTCTCTGACTTCAATACTCATCTTTTCTTACATGTTTGTCTCCTTTCTCCAGCACAGCCTTTAACATATTAACCATCGTTATCTTAAATGCTCAATCCGATAATTCCAAAACTTATGTCATATTTGAGTCTGGGTCAGATTGTCTCTTCAGACTGTCTTTCCTTGACTTTCAGCATACCTTATAGTTCTTTGTTGAAAGTCAAACTTGATGTATTAGGTGAAAGGAACTGAAGGAAAGAGGCCTTCGGTTTGAAGCTTTATATTAATTTAGCTGAGACTTGGCTGAGTTCAGGGCTTGCTGTGGCTGTAGATGAGGCTTCAAATTCCTCAGATGCCCTTGTTATCTCCCCTGTTTTCTTTAGTATCCCCAAGAACTGAGATGTGCAGCTCTCTCTGATGTGATCCACTGTTGTGATAATGGAGCCTTATTGAAGGGTGGTAAGGAAGGTGGGGGGAGTGTTGTATTATCTGGTGCCTGAATCTTAGTTCTAAGCCAGTCTGTGTCCCTACTTGTGAGTTTCCCAAGTGTCTCCCAGCTCCTCCTCCCTCCCCTTTGGTGGGATAATGAGGCTGGAGGGGGCTAGAGTTGGGGAAGTGCCCCCCAGCTAAGCAAAATGAGGCTCCTTTCTCTGGTGATGAGCCCTATGTTAGGGAGAATGCTCTGAATATATTTCAAAATTATTACTTTTCCTCTCCTACTGACAGAGGCAGGAGGTGATTTTTTCTTTTCTCTTCGCTGTGAAAACCTGGTAGGGTTTACGATGGTAAAACTCAGGTGAAGGTGGGATCCTTTCAACCATGCAGCCTCCAGAGTCTCACAACCTCACCCTGGTCCAAGCCCAGCCAGTGGCAAAACACCAAAATTACCATTTTAATATTTCTATTGGTTTGTGCTCCAGTAGCCTCTGCGCCTGTTAAAATGATCCCAGCTGTACCTCTGTTTCTTCAGATTCTGGGGTTATAATTTTCCTTGTGACCTCAATTCTCTGATGAACCCAAGAAAAATAAATTATTTTCCAGGTTGTTCCGATTTTTTTTCTTATTGTGAGGACAGAAGGGACAACTTCAAAACCCTTGACAGGTTGCCGTGTAAACTGGAAGTCTGGCTTTTAAAGAAATAGCTGTCTTGCTGGCAGCTAATTGTAATACCTTAAAAATGTACTATTCTGATTAACCAGGGGCCCACTGCCACTGAAAATCAATATGTTAGGTGAGTAACTAGTTCTGACTGATGTAATTTAATTCTATTTTAGGAGCTCCCAAATTCACTAAAGATAGCCCCACCTGAGAGCTTCAACTCCATTTGCACATATATTAGGCTGTTTCAAGCAGTGAGGATTCGGAAGCTTCCAAAACACCCATTTCACATCTCCTCGCTGGAATTGCCTGGCACGTTTTTCTGGTAAGCCAGACACTGATAGGCAATTTGGCAGACGTTGCACAAACAGCTTCCCTTAGTTCTGCCTCCAGGGAGAAGCAATGCAGGCTGCTGTCTCCATTTACAACATTCTTCTAGGGCACAGCTGCCAGCCTTCTTGCCAAAACAAATAGAACTGAGCCTTTGCTCTACCTCGTGAACTGGCATTAACTATTTGTAGCCCAGAAAGATAAACTTTTTAAAAAAACTTTTTGATAAGGGTGTTGAACATGGTGGAAGAGTGGCAACCACTGTATAGGAGCTGCTCCCTAATGCTGAATAAAAACCAGAGTCCCCTGGTGGCATGGTGAGGCAGGTGGCCTGGGGAAGAGCACGGGGAGCAAGTCAGAGCCAGCCACAAAGTAGAACCCAGAAACACCAGTTCTTAGGATGGAAAGAGAAGAAAACGAATTCACTGCACCTGCGCCAGGTGCAGGGTGGCTCAGGGGGCAGGGAGCTCCCCTCCAGGGAGCTGAGAGTGTCCTAGTGAGTTTAAGAAGAAGCAGACCCACCATCTGAGCAGAAGGAGCCTCATGAAGTGAGCTGGCGGGGCAGGGGGTCCCAGCACTTCTCAGACCACAGAGTGAATCAGGGACGTGGTGGCAGCCTAGAGGGCACCCTTGTTTAAACCCTTTGTGTGGGAGACAGCGACTCCTGTGGTTTTCCTTGATTTCCTTTTTTCTTCTTTTTGTCCTGCAGAAGCAATGGCCACCTGTGCTTGACTTCCCTTTGGATAGGCGGCCACCCAAGCCTTGAGTCAGTCTGGGCTCAAGGTGAGACTGTGGCCTGGAGAAGCCCTGGGCAGTGGCTGCTGGCCTTGCAAGTGCAGAGCAGAGAAAAGCAAAGCAGGCTCCCTGAACTCTGTGACAGGGACAACGCTGACAGGGAGTAGCCGTGGGTCGGGGCTGGTAGGAAGCCGCTTTCTGTAGCACCCTCCACAGGCTTGGCCACCCCAGGGCCCCTATGCCTAGAAGTGTCTGGAAATTTGTTGAAAAAACGTGGGCACTTTCCACATTTCCCCCAGTACAGGGACCAAGGCTCTCAGAACTAGGGGCACAAGAACAATCCAGATCAATTCACAGGCTACCGGGGTGAGAGAACGGGCAAGCAGAAGCTGCTAGACCTACCCTCCCGTCTCCAAGTACTAACACACGGTGATGCCAAGGGTGAATTCTACTGTGAAATGCACAGCACTTCCCCAATGCTGGAGCTCAGCATGTCAAGTTTGTCCATTTGGGACCAGAGCTGAAAAATGAATGAACTGTACAGTAATTGTGTCCCACAAGCCTCCTTAGAGCTGAGGGACTCTAAAACCAAGCCTCAGACAGAAGGGTCTCCAATGGAAATGCCTCAGCAAGGAGAAACTGGGAGCACTTCCCGATTGCTGCTGCATTATCTGTTTTTTTGGAAAGTGTTTTCTGTGTCTTTCTCACGGTTTTCTTTACAGTTCAATCTAATTTTATATGTTTTTCAGCTAATTGGGTTTTTACTGATACTTTTCTTTTTTTCCATATCTGTTCTTTCCCCTTCTTTTTCAATCCTTCTTTCTTTCCTTATTTTATCTTCTCTCTTCCCTTTTTCACCTTTTTTTCTTTCTTTCATTTTTACAATACAATTTAGTATTGAGTGTACTATTATTAACGCTTAGCTTTCCAGCCTATTTTATATTATTATCACCGACTTTTTTATTGCCTACTAGAATAGTAGAGATTAGACACTTTGATTATGCTGATTGGATGTCTCCATGCTAAGATATTCCCCGGCTCAGGGTATACTGTAAAGAGAGAGCTGCTCACTAAGTGACTGTCACCTGACAGGGAAGAGGAAGGCATCACAACAGAGATCCTCACAAACACAAGCAAAAAGCCAAAAAAGACTCCCCAAACCTTGTAACCCCTAAATAACTGAATCCACAGATATGGAAGTAGACGCAATGATGGACAACACATTTTAAAACTTGACTGTTAAAACAATCAGTGACTTAGAATAAGATCAAAGTAATCTAACTAAGGAGAATGCACAGATTCTAAAGAAACATTTCAATAAAGAGATTTTTGAAGAACTAAACAGAAGTCTTGGATACGAAAGGAAAATAAGTCAAATAAAAAACTCAGTTGAAAGTCTCTCCAAGAGAGAAGTAGAAGACAGAATCTCAGAGCTTGAAGACCAAATGGACACACTTGAGTATTCAGACAGTATTAAAGAAAAAAAAAAGCACCTATGATCAGAATATCGAAGAACTCTGGGACAATATTAAGAAGCCTAAGTTAGCCTTACAGGTATTGAGAAAGGAACATAGAGCTAAACTAATGACATTGATAAGCTATTCAGCAAAATAATAGAAGAAAAATTTCTAAACTTTAGAAATGATGCAGACTTATAAACACTAGAGGCATTTAGAACCCCAAATAAACAAGATGAGAAAAGACCCTCTCCACAACACTTGATTAAAATATAGAAGACCCAGAACAAAGATAAAGTAAAGTGGCAAGAAATAAATTCAGGTCATAGTTAGAGTAAAACCAATCAAAACAACAGAAGATTTCTCAACAGAAACCTTAAAGTCCAGAAGAACTTGGAATGATATATTTTAAGCCCTGAAAACAAAACAAAATAAAAACTTGCCAACCAAGATTGCTGTATCCAGAAAAACTATGCTTCAGAATCAGAAAACAAAAAAACTTCCAAGCTAGGCATGGTGGAGCACGCCTGTAATCCCAGCAGCTCAGGAGGCTGAGGCAGGAGGATAGAGAGTTCAAAGACAGCCTCAGCAACTTAGCAAGGTCCTAAGCAACTTAGTGAAGCTCTAAGTAACTTAGTAATACCCTGTCTTAAAATAAAGAAATAGAAATAGCTTGGGAGGTGGCTCAGTGGTTAAGCACCTCTGGGTTCAACCCCCTGGTACCAATACAATAAAACAAAATAAAAATTAAAACCCCCAAACCAAAAAACCTTCCAAGATAAGCTAAAACTAAAAGAATTAGTGACTAAGACAGCATTTCAGGATATACTTATAAGAATCCTATAATAGAAGACAAACACACACACATACACACACACGTAACAACAACAAACAAACAAACAAGAGAACTTGGGAAAGAATCAATCTCATTAGAAGAGTAGATAAATAAACAAGAATTAGGATTGAAGCAAAATTAGGAATGACTCAAAATGGCAGGAATTAATACATAACAACACTGAATGTAAATCTATTAATTTCTTCAATTAAAAGATATAGACTCTCAGAGTGGTTTCAAAACAAGACCCATCTATTTTTTGCCTGTAAGAAACACACTTCATGGACAAAGATGTCCACAGGTTCAAAGTGAAAGACTAGAACATGATATTCCATGCAAACAAACCTGAATGTAAGCAGGATTAGCTACTCTCTGACGAAGCAGACCTCAAGCCAAAATTAGTTAGGAGAGACAAAGAAGGTCACAGATACTGGCAAAGGGAGCAATCCAACAAGAAGATATAATGACAGTAAATATTTTTGCCCCAATACTGGTGCAACTAATCACATAAAATAAACTCTTAACCATAAAGGTTTAGTACAATAGTAATGGGTGATTTCAATATACCTCACTCACTAATGTATAGTTCATCCAAACATAAAATCAATTAAAACATACTATTAATTAAATAGACTTAATGTCATCTACATAACATTCCATCCCATAACAGTTGGATACTTTATTTTCAGATAATTATGGAACTTTCTTCAAAACAGATACAATTTTAGACCACAAACTTGGCCTATTTTGGAAAGCTAATTAAGGACTATGTTGAAAAATAAATTATGTTACCTTAAATTGGAAAATCTAGAAGAAATGGATAAATTTCTAGACATGTATGACCTACCAAATTGAACCAAGAGAATGTAAGAAAACTGAAACAGACCTGTAACAAGCAATGAGAGCAAAGCAGTAATAAAAACCTTCCAACAAAGAATAGAAGATGGATTTTCAGCTGAGTTCTACCAGACCTTTAAAGAAACTAATGTCAATGCTCCTCAGATTATTCCATGAAATAGAAAGGGAGGGCACTCTTCCAAATTCATTCTATGAAGTCATATCACATTCATACCAAGACCAGATAAGGACACATCAAGGAAAGAAAATTACAGGCTAATATCATTGATCAACATAGGCACAACAATCCTTAGTAAAATAGTAGCAAATAGAATTCAACAACACACTGAAGTTAGTTTCATTGTACGGGTGTAAGGATGTTTCAACATATGCAAATTAATAAACCTAATATGCTGTATAAATAGGATCCGGTACAAAGATCACATGATTATCTCAATAGATTCAGAAAAAGCCTTCAAAAATTCAACACCAATTTCTGATAAAAACCTTGAAAAAATAGAAATGCAAGAAACTTACCTCAAAATCATAAAGCTTATCTATGACGACCCAAAGCCAGCATCATACTGAATGTGGAAAAACTGAAAGCACTTCCTCTAAACTCAGGAACAGGACAAGGATGTCTACCCTCATGACTCTTTTTCAAAATAGTACTTGAAACTTTAGCCAGAGCAATTAGGCAAGAGAAGCCAATAAAAGGGATACAAATAGGAAATAAAGAAGTTAAATTTTCTCTGTTTGCAGGTGATATGATCCTGTACTTGGGATACCTCTCCCCCCCCAAAAAAATTAAACCCTCCTCCAGAATATATCTAGAGATGATAAACAAATTCGTCCAAGTAGCAGATACAATATCAACATACAAATGTCAATAGCTTTTCTATACATCAATAATGAATCTTCTGAGAAAGAAATCAGGAGAACAATGCTATTCAAAATGACTTAAATGATAAAAACAAGACTAAATCTAACCAAAGAGGTGAAAGATCTATACAGTGGAAATCATAGAACATTGAAAAAAGAATTCAAAGAAGGCACCAGAAGATGGAAAGACCACCCCCCTGCTCCATAGGCATAGACAGTCAGAATTAATAAGGCTACAATAGTCATATTACCAAAATCCATCTACTGATTCAACGAAATTATCATCAAAATGCCAATTATATTCTTCTCAAAACTAGAAAAAAAAATCCTGAAATTCATATGGAAGAATGAAAGACCTCAAGTAGCTCAAGAAATCTTCACACACAAAAAAGTAAATTCGGAGACACCACAATATTTAATTTCAAATTATATGACAGAGCCTTAGTAAAAAAAAAAAATCAGCATTGTACTGGAAAAAAAGAAACGAAAAAACAATAAAACAAACCAGATATGAAGACCAATGGAATAGAAGATACAGAGACAGATTCAAACAGTTATAGTCATCTGATTCTTGACAAAGGAGCCAAAGATGTTGAATAAAATATAGCTTTTTTTTTTTTTTTAAAAAACAAACGATGCTAGGAAAACTGGATATCCATCTGTAGAAGAATGAAACTAGAACTCTCTCATCCTGCACAAAGGCCAACTCAAAATAGATCAGAGACATAGGAATAAGCTCAGAAACTTTGCAAGTGCTAGAAAAGAACCTAGGGAAAGTCTCCAACATGTAGGTGTAGGCAGCCATTTCCACGTAGAATTCCTGTAGTTCAAGGAATCATACCAAGAATTAATAAGTGAGATGGCACTAAACCTAAAAGCTTCTGCACAGCCAAGTAAATAACTAACAGCATGAAGAGAAAGCCTACAGAATGGGAGAAAATCTTTGCCAGCTACTCTTCTGACCATGAATTGTGATCCAGATATCTAAAGAGCTCAAAAAAAAAAAAAAAAAAAGCCAAATGACCCATTCAATAAGCAGGCAAATGAATTAAACAGACACTTCTCAAAAGAAGTACAAATTGTCAATGGCATGAAAAAAAAATGTTCTGCACTGTTAGCCATCAGAGAAATGCAAATCAAAACTACACTGAGATGCCATCTCACTTCAGTCAGAATGGCAATCTTCAACAATAGAAATGGCAATAAATTATGGTAAAAATGTCAAGGCAAAGACAGCCCTTGCACACTGCTGGTGGGAAGGTGAATTAACACAGCTACCCTGGAAACCATGATGGAGCGCCTTCAACAAACTAAAAATGAAACGATGATATTACCCAGAAAAGGAGGTATATACACACAGTGGGGTTTTATTTGGCCCTAAAGAAGAACAAAATGTTGTCATTTGCAGGAACATAGGTGGAACTAGAGAGCAGTATGTTAAGCACAATGAGTCAGAAACAGACAAGTTCTGTACATTTTCTCTGGTATGTGGAGCTATGGAGAAGAAAGGAAATGAAAGTCATCTTTGAAAATAGAAAGGAGACCATCAGAGGAGAGTACAGAGAACAGGGGGAAGGAGGAGGAGGAGGAGGAGGAGGAGGAGGAGGAGGAGGGGGGGGGGGAGAGGTAGGCAAATGAAATGGATCCAATTATGTTATGTGTACATGTGACTATGTCACAATGAGACCCACTCTTCTGTATAGTTAAGATGCACCAATAAAATTTAAGAAATCAAAAATACTTTTGTACTTCTTTTTAATTTTTAAAAAATGTCATTCCCATATATTAACCCCTTGTCAATCTCAATTTGCCCAGTTGTTATTTTGACAGGTAAACATTGAAGACCATCCAGCATTTTATGATCTATATTGTTCATCTCCCACTATGACCAAAAAGCCAAGATTTTTGTGTTGAACCATGGAGGTTCAGTATAAAGAAAGAAATAAGGTTTAGCTTTATCTCCTGATTTGTGAGTAGAAGACCCGGTTTGAGAACGTGTTCATAAGCAGAGCATCATCTTTCCTAAAGCCAGTCTGTCACATAAATATTTTTGCCAGCTATGTAAAAACAAAGTGGAAAGTTCAAGTGAAAAATGAAATCATCTTGGAAGCACTAAAGCCTGCGTCAAGCAACTTAAGAAAAGCTGCTGTGTGGATATCACAAAGTGTGGGGGGAATTCGCCTTGCTGGGTCATGGAGCTGCAGCTACGTCACCTGAGCCATTGAAGATGACCTGGGAGGGAGGCTGTTGGTTGAGACTCAGTTGTAAACAGTGGGATATGTTCTAGGAAAGTTGATCAGAAATGGATTTGTCACAGGGAATTGAAAGTTGCAGATGGAGCCATTTCAGGAATGACTCTCATATTCACAGCAAAACCAGGCCACTAAGGATGTGCTGCGCCTCCTGTCATTGAGAATCTCTAGAGCCCAGAACCTGTTTCTAGAGCTATGAGCTCCAGAAACACACTGTCTCCACCTTGACCCGAAAGCCCCGATTGTGGTGACCAACTCCAGCTCCAGCCCAAGCGGAGCAGGAATGCCTCTCACCGGCGAGACCTAAATAGCTCCTGGCACTCTACCCACCAGAAAATCTTAAGGATGTGACTTTCCGCTTCCTAGACTCTGAGAGAAAGTGTCCGGGATGAGCCACCCTTGGCATTGGTCACAGGCATTACCTGATGGAAGATATCTGATTTGTTTTCATGTTGATGTCTTTATTTATTTATCTATTTTAAAAAGCCCGTTTTAAACTATACACATTTAGTCGTATTTTAATTATTTTTCAGTTCCCCTGTTTTTTTTAGGAGACCTTCATATTGTCAGCCATGGTTTGGGCAAACATGTTTAATTCTCAAGAACGTCTTTCTGTAATAGTGTATTGGTGACAACACGTGAAGACAGGGTCTTTTGTCTTCTTGGCTTAGTGGAGGGGTCCTTGGCAAACTGGGACCACATACATGGCCAGCAGACTGTTGTCAAAAATTGCTTGTTTGTTCTTTTTTTTTTTTTTTTTTTTTTAAATCACAGCCACACAGATTTGTTGGCATGTTTATTTATCTGGGCTGCTTTTGTCCTGCAGGGGCAGAGTTGAGCTGTGTAGTGATTGCAGGGTTCACGAAATCTAAATATCCATTTTCTTCCCCAGAGAGGAGGGTGGGGGATGAAGCAAGAGCTGAGGCTGAGGAGAAGAACCTTCTTACCTTCCACAGCTGATGGAACCCATTGCTCCATGGTGTCTTAACCTGGAAAGTGGGAAGAATAATCAAAACCGTACATCGTACTGGGCTATTGTTTCAAGAAGGTGTTATGGTTTGCATATGAGGTGTCCCCCAAATGCTCATGTGTGAGACAAGGCAGGAAAGCTTAGAGGTGGGAGGACTGGGTTAGGAGAGCCTTAACCTACTGGGTGCGTTTGTCCCCTGATAGGGATTAACGGGGTGGTAACTGTAGGCGGGTGGGATGTGGCTAGAGGAGGTGGGAACCTGGGGGCTTGACTTTGGGGTATGTATTTTGTCCTGGTGAATGGACTCTCTGCTTCTTTACTGCCATGTCCTGAGCTTCCTTCCTCCTCCACACCCTTCTGCCACGATGTCCTGCCTTGCCTTGGAACCAGAGCAACGGAGCCGGCCATCTATGGACCGAGCCTTCTGACCAGTGAGCCCCAAATACACTTTTCCTCCTCCAAAATTGGTCTGGACAGGTCTTTTGTCACAGAGATGAGAAATCTGACGAGAACAGAGGGGTAAAGCATGAGCAGTAGAGTTCTGCTACTGAGCATGATATCATTTTCACAGATTTAACACATGCACACGGAAAACAATTAGAACATCACATAAAGCTGTGAAGTGAAAATGTGATTTCTCCCATAACACTCTTCACTCAAAACTGTTTTGTTCCTTGGGTGTAATTTCAAAAGAAAATTATACACTTACTCAAATGTATATAAGTAAACAGATTGCTTCTATTTTTTTCCTCTGACAAATCAGGTAATCCTGTCGTGTACTGTTTTGTGCAGTGTGGACCTGGGTTCCCATTCTGGTTGTTCCCGACCAGATATGTGGCCTTGGGCTGGTCATTCATCACTCTCTCTGGAAGAGTCCTTATCTCTCTGATCGTCATGGAAATGAAATGAACCAGGACATGTTAAGTCTGCAGCACAGCTCCCCAGGCACAGCATGACAAATGCCAGCCCTTCGTTGTCATTATTAATATGAGTATAGCAGGATTTCTAACCCAGGTCCCTGAAGATTTTTTAAATAGTATTTAGTGACCTGAACATTGACTCAGATTCCATGGCTCTCTAGAGGTCTTGTCTGGGCCAGAGGGTTCTCCTTTGTAAAGGGAAGGGGTCAGAGTGGATGATTGGCCACACATTTGCCACCTGAAGAGTCTATGGATAACATTTGTTGCCTTTCCATGTGTGGAGAGAGGAGGCGAAGCAAGTCACCCAGGAGTGGCTGGAAACGCCCACGCTGGGTCCCCTGTTGATGTGGGCTGCAGACCATCTTGGAGCCTGGGCCCTGAGCTCCAGGAATCTAGGGAGATCACCCCTAGGCAGTGAGGCTGTGGCCTGGGGCAGGTGCAGCTCCCTGGATATGTTCTCTCGCCTTTTCTTCTCACTCACTCTTCCCACAGGGCTTATGGCTTCCTGGAAAAAGGGACCATTGGCCAAATGTGCCTCCCTTCCTTCCAATCTGGCCCCCTGACCCTCACTCCTGCAGCCTGGGGTGGCACATTGTTAGAAAATAGTCCTGCATAAGCCTTTGCCTTAAACCCTGCTTTCTATGGAAGCTCTAATAAAACAGTCTATAAAACTTTTTTTTTCCTTATTGTTATCATAGTATCTAAGCAGAGAAATGTTCTTAGGATCGTTTTTGGAAACGCTGCTTCCTGTAATACTTTTGGCAGTTGATCTTCAGCCTTCCTCTGGTACTATTGGAATTATGAGCTTAGATTGTTCTAGATACATCTTCATCCTTTCCTAACACCCAATTCTGGCAGGCAACAAATGCTTTCTCGTCTGTTTCTACCCCCTCACTTCACTGCATTAACTCAGGTCAGGATGCCCTCCTGGAGGACATGAGCAGACTAAATAACAAGGGGAGGGGATGGTACAGATAGCCCTCAGCTACAGAGGTCATCTTGCTAGTAAAGCAGGACTGGGAAACACAGAAGTAGCCAAAGGGTTTCCAGCTGTTTTGTTTCACAGCTAAAATGTCACAGAATGGTCCAGGTTATATTTGCTTCAACTTTGCCTCACCGCTGCCAAGCATTCCCAAGTCTGGAGTGCAGTGTCATGGAACTCAGGCGAAGGCCTGTGGCTGCCCTTTCCCTCCTGCGTGAAGGTTCTCTGAGACACTGAAGCAAGCAGGTCAGCGAGGTGCTGGGGGGAGTTTTCATCAATTGCTATTATTTTCATGCCATTCAGGCGAAACAGTGAACAATTTAAAAGTAAAAGTCCAGAATTGCAGGCCCATGAAAACAAGAAACCCGAGGATGATGAGTCGGCCAGGCTTGGAGTACCTTTAATTCACTAAGAATTAGGTGGAACACCAGGAAGGGTAAGTGATATGGAGGTCGCATTTGCTTTGGAAAAGATCCTGTTACATTCAAAGAAGGAATAAACCTGTTGGGACCAAATCATGAGATGTAGTAGGTGCTGCTTCAGTTTCTCTGATATTCCAAAAAAAAGAAAAAAGAAAAAAAAAAGAAAAAGAAAAAGAAAAAAAAGAAAGAAAGAAACATGCAGTTTTATGACTCTCAACTGTCGCACACTGAAAACTCTGTTGAGCCTGGGAGCTTAGGCTTGATGCTCTTGCAGACACTGCTGCCTACTTAGAAAAAGGAAAGAAAAACGTTGACATTAAAGATGTTAAATGGAAGTGCTGGGAAGTGACATTGGCTGAATTACGTTGTTAGACTGTGAGCATGGACAAAACATGTAAAAACGAGCCCCATCCTTATGTACAAGGATAATGCACCCATCAAGAATGTGGGGGAGACATCAGTCGGCACCAATGGGTCAGTCAGCAGCTGTTTATGTGCCCACGGTATGTTTATGTTTCTCAGCCTCGCACTGTGACACCTTGGGCTGGGGGACTCTGGGTTGCTTGGGGACTGTCCTTCTTGAGGTGTTTTGCAGCATCCCAGGGCTCGACGGACTAGATGCCAGTAGCAACTTCCACCTCCAGTTGGGAGAATAAAAAATGTCTCTAGAAATGGCCGAAGGTTTTCCCAGGGAGCACAACGCCCCAGAACGCCCCCTGGTTGAGAAACCGGAGGCTGGTGCAGCCAGGATGCAGGAGAGTGGTAACGCGGAGGCCCGCCCTCCAGGAACTGAGGCCGAGATGAAGGGAGGCCAGAACGCAGAGGGGCTCAGACAACCCAGGAGAGTGCCCCACAGCGGAACGGCACAGGCGGGCGTTGAGATGAACTCCTGGGGGCTCAGTGCTGTGGCTTAGGGTTCTTTTTCCCTGTTTTTTGGCAAATGTCTATCAAGTGCTACCCTGGGACAGAGGCTGTCTTAGATTTTGGTAACACATCAGAGAGCTGGACCAAATCCCTGCCTTCGTGGAGCGCATATCCTTTTGGGGAGCGCTATGGCAGGAGAGGGTTTGGGTGTGTCCCCAAAGGTTTCTGTGTAGGAAGCTTGGTCCCCGGGAGATGAGAGGTGGAGGTGCCTTTAAGAGGCGGGGTCTAGTGGAAGGTGAGTACGTCATTGGCGTGCTGCCCTGGGAACAGGCCACTAGAGTTCTCGCGAGACTTTGGTTAGCTCCCGCGAGAGTGAGTTGTTATAAAAGGGGCAACCTTGGCCCCAGAAGCTCTTCGGCTTCCTGTCCGCCTCTTGAGCCTGCTTCTGGGTTGTTCTGGCGGGAAGGCTCCCTTGGTCTCTCAGTGCCTCCTTGACTTCTGGCATAACAAGTCAGCCCCATTTTTACTGTCCACATCTAGAATTAGCCATTTCCTTAAGGATGGATGCCATTATTATTATTATTATTATTATTATATACACGAACTGGGAGATGCACTAATTTTAGGTGTACAGCTCAATGAATTTTACCATATGTGTACACTATGATGTAACCACTTATCAGCTAGCAAGTTCCCCAGGGACCCTGTGCATGTATTTCCTCCTCTCCCTCCCTGTATGCAGAGGTAATTATATGTACATTTCAGATCCTTATTATCCTACTCAACATTATGTCTGTGAGAGTCAGCTATATTCTTGCATATAGCAGTAATCATTCTTTTTTCTTCTTTTTTTCATTGCTGTATAATATTTCACTCAACTTTCGATGAGTAGTTTGGTTCTTTGTAGTTTTTGACTCTTGTGAATAAAACTGACATAAAGATTTTTTTTAAAACCATGTTTTATCGTCATAAGGATAACAACTAATAGTCAGATGGGGTTTTTACACTGGAATCAACTAATGTTATTCCATAGCTTTGTGGCTAGATGTTTGGATTACTCTATTCCTCTCACCACCTTTTGGGCTGTAAGAACTGTGTGCATTCCTCTTGCATAGAAATAAGTTACTTCTCCACATATCCTTGCTCACCCTGCGAAAGCTCACCATGTTCTTCATCAGCAGGGAGTAGTTAGTTGAGATCCTAACTGCCATTTGTGACTCATGCACACCCGTGGAGTGAGCAAATGAGCAGCACTAAAATAGAAGTGAATGCAGACCCCAGGGGAGGCACACGGTGAAGACTCCCCAACAGATAGTGGCTCCAGGGAGCGTGGGGCCTCCGGGTTATGACGTTCATTCCTCGTGACTGTGTTGGGGGAGGCTTCTATTCTGAGGAGCATCCTGGTCCACTGAGTCTTTCCATGGAGCAATTTGAGGTTTATAGTCAGTGACATGGGAAGTTCCTCTGGGAGGACTCTGACACATCCCATGTGCCCACTGGGGTTGAGACTCAGGGTGTCAGAGCTGGAGCACCCGGCTGCAGACTTGAGCACGCACACATCCCTCCCCATCCTTCTGAACATCCCTTCAAAGAGCCAGAAAACCACTAAAACCCACACAACTATCAAAGCAAATATAGTTAAATGAAGAAACAGTTTCCATTTTGGAGAAATAATGCCGTGACATCTCTCTCCTTCAGGTGACGTGAGGACGAGGAGTTTTGCCTTAGCCGCCCCTCACTGCCTCACAAGGCAGCGAAGCTCTCCAGTTTCACATCCTCAGAACTGTGGAACGGTGAAGGTCCCTCCGCCCCTCTCCTCTGAGTTCATGTTGTATATGCACACATGCACACCCAGGTACATAAACTCACATGCACATACATACATACACTCACACATGTGCAAACAAATACGGATACCCACATACGTACATGTAGGTATGTATACCTATACATCATGTATGCACACAAAGTATGCCATGTGCATACACACATCTTCAAATTTAGTGTTATTATGTTAGATAGTTTCCTTGCATTCCTAGTTTCTTGACTGAATATTGGATGAAAGGATGTTGCGTTTTTTCAAGTGCACTTGCTGTCTGGGTTGAGATGCTCATGTGTTCTTCCTCTTTCTGCTAATGTGATGTATTACGTTGATTGATTTTCATGCGTTCAAGCCTAACATTCCAGGATTAGAATCTACTTGGACAGGGTGTGTAATTCTCTCAAAGTATCATTTAATTCAGTTTGCTAGTATTTTGTTGAGGATTTTTACATCAGTATTAATCAGGTAGTTAATCAGTATTAAATCTGTAGTTTTCTTACTAACTTTCACATCAGGGTAATGGTGGCTTTATAAAATAAGCTCAAAAGTCTTCCTGCTCTTCATTTTTGTTTTTTGGAAGAAGTTGAGGAAAATGGTTATTTTTCTCTTTAAATATTCAGTGGATTCTCCAAAAGAGCCAGTTAGTTCTGTCTTTCTTTGTTGGGAGTTTTAAAAATATGGATTCCTTTTCCTTTTTGGTTATATGTGCACATATATACATGTGCCCACATAATACAACTGTATCATATAAATGTATCAAATGTGTACACACATATATATACTCAGCTAATGCTGCACCCAACTATGAAAATATGAACGCTTTTCCTTTAACACACAAAAAAAGACAAGGGTGCTCACACTCATCATTTCTATTCAGTGTAATACTGGATGTTCCAGGTGAAGCAATTAGAGAAAAATAGGAAACAAAAACCACCTGGAATATAAAGGGAAAAATATATTTACCTCTGCAGATGATGTAATTGTGGATGACGTGATATGTAGAAAACTCTAAAAATTCCTTCAGAAACTATTAGAACTAATGAAGAAATTCAGCCTAATTTCCATTGCAAGATATAGAATTAGCACACAAAAATGCATTGTGGATCTATACACTAACAACAAATAACCCAAAAGGCACTTAAGAAAATAATCTCACAATAGCATCAAGAAGAATAAAATGCTTAGGAATAAACTTAACTGAGAAGGTTAAAGACTCAAATGATGAAAACTAAAACATCACTAATCATGCTACTTAATGTGATCTGCCAATTGACTACAATCTCTTATTGAAATTCAAGTGGCATTTTTTGCAGAAATAGACTAAAACAACCCTAAAATTCATATGGAATCTCAAAGACTCTGCAAAGCAAAGCATTCTTGAAGAAGAACAAAGTTGGGGTCCTCACACTTTTGATTTTAAAAATATTATAAGGCCATGTTATTTGAAGTAATGTGATACTGTCATGAACCAAATAAACATAATAACAAGTTCAGAAATAAACTTTCATATATTTGGTCAAATGAATTCAACAAGAGTACCCAGACCAAACAACTGGGAGAGGAGAGTCCCTTCAATAAATGGTGTCAGAAAAGCTGACAGAAGAATGAAGTTGGACCCTCACCTTATGCCACAGACAAAATTTACCACAGATTACAGATCTAAGCATAAGTCCTCAAATTATAAAACTCCTAAAAGAAAGCAAAGGGAAACGCTTTGTACTATTGGGTCTGGCAAAGATTCCTTGGATGCATCACCAAACTAACAGGCAATAAAAGAAAAAAGAGAAAAATGAAACTACATCAAACTTACCTGAAGGTAAATTGCTTCTCCATTGGTTTATTTATGCACAACACTTCTACTCTTCTTCCGACTTCTGTACCTCTCCCCTCAACACCCCCCACCAATTATAACTAATAAGAACATCTTATGAAGTCACCAAATGTCCTTCAGGAGCAAACAGAGGAACAAGACGGATGACAGAATGGGAGAATATATTTGCATATTCTATCTGTAAAGGATTAGTATGTAGAATATATAGAGAACTCTCACAACCCAGCAACACAAAGCAAACAACCCATTAAAAATAAACCAATGAATTAGATAGATATTTCTCCAAAGAAGATCTACAAGTAACTGACAGCCTATGAAAAGACGTTCCACACCAGTAATCATTAGAGGATGAAAATAAAATCACAATGAGATAAACTTATGTAGGGGGGGGATGATTACTATCAAAAAAATTAATAAATAAACAAAACAGCAAAAAACAAATGCTGGCAAGGATGTGGGTAAACTGGAATTCTGGTAGACATGTAAAACAGTGCAACTGCTTTGGAAAATAGGATGGGATCATGAAGAGGTGTTTACACACCCATGTTCGTTGCAGCATTATCCACAACAGTTTAGAGTTGGAAGCAACTCAAAGGCAGGTGAAAAGATGAGTAAGAAAATATGTTACCTATATAGAGTGGAAAATTATTCAGCTTTGTAAAAGAAGGAAATTTCTTATCATCCTACAATGAAACTCTACTAAGCAAAATGAGCCAGTCACATGAAGCCAGATAGTCCAAGATTGCATGTAGGTGAGGTATTTAAAGCAGACAAACTCACAGAGACAGAAATTAGAATGTTGCTTGCCAGAGGATGAGGGGAAGGAGAACTGGGAGTTGTTCAATTGATAGAAGTTTCAAGTTGCAAGATGAAAACGTGGGTTGCACAGCCTCATGCACATAAAGAACGCTCCGGAACTACTTAACAATGGTGGAGATGGCAAGTTTCCTCTGTGATTATTTAATCACAGTGAGAAATAGACACAGGAAGTCGTTGGACGTAAGGGAGGCAGGCACTGGTGTGTCACCAAAGTCCATGAAGACAGTGACCACCTTGCTTCAACCCACTTGTCTGACTCTGTGCAGATTTTAGCAGTGATCGTCCTGTCTCCTGGGCCTAACCCTGGTTCCAGGGGCTTGGGCAACAAGATGCTCTTTGGGAAAACCAGGGCACCTACAGGAGCAGCGTGGGCATTATAAAGACATTCTGTTGAGAAATATTAAAAAACAAATTCTCTCTGTACTTGGAAACCCCCTTGCCTTAAAGTGAAGCGCACTCAAGATCAATATGCAATCTTGTATTTTTTCCTCTTGACTCTCTGAAATCCCCAGATCTGTCTTGTTTATAATTCCTTGTGATTTGCATCTTGTCTTTCCTCCCCAGGCCCAGCCCAGGCTCAGCTCCATGCACCAGGAGACCTGTTCTGGCTGCTTCCTCCCCCAGCTGCCCTGGTGACTCTGCCCACTTACAGCAAGAGCTTAGTGTCAAAGAGGCATTTGGACGTGTAACAGCCACCGTGCCCCCTTTTTTACTACCTTCAACTTTTAAGTGGTTTCTAATTCTCCCTGGAAGTTAAGGTTCCTAAAGCCGTGGATGAGCTTCTGAATCCATTCGTCACTCATAATAGACTGAGTTTTCTGTCATCCTCTGGTAGAGTGTGTCCCATTGATAGGCTAGCAGGTGTAAATTGTCTCTCCGTTGATTTACTTAGACATCACACACGTACTTTCCACCCCTCTTCAGACCTTCTGCACTCTTCCCAGGACGCCCTCCATGAAGTATAACCAACAAGAACATCTTCCGATGTCACCAAATGTCCCCCAGGAGTGAATTTCCCCTCATTCAGTACTACTGGGTAAATGATTCAGCATTAAGGTGCTTTCCAAAGTGTTTTTTTTTTTTAATTCAATTCCTAAGCCTTTGCTTATATCATCCTTCTTCTTAGGGCTTAGGACCATTTTCTTTACCTGGGCAAACCTCTGGGAAGCTGAGCCAGGCCAGACCATGGAGGCTGACCCAAGGTCCAAGATTGGCGAACACAGGTGAACAGTTCAGATCTTCTACGTTGGATTCTTATGACAGCAGAACTCGACCAAGGCCTTGCTGTTGATGTCATTAGATTCGTGGTATTTCCAGGGCTGCGGCTTGGTCTTGCCTTCCTGCATCCAGCACTGTGACCTCTTTCCTGTAGTTGCTTTGAGGCTCTTGTTGGAAGTGGCCATTCTGTGCTTGACCAGTCCATCTTCTCTCTTTGTAGCCACCACAGCCCCATTCTACAGCCTCCTCACCCCCACTTAGATTTCAAGTGCCTTGGGGCCAGGAGCTATGTTCTATTCCACTGTTTGATTACATAATTTCCTCCATGGAATAGGGGCTGAATCTATATTTTATAAATTGAGGAAACATGAAATAAAGTACCATCTTGTAGAATCAAGAAGAGCCCTGTGTTATCAGCACTTCGCACTTACCACCCTCTCTGCCGATCACTCACACCTGTGTGTGCACTGACGGGCGACGGAGCTGGGGTCCTAGGATGGGTAGGGTGTACTGGTGTGTTTTCACTCAGTGGCCTCTGGGGATCCTGGGAAAGTCGACCTCTCATGAGCAGATATTTTCCTAAGTGGAATAAGGGAGCATTGTCCCGATTCTTAACATGATTGTGAGAGGCTTCAAATTATGCTTCAGAGTCTAAAATATATTTATCAGCAAATATGAATCAAACTGATGTCATGTAGGGGTCTCTCTGTGCTGGTAATTCCTTCCAGAGCTGCAGGAAGGTCAGTTTTTTAGGCCTTCAAGGGCTCTTTGCGTCCATAATTTCAGCAATACCATGGCTGGCTCCCTGTTGAGGATTGGAACCGATCGAGGACCTTGACAAAGAGAAACCCATAGAATTAAGAAGACAGCATCAAGCTTACAGAGTTTGATAAGGTAGAGATCTGCACGATGAATTTTTATACATCTTTTGGCACGTGTTTTTCCACTTTTGGAATCAAAATCAAACAAAGAAGCTTTTCAGGAACAATTTTAAGGGTCTGGGGCTGTAGCTCAGTGGCAGAGCATTTGCCTAGCATACAGGAGGCCCCGGGTTTGATCCCCAGCACCACAAAAAGCAAACAAATAAAAAATGTTAACTTTGAAGGTATTTGCACTTAGGTTCTGAGGGGCAGAATGAGCCTGCGGATGATGAAGTGGGCTTTCCTGATTGCTCAGGACCCCAGAATCATGGGGAATATTTACAGATGCCTGTATTCACTGCTCTCCTCTGAATAAATTTTATGTGCTTAAAAAAATGCTTTTTGAACAATCAACCTGCAAATTTTTACCATGAAGCGATAGCATATAGCAAAATAGTGACACAGGACTGTCACCAGTTTCAGGTACTTGAACATCTTTATTTCGATGAATTTCTCCTCTTGAAACTGCCTCACCGAGAACCATTTCCTTATAAAATTCACTTACCTGCCTGATGCTCAGCCCAGAAGCAGCCGTGAAGTGATCTTTCATTTACTTTTTTTCAAGATTAAAAATCATAGCTTGAAGGTGTTTTTACTAAATGATGTGAATAATGCTAGGGAAAGAAGTGGCAACTAGTATGCTTTTAAAAATTATTCCACAAATGAGACCTTCTATCTTGTTGGAACTATTGACCCACTGTTAATGGATGACTATATATTCTGGGTTTTATATTGGGACAGGTTTTAGCAATCAATATTCTAGAAATTATGAGACTGATAAACTCCTTGAGTATCTGTGTTATTGAAGAATAAAGCAAAATAGACTTCAGGAAAATAAAAGGGATAAACAGACAACTGTTACTATACAAATCCTTCATTTCCAGGGAAACAGTTATTGCTCCCAGGATTACGGAAGAACACACTATTGCCAAGTGTGTCTGATGAAACTTGCATTTTTCTGAAGCCTACTAAATGGGCAATGTACTAATAAGAGTTGCCTCTTGAATGTAACATAAACTGTTAAGGTGTTAAGGTCTGAAATGTTCTTTAAAATTTAGCTGTTAGAATCAATCTTTTCTGCTTAAGGATTTTTGGTCAACAAATTGTAATTATATATACTTATGAGGTACAATGTAATGTTTTGATATACGCATAAAATGTGTCAAGATTAAAGCAAGCTAATTAACATGCTGTCACCTTGTTTACGTAGCATTTTTTAAAATGGTGAGACATTTGAAGTTTACTTTTCTAGTTATTTTGAAACATATATCACTGTGAACTATAGCCCCACCACTCCACAATAGATGTCAAACCTGTCTCCTGTCTATTTGGAACTTCGTACCCTTTGGTTGGCAGTTCTGCATTCCCTCTGCATTCCCTCCCTCCACACTAACTTTCTTAGATTCCACGTGGAAGTGAGGTCCTGTGGTGCTTGTCTTTCTAGTTAGGCTTATTTTACTGAGCACAATGCCTTTTGGTTCCAATCGTGTTATTGCAAATGACAGGATTCTCTTTTTTTCTTTTATATGACTGAATAATATTCCATTGTGTGTGTGTGTGTGTGCATGTGTGTATATACCATGTTTTCTTCATCCATTCATCTGCTGACAAATACTGAGGTTCATTCCTCTTGAGGGCCACAGCTGAGTTGGGAGGACGCATAGCATTTTTGCCAGAAAGGAGTGGTTGAGAGGTGACGCCAGCAAGCCATTGAGATGATGATGGTTATGTTAAGCTGTGTATTCAATTGTATATTAGACCCCTGCTGTCTGCCTTGGCCTGCTACTTTGGAGTTCTCGAGGGGATTTCTGGGGAGTTGGCGTTGGTTGGGGAAGTGCCGGAGGAGGGATTTCCGGTTGTGTGGTGTTCCTGGAAGGGCCACGTGGGTGGTGTTGGCAGAAAGCGTGTGTGCAGTGCCGGTGAGAGTTGAAATAAAGTAGTTGCTGTTTGAACCTACAAGGCTTTGTGGCGGCTCGGTTATTTGTGCCCAGCCAGACTGTGGCACATTCCATGTCTTGACTATTATAAATAGTGCTTCAATGAACATGGGTTGCATGTTCATGGTTGAACATGAACATGGGTTGACATAATGTTTACCTAGTGGTGGGATTTCTGGATCACATGGGAGTTCTATTTTAGTTTTTTGAGGATGTGTGATACTGTTTCCTATGCTGGAATTTACATTTCCACAAACAATGTACAGGTTCTCTTTTCTCTGAACCCTCTCCAACACTTTTGATCTTTTGTCTTTTTGTGGAAAGTCATTCTAGTAGGTGTGAGATGATACCTTGCTGTGGTTTTAATTTGCATTTTCCTAGTGATTAAGGATGCCGAGCATTTTCTCATGAATCTGGAATTGGTCATATATCTTGAATTGATTTTCTCATGAATCTGGATATTTGAACAGCATCAAATATAGTCTTAAATACTGTAGCATCTACTGACCTGTAGTCATTCATTGGCCTATTTTAACTGATGTGAAAGTATTATTGTTATTTTAAATAAAAAACAATAATATTTAAATATATGTATAATGCTACTACTATGACTAATGCTAATTATTCTTCCATTGCTTACTAAGTTTGCAAGCTGTTAGCCCCGTATTAGAAGGCAGTGGAGGTAAACCTTGATTTCTCTGATTTATTATTTTTGTCTCTGGAATCTCCAGTCATTTCAGAGGATAATTTAGGGGAGCATTTGCTTGATTTTAGCCTAATATTATTTGTAACGGGTCAAGTTGACTCTGTTACTTCAAATTTTGTGACATGTTTTTGTAAGATTTGAGAGACTTCATCATTTTGAAACTCAAAATCCTGAGAGATCATTTTTAGTGGTGAAGTTTTCCAGGAAGACATCACATGGTGTTTTATTAACAGAAAGACATCAAGATGGATGACTGTCTTCTTCTAATCAATGCCAGAATTACAGTTTAGTAAGAGTCACTGAAATTGCACAGAGAAATTGGGAAAACCACACAAAACGCAGAGCATCACAGCCAATTAGAGACTTTGGGGAATGGGCCTTTGGGAAAACCAAATCTTTCTAGTAACAGGTTTTCCCATATGCCTTGGTGAGGTATTATTTGAGTGCGAGGGAGAGAAGTTCACTTAGCCTGGGATAAAATGTAATAGTGGAAGGGCCATGTGCTCTCTCAGGTCACTCAAAGGCAGGTGGCACCACGGAGCCTCAAGTGGCAGTAGAATCGGCAACTTGAACTCTAGGGTCTGGGTCCTCTCCAGCTCCTTCTGTTCTGCCCCTTTGAGGGCTCCCAGGGAGGTGGGCCTTCGCTGGGGAGAGAGGATCATAGTAGCTCAGACTGGGTCAGGAGCCCTATAGTCCTAGCACGTGTGTCTAAGGACCTAGGTCTGGGCCCTTTCCTTCCCGGGGGTGTGGGAGCAGCCTCTCTGAAAGGCACTGGCCACATTAGCATCTCAGCACTAATAAGCCATTTGGGTTAGCCAAGCTCGCTTGCTTACTTGATAGTAATAATGGTTAATTTTTTTTCTAAATTACATTCTAAACGCACCAGGGGAGTGCTTAGAAAACAGTTCAGACTTTTTGCACTAATATATTCTCATGCTGACCTGGTACAGCAGCAACTATCAAAGCCAATCATACTCTGGGGGATGGTCTGTGATCTAGAGTCATTTTTTTTTTTTAACTTTCCTTCTTTGCTCCTCGCCATTATCCATCACTATGATCACTTATGTACTTTTCCATTTTACACTTTTTCCTACTTTTTTGGCTTGGAAGTCAAGGAATTCCTTCCTATGATTAAATATCATGTAAGGATAAATAGTTTTTGTTTCTTTCTTTTGAGAAAACATCAGGAGCTGAGAGCATGAACATTTTCCAAGTGTGCTGGTCGCAGGGCTTGTGACCCCGAGGTGCCTGCTTTGGAGTAGGCAGAATAGAGGAGGTCTGGCTACCCTGGGTTCTGTTCCCAGGCTCCAGCATTTAAGCACATGATTCCCTTTAGTCGATTGCTTTACATTAAAGATTTACTTCCTCTGTGGGTTTGGAAATTGTTTCTAAAAGCCGGCTTTTGGGTCCACATATGTAATTTTCATGAGCCTGTGCTGACCTATCTGTCTGATGGTAACGGAAACAGCAAGAAAAACCAAATGTCGGTGGTCACGTTTTGTTTTATTCTCAGGATCGGCAGAAATTCTTTTGACACTATTCACCAGTTTTTTCTTCAACTTGCCTCAGATTTCTCTTACCCTTTGCATGGATTTGTGGAGGTGCTGTCCTGATATTTTCTCTGTGGGCCTCACTGAAGTCTCACTGAGCTCAGGGCCCTTCTTAGAGACCCTCAGTTGCTGTGTGCTTAGCATCTTTATGATGAGTCTGGTTTTGTTTCATGCATGAGCTTCATTGGCAGAAAATCATTATTCCTTATTTCCTTGCTTAATGCTTGGGAGACATGGGCTTGGCCTTCTGCGCTCCTGAGTGGATACTTGAAATGAGTCAAATGCATCTGCTTTAAGTAGATATTGACTAAGAGAAATGAGGGAACACCCTAGATACTCAGCCCACATTGAAGTCTTTGTTCCTGTTCTTTGTTTTTTAATAGCATATTATTTATTTGGACAGATTGGGACTCCTGTACGTGTTTAAGAATTTCATCCCAGCCTGGGTTTGATTCTTAATAAGCATTTCACATCTGTCTTTCACTGGAATTTCTACTGCTCTAATTACATGGGTTGTTTAGCAACCATCTTATTTGCAGTATACTCAACATGTTTGCTGCATGTCTCCTTACTCCAAACAACACTTGTAAATCACAGCTAGGAGAATGTCAATATCTGTAATATTTTCAAAGTCATTGCAAACAAAATGAAAAATAAAATTTGAGGGCTCAAAAGGATATTCAAAAATATCTACTGCAGTGTCCCCATTTGAGTGAAAGAAACTGAGGCCCAGAAATTCAAAGATCAGGAAATGCAACTAGTCAGTGGTATGCCCAGAATTTAGTATGTCCCTTAAGAGAAGATTCAGGTTCTTGGAGGTGACTTGGGGCTAGAGGCCATGGGGTACTGTTGTCATAGAAATATGAAGATTCAGCCTAGGGGAAAAAAGAAAAAAAAACCCTCAAGAAGGCTGAACTTACTGGGTTGACAGAAATAGCCATGATACATTTGTTTGGCTAATACCATAAACAGATTGGATTTGTTAAATGTTTTTGACATTTTGTCTTCTATATTCTTTCTCTCCCTCCTCCTCACATCCATCCTGTGATTTTGCATTTTAGATCTTTTATGTCTGTTTGACAGTGTTGCCTTTTGATATTTGACTCATAGAGGGGATTTTGGAAGCATGACCTGGCTGTGTGGTCTTCTTGGCCTGGATGTCCTCTGGCCCTGTTTGGAAAAATAGCTAAAATAATCTGGCAAGTGTCTGTCTGTCTGTCTGAATGAATCCCAGTTGGCTTAATTAGTACACTGAAGTCCTAAGAACCACTCCAGCTACTTCTTATGGAGCCGGTGACAGGCAGGAAAGGAAAACATGTGCAGCTTTGCCTGAAGTGGACCTTCGCCATGCCGCTCAGGTGAAACCTGCAGCCAACAAAAAGAAGTGTATGATTTCACGGAAGGAAGGACAACCACAACAGGATATGTGGCTGCAAAGATCTTCCTGCAAACCAGGAAAAAGTGTGGGACTAAGTTTTTTCATAGCATTTGCTAAAAAAATAAATTCAGGTTCACACATTTATATCTTGTTTCGACACCGTGCAAAACACAATCCCGGTGCTTATGGGAGATATGGCCTTCCCTGGGCGCAGCTGCCACAAAGTGGCCGCACCATCCAGCTGAGCATTTATGATTGTGGTGATGAGCCCATTGCTCTCTTTCCTCAAGAAGGCAGATGAGAACCCAGCATGCCCTGCTCACCTCCACCTCATGGGAGTTCCCCTCCGACCTCACTACCGCTGGGAGGTGAGGTCCCCATCGCCCTCGGTCACCTCTCCAGATCCTTGTTCTGTGCTCTCTGGAATTCCTGATCAACACCATCTCCATGTATACTCCTTTCCTTAGACCTTCTCTCCAATTTCCTGGTGCTCTCCAACCACGTGCCTTGTGGCTCCTTCTGACCATGTGTCCTCCTTCCCCTTCAGAAGCTGTGGCTCTGTTGACCTTGGTTGCCACTGGGCAATGTCACCCATATCCTGTGAGTCAGGGTTCTCCAGAGAAACAGAATTGATAACAGACTCTCATAGCAAGACAGGAGGGACTAGGCATGGTCATTACAGCCCTCATTTCTATAACTGGTCACGTGGTGGCAACTGGTATAATGACCTCCTTCCAGTACCCATTCCGTATCTGTTTCCTTCAGTGAGCACCTGAGCAGGCCATGCTCTTTACCTGTCATGGCGACCCAAGCCTTCATTTCTGAAGCCTCTGGGCCATGGTAGTCCTGCCTGGATTGGATAATTAGTTTGTCATCAACCTGATCCCAGGATATGGTAGTGCTAAGAGACACCCTAGGAGGGGGGGTGGTTTCCTGTATTGCAGACACATTGTCCCTTATTGCTGTCAGCAGAGCGATCTCCTCTTGTTAGCCAGGCTCCTTCAGTGACCTCCTCCTGGGCCTGTTGATTCAGGGGCTCAAGGAGCTGGAATTCACCGGGTGGAGCCTCCACTTCCAGTCCAGTAGAGTTATCCTTGTGCCTTCTGGTGGATGCGCTCCTCCTGCGGTGACAAGGACACCGGGTCCGCAGAGCACGAGACTGTGGGAACAGGAAGCAAACGTGCACATGGGGCAATGGTGAGTGGTTCCCAACAATGGCGCAGTAATGCAATCCAACAGCCCTAATCTAAGCAGATTTCCAGCAGGCACTGAGGAAAGTTCTGAAAATCTGAAGGCTGAGAAATCCCACCATCTGCCACCGGCAAGCTGGAGACCAGGGAAGGTGGTGGTTGTTCTCACCTGAGTCTGATCACCTGAGAATCGGGAGCCCTGATGGTGAAAGTCCTGGTCTGAGGGCACCAGACCAATGTCCCAGCCCAAGCATCCGGGCCAAGAGTAACAGTTCTCCCTGGCTCTGTCCTCTTATTCTACTTAGGCCCTCTATGGACTGGATACGGCCATGCTGGGGAAGGTCCTATGCTTTACTTGGTTCCCTCATTCTTCTGGAAACTCCCAGACACACCCAGAAAGGTTTAGCCAGATACGGGGCATCCCGTGGCCCAATCGAGTTGGCTCCTAACATCCCCCATCACACCCATGCTCTTTCTACTGTCCCCTGCTCCCTCTGTGACTGAAGCCTTCAGTGGGTCTCCTTCTTCCTTTCATATTGATCTCGGCAAGATCAACATCTGGGTGGATAAATATATAATAACTGCCCCCCCCCCGTAGGTCTTATCTCTCAAAGCAAAATTTAAAATGTTACTTTGCAAATTTTGTGGCTTTATGGAAATCAGTAGGCTGAGCTATGTATGAAGGGAACAAATCACATATCTGAGAAGTCTAAACTTAATAATAATTTAATTTTAAAATTCAAATTTGAAAAATTACACAAATCATGGATTGAGCAGCAAAGTTTAATTATTTTCTTTGCTCAAAAAATAGATTGCTGGGGCTGGGGTTGTGGCTCAGCACTTGCCTAGCATGTGTGAGGCATTGGGTTCGATTCACAGCACCACCTATAAATAAATGACTAAAATAAAGGTCCATCAATATCTAAAAAAATATTTAAAAAAATAGATTGCTTAGTTGTCTCACATCTAAATAATGGCTGACCTGTAATTTTTGTTTTAGTCAGGACATTTAGATCAAGTACTGGTAAATAAACAACTTCAAAGTCTCTGTGGTTTGAAATAGTAAAGGACTCGTTCTCATGCATGCTGGATACTCAGTCAGGACAGACAGGGGGCTCTGTTCCACACGGACACTCAGGCGTCCAGGCTGGCTGGGCTCCACGCTCTGGGCAATGCATCAGGAGGGATTCAAGGTCACTACAGCGGGGATGAGACTGGAGAACCCACACTGGGACTTCATACCTGCCTCACTCTTGCTCATACTTCTTTGCTCAGAGCGAGACAGTCATGAGACCCTGCTGAATGTGAAGGGCAAGAAACGCAGTCTAACCTGTGCCTCAGTAACACCTCATGCGGTCTAACTTCAAGCCTCTCTAGTGTTCTGTGAATTGCATTCACGACATATGCATAGGAATTAGTATAGGAATAAGTGGAAAAAAGTGAGTTGATCAGGAGGAGGGAGTGGATTCAGAGCCTCGGGCGCCTCAGGCTGAAGGTCAAGACTGTGATATCAGAAAGTATGTGTAAAACAATCTCTCCTGGGGGAGACATGTTCAGAGGCTCTGATGCTTCACCAGTTGGTTTTAGGGTGGTTCCTTGAGCAGTTCTGCTTTGTCCTGAGGAGCAACTGCACTGAGGAGTGTGAGGCTGTAAGGCTAAGGACCAGAGGGGCGAATTTGAAGGTAGAGTTGAAGGTCAGCACAAGGAGGTGGGATCTCTGGGAGTGACCACCAGGGAGCCCCTGCATCTTCTGTGCAGAGGAGCAAGGAGCTAGGAGCCACGTTAAGGGGGTGAGGACTGGATAGAGGGGCTGGTCTGCATTCGCCTCTCCTGTGACATGTTCTTAACATCTTAACCATGGGCTGATGTTTAAAGAATATAAATGAGAAAGATGTTGGCCAAGTACTTTGAAAGCTTCAGCTACTTAATACAAAGTGTGATTTTTATTGCACATTGCCATTTGGGATTTTGAAAGATTAATCTGTAACTAACTTTCACAGACATATTGCAATGATGTTTTGAAGGAAGAACTCATATTTATGTTACACCCATTGGAATGAAAGTCCTTCCCTGGTATGTGCATTCTAATTTCGAGGAGGGATGCGCCATTTCTGGATTTCACTCATTTGCTGATTTCACTGCTTGCGGATTCGTCTCTGAGAAATGACTTTTAGAGTGAATACCGTTTCTTCACGTCCTCAGAATTATTCCTGGACCTGTTATGGTACTCTGGAAGGGCAAAGCCTAGAGCAATCTTCCTGCTGCCAGAGACCCCAGGCATTTTTTGTCCAGAAGGTTTCCTTGTACAATCAACCTTGATGAATGTACTATTGCGCCTTCTGAAAACTATTGTATTTCCTTCCAGAGAACCTAAGGTTGCTGACTGGTTGTTGATTTTCATTCACAAATAGTTTAGAGTTACATCACACACCAAATGTAAAGGGCTGCGTCCACAGAAATGCCAGCCGTCCCTAACTGTGGGCGCCTCAGACCAATTGAGCTGTGTCTGAATGTGTTTTATACTTTCATGAAAACAGAAGATGTCTTTGCAATCTTGGTTAGTAGGTTTTTACCCTCAGGCTTTGGAAAGAGGGAGGGAGAGGGAAGGAGAGAACAAAAAGAAGAAAATAGAATAAGGGAAAATTGGTTGAGTTGTGACAAGCTATGAGATTGTTAATGATAGTGATATGGAGTTCGGTTTTGAAACTTAGAAGATCTCAGAATAAACTGGGAGAGGCTGGTTCTCCCCCAGTTGCTCATTTATGCCATAATTGGTATTACCAATAACGTGTGCTAGTGTATTGATTTTTGTATAGTTTATTTTCCCTGTGACAAAGGATGTAAATTTGAAAAGTGACAGGTGTGGATCATTTGGGGACACTGTAAAACCCTGGTCCAAATGGGAATCAGGCCCATTTGTCTCATTATTGTCATCATGGTTTTCAGATCCTTGCATGTAACCAGATCCAGACTTTTAAGTGAGCTCTATACTAATGATACCTGCTTTGAAAAAAAGAAAAAGAAAGGAAAGAAGAATAAAAGAAAGAGAAAAAAGAGGCCTAGCAGTGCAAAGTAAAAATCAATACATCATGATTCCCATTTATTTTTTGGCAGGGATATAGTGAACATGCTAATAATTTAAAATTATCTGGGTCAGTATCTGATGTATTGAATACATCACCAAACAATGCAGAGGCAGCAGCAGAGTAGAGCTAGAAGCCAATTAACACTTCCCCTGTGTATCGCCACACATGCGTATTGTTAGGTTGTGTTTTATGATTCATCTGTGGAGGCCCTTTTGTGATCTGGGTGGTGGTGGCACTGAAATACATCAGTGAGGATTTTCCCGTGGAGCCCATGGTGTGTGCCACAGTGCACAGTGAATACCAGTGATGGATTTTGTTGAGGAGAAAGAACAATCTGATAAGAAATAAAATGAACTGATAAGTATTTTCTCTATATATGTGTATTCGACAGAATTCCAAAAATGACCTCAAGATTCTACACCCTCATCCCCAGGCCTGTGAACAGAAGGAGTTAACACTTGCATGGCTGTGTTATAGCATATGACACAGTTGACCTTAACATAGGGGAATTATCTTGGTGCGCCTAACCTCATCACATAATTCCAAAGCAGGGAGTTCTCTTTGGCTGGTAGGAGAAGTCAGAAAGACTCAAAGCATCAAGAGGACTCAATATATATGTGTGAGAAAGAATGTGGGTTGCCAAGAGAGGTACAGTTTGATGGCTAGAAAGGAAATGGGATCCCCATCCTCCAGAGGCAAGGGACTTAATTCTGTCTTTAACAAGACTGAGCTTGGAAGAGGACCTTGAGATTGAAGTGTGTTAGTCAGCTTTCTGTCACTATAACAAAATACCTGAGATAATTAACTTATAAAGAGAAAAGGTTTCTTTGGGCTCACAGTTTCCAGGTTCCCTGAAAGATTAACCCCATTTCTTTGGGCCTGGAGTGAGGCAGCACATCATGGTGGGAGTGCATGGAGGAGCAAAAGTACTTGCATCATAAGCCTGGGAGCAGAGGAAGGAAGGGAAAGAACCAGAGCCCCACAATTCCCTTTGAGGCAGCACCCCAATGACCTAAAGACATCTCACCAGGCTCCATATCCCAAAGGTTCCACCACCTCCCGATAGTGTCCCAACAAGGAACAAGCCTTTAGCATGTGGACCCATGGGAGACAATCAGTATCCAAACCCGGTGGGAACATAGCTAGCTCCTGTCTTGATTTCGGCCGTGTGAGATCCTGAGCAGAAGGCCCAGCTACTCCAACCTGGAATCCGTGCCATTACCATAAAGACATATGAGACAGTAAGTGGGCTTTATTTTAAGCCTCCTAAGTATGTGATAATTTGTTATGCAGCAATAAAAAACTACCATGATGTGTCGGTTCCCGTATTGAACACAGTAAACTTCTCATCTCCACTTTCCCTTTCTAGCCCCTCCTTCTGTCCGAGCAATATCATTCTCTATGAAAGATATATGAAATTTCTTTTAAAAATAATTTTCCTTGAAATATTAAAAGAATACTAAATATCAACAGCCCTTCATTATGAGTCAAAGGAGCCGTAGCCAGAGATGTAAAATAATGACCTTGTCTTGCTCGGCTCACAAAAGTGTTGTAGTTGTTGGGCCTGTTAAATGTGGCCCATCAAGTTAAGTCAGTCAAGTCCTTAAGAGATCTCCTGCCTACGGTCAGGCTGGAGAGGTCACACCGAGGAGGAAGTAAACCTCCACACTCAAGGTGACCCGCCCAAAGTGACCAATGGATTCGATGGCAGAAATGTGGGGGTGACACGCCTGGCTGGGGGGCTGGCCTTAGCCCTCATGAGGAGGCTGTGTCTTCTTGCCTGACCCGATGATTTGGTATGAAAAGGGAAACTCATGCAAAGACTTGGTTCCCCTTTTCAAGAAACAGTAGAAACTGGGCATTAATGATGACCACGCTGAGGTCCAGGGGTCCAGAAATGGTCACGACCGTCTTCTCCCCAGTGCAGAAGGGGGATGCCACTTGCCCAGTCTCCTGCTGCTGGGGACACAGGGGCAAATGGAGGATAATGCAAAAAAAAATTGCTTCTTTGTTCAATGCATCTCAATGCTCAGTTTAATCTAATCTAATCTTCTCCTCGCTTGCTTACTTCCTGTAGCTAATCCAGGCACCTCTAAGAGCAGGTCTATGGCCCAAGCGCCCCTCCAGGAGACAGAGCTGTTATTAACGGCAGGGGAGCAGGGTTTGTCCGCATGGCTCATCCCCTGGACCGATCACTTTCTCCTAGGATCTGCTTGATTTTTACCTCCTTTGGAGGTAGAAGAGGCTTTGATGGGTAGGAAGTGCAGTTGCGTTTTTGGTTCATGAATTTCCTTCCTGGTACCCAGCCTCTCCTAGACCATGGCTAGAGACAGAGAATCCCTTGCCTTTCTTAACTCTGGATTGTTTGAGTTAATCAATTTATTGATTGAAAAAAAAAAACATATATATATATATATATCTGGTTAGAAAGCATTTTTTAAAAAAACTTTTCACTTTAACTGCGACAAAGATGAAACGTGGTACCTACTGTATCATTTCTTTGGGGGCCCAGGACCATCATCTCCTGATCTTCTGAGTGTCTGATTCCCTTCTGGGTTTTGTTCCCTCCAATGACAACAACGAGCTTTCTCTATAAAAGGCCATGTTTGAACGTGACTGTAACCATAGGCAAAAGTTGTCTTCTGAATATAGAGGAGTCCTAGAAATCAATGCCTACTCTTTGAGTATCACTAGTGCAAGGGTCCTAAGTGTCCAGCCTCACCTTACACAGGCACAGTGCAGAGCTTGAGATTCACATTCATGTGCTTTATCAACCTACAATAGACGCACAAGAGCCCAGGTCTCTGCCCGAAAATGTCAGCCATGGAGGCAGGTGAGTGTCCAAAGGAAAACCTACCAGGGAAGTTGGGCGGGGAAAAGCTGGTGTCTAGGTAGCTCTGCACTGGGAACTTTAGCTTTAGAGCCGGAGTCATAGAAAGGCAGCCAGGCATATTCATAGAGTGAATACTGTTTCCAGAACATACTTTCATTCCTTCCTACATTTGACTGTTGACACTCAAAAATCAGAAGTAAAATGACCACCTCAAAAGGAGGCAAAAATTTTGCCTTGATAAAAGTAGATATTGGGGCTGGGGATATAGCTCAGTTGGTAGAGTGCTTGCCTCACATGCACAAGTTCCTGGGTTCAATCCCCAGCACCGTGTGTGTGCACATACACACACAAAATAGATATTGGTTGTCTCGCCTGACGTGAATCTATTCGGCTCTGTCATTAGTTTATCAGACTCTTGGAAGAATAGACTGGATGCGTGCAAATGCTGAACACAACTATGAGGATCTGATTACCGGCATTTTGGAGGTTGGTTCTTTTGGGGATCTGGGATAGCGTGAGAGTGGGAGACAGACCCTTTCCAACCTACTCCCTCTTTTCCTAGTCCAGTGGAAAGTGACGAACACTGAGAAAGGATTCTCCTTGCCCCTGACTATGAATCAACGGCAACCTGTTCACACGCCCTTTCTTTTGGGTGCTGCCTAAGGTGAGCTTTTGTTTTTCGGGATTGGGTGCTTTTGCTTAGGTAAATCCCATCCTGGTGGCCTGGTGTGGAGCCCTGGGATTGCAGGTGGCCCTCCTTAGCCAGCTTCACCAATTTAAAAATGGATGAAGGTAGCTGGGTGCAGTGGCGCATGCCTGTAACCCCAGCAGCTGGGGAGGCTGAGGCAGGAGGATCATGAGTTCAAAGCCAGCCTCAGCAACAGTGAGGCGCTAAGCAACTCAGTGAGACCCTGTCTCTAAATAAAATACAAATCTTTCACTTTCAGTCTGATTTGTGTCAAAGGTGAGTCCAAGGCACTGCCTGAGGTCCAGGCAGTGGATTCTGGCAGATCTTACAAGATGGAAAGTGGGGACAGCCTGGTGGCTTGTGCCAGATACAGCCCTGGGAGCGTTTCTGGTGGAGAACGTTCTTAGGGCTTCCTTCCCTTTTCTTATACCTCTATTTTGCCCAGATCAGTTAACCAGGTGCTTCTTTCATAAAAGGAGTTTAAACAACTCTCATCAAGTGCAAGCTCTGTTTCAGGGTTCGTGAAAGCCGCGTCTGTGCGGGGTTGCTCCTGTCTCCAGGGCAACCAGGGTTTTAGGTTTTGTTGTCATAGAGACCTGGTAATTCCCAGGCCAGGGATGGCAATCCACAGGCCAGTGCTGGCAATCCATTTCTCTAAGCCCATGAAAAATGTGTATTCAGCACACTAAGGGACAGAGTGCGGGTGATATGAGGGGGCTGGGTGGCTATAGTAATGTCACAGCCACGATCCTTCCCTTACGGTGACATCCCACTGCTAGCCACCAGTTCTGATGCCCTGTTCTTCGGGTGGTGATCTAATGTGATCGTAACACCATGTGATTGGATTGGTATTGAAAGCCATGCTGTAGTGAGTGCTCATGGCCATTCTAAGCTTAGCCATGTGCTATGTTCTGATTAGTCTCTCCAGAACATTCTTCTTTCTGTGGAATTAATGATTGCCCTTTTTCGTCTCTATGTTTTGTTTTCTAGGTACTTATAACCAATATTCAAATGAAATTAGTCTTTAGCGTGGTTTTTCTCTAAAAACAGAACCTAGTACAAAGGTCTGCGTACATCTAAGGTGTTTGGGAAGAGATTTTAGGAAGCACTAATGAGCGGCCCACAGAGCATGGGAGAAAGAAAAGCCAGTTTAAAAATGGATAAAGGAAGCTGGGTGCAGTGGCGCATGTCTGTAACCCCAGCAGCTGAGGAGGCTGAGGCAGGAGGATCACGAGTTCAAAGCCAGCCTCAGCAACAGGGAGGCACTAAGCAATTCAGTGAGACCCTGTCTCTAAATAAAATACAAAATAGGGCTGGGGGTGTGGCTCAGTGGTCGAGTTCAATTCCTGGTATCCCCTCCCCCCTAAAAACTGGATGAAGGATCACTTTGGTGAATGGGGTTTGATTACTGCCAGGACCTTATGGAGAAACTGCGTGGAATGTGTTTTGGGATTGTCCACTTAATGGCTCCTGTCCTCCGCTGGACGCAGGTTGTCCCTGGGGAGTGCACCCTCTCACTTCCCAGCTCTGCAGGTCTGAGTGTGGTGTCGGGTTTTGCAGGTGTCCTGAGAAACCTCAGCAAACGTCTCTGCAGAGAGAAGTGGGTCAGTGAGGTGGGCACAAGCTCAGGAGGCACCTGCCTGGCTGTGTAGGGTTTGGAAAGGGGAGCTGGCGGTGAGACTTGGGGCCATGTGCTGCGCCTGACTTCTGCTTTGAGCGCCAAGTTCAGGTGCACCTGAGGTCACTCCTTCCTGAACTGTGGGCGGGAGCATTTGGTCTCATTCATGTCCCTTCTGATGTTTTCTATGCCTGGTGTAACCTAAGAGAGTGGCAGGGAGCTGTCTTTTCTCCAGACCTTCCTGCTCCGGTTTTCTTTTGTCCTTGTGGATGTATCGTGTGTTTTTGCAAAGACAATCCCTAATTGTCATTTCGAGAGTGAGTAGAATTAAAGGCAAGCTTCCTCTGCTCTGGGGAACCCACGTGCCCCTTCTCAGGGAAGGGAAGAAGCTCTGTGCTTTCTACCTCCCAACCGAGATCTGGATGAATGGATGAGTGGATCCCAGTTCCACATCAGGTTGGTCATTGGGTCTAAACAAACAGAACCAGCCACCTTGATAGAGGACTGTATTGCCAGGGCATGCGCGGTATGCTTTTTATTTCTGTACATTATTACACCTTTGCAGTAATATTATACGTGGGATTTTATATTCTTCACCTTCAGTTTGCATTCTCTGTGTTTTCTTTTCTGCATGACTTTTAAAAAGTATTTTTCATCCCTCTTCCATCCCATTTCTACTTTTTACATCCTTCTCTAGTAAATGACGTCGACAGTCTGTGATGACCGTCTGATAGCTTTCTCTGAGCCCACATAATCCTATGTTAAACTCACACAGTTCCTGCCCAGGGACTGAGTGTTTGGAAAACACATTCTATGAGAGTTTTTAAAAGCTGTTTTATTGACACGTAATTTTCCATTTCATAATATTTACCCTTTAAAGTGAATAATGTAAATGTAACGTATTTGAAGCATACTTATAGAGTTTTGAAACTATCACCACTATCTAATTTTAGAATATTTTCATCTCTAAAAGAAACACCTTACCCCTTAGCAGTCACTGCCTATCCTTTGACCCGCCCCTGGCCGAACCCCCCCCAGTGGATACTCATCTGCCTGCTCATTCTGGACATTTCATATCATTCACTGGAATCATGCAAGCCATGCTCTTTTGCGACTGGCTTCCCTCACTTACTACAGTGCTTTCTAGATGTACTCATGTTGTAGTGTCAACACTGAGTTCTTTTTCAGGGTTGCTTAACATTCCATTGTATGAATATACTACATTTTAGTAACCCATTCATCAGTTTTTGGACATGTGGGTTGGGTCCCCTTTGGGCTAATATGAATAATGTGTTATGTTTTGAAAATCAGGAAGTGTGAGTTCTCCAGCTCTGTTCTAGATTGTTTTGGCTATTCTCAGTCCTTATCATTTTATATGAATTTTAAGATCAGTTTGTCAATTACGCAAACAATCCAGTTGGGATCTTGAAAGAAAATGTGTTGGATTTGTAGATTGTTTGGAGAATACTTTTTGTCGTTTAACAATATTAGCTCTTTCAGCCAGTAAGCCTGGGAGCTTATTTATTTAGATCTTATTTAATTTCTTTCAGTAATGGCTTGTTGTTTTCAAGCACAAATCTTGCAATTCCTTTGTTAAAGCCATAGCTGAGTGGGTTTTTAAATCTTATTTTAAATGAAATTATTTTCTTTGTCTCATTCACCATGTGTTCATTGCTACTATACAGGAACGCAGTTGGTTTGTAATATTCATTTTTCCATCATTTGTGTTGACTTGTTTATTAACTCTAATAGTTTTCTTGTGGATTCTTCTAGATTTTCGGTATACAAGATCATATGATCTGCAAATATAGCTTTACTTCTTTTTTCAATCCAAATGCCTTTTGTTACATTTATTTGATTGATTCATTTGGCTAGTCTCTAAAAGGTGATTATTATTATCAATTATTTTACTAAAGAAATGTACTATACTCACTTTACCACAATAGTTTTGAACTACATTTTCATATTAATATCTGTTTATCTTCTAGTTTTTAGATTTCCTTTTGGCCTGTGGGGCACTGAAACATATGTTTATTAATATTCAAAATTTTCAAAATTATCTTTGTGTTGTTTTATCGCTTTCAAGATTAATTGGCCCCTTGTCAGAGAATATCAGCAGATTTTTCATCATTTGAAATTTGTCGAGACATATTTTCTTTTTATAATTGCTCTGCCCGTGTTTGAAAACGATGTCTTTTTTGGCAGCATGTGTCTGGGTCAGTTTCATGTTGTTCAAATCTTATAAATCTGCACCTAGTTTCTTCTATTAATTATGATAAAATGTGTTAAAAAGAAAAATAATCACAAAGGAAGCTTTTTCTCATAGTTCTGGGGATTTTTTAATTTATAAGTTTTGAGGTTAGGTAATTAGGTGCATATGTGAAATTAATTGATAATAGTAATTGCTTTGTCTTCCTGATAATAACCTATTCACACCAACTTTTATGGTCATCTTCCTTTTTTTTTTTTCCTTTTCTAGACTAGCTTACTGGTGTGTTTCCTTGTGTTTTAAATCATCGGCTCTTCTGTGTCCCAATGTCTCTTATCCATCTTCTGTACGCAGCAGTGAGTGGGGTTCTGTGTTGTGTTGTGAGAGTTTGTTCATTTTCACTTTAAATAAATGCTGTTCAACTAAATGTTATTTAAACGAATATTTGGTTTTAAAATTTTTAATTTTTAAATTTAAATTAAATTTAAATTTTTTTTATCTAATGCTTTATTTAAAGCATTGGCTTAATTGATTTAGTTCATAATTGTCCTGTTATTTAAGACAGTTACCAATATGTGTAGATAGGTGTCCCTCTACCATCCTGTGTTCATAGCTTCTCCGTGTTGCTATTTCCCTATCCTTATCTTCTCTCCCCTTATTTATATTTCCTGATCTAATTACCCCTTTTAATTTGGATGTTGTACACTCATTTTTTTTTTTCATAACATAGAATCCATGTTTCCAGAGAAACAACAGGGACACAGACAGACAGACAGACAGATATGTTTCTTATGGGGAACTGGCTCACGTGGTTATGGAGGCTGAGAAGTCTCAAGATCTGCTGGAGGCCAGGTGGAGGCCCAGGGGAACCAACAGGTAGTTCCTGTCTGAGTCTGAAGGCCCGAGAACCAGGTCAGCGGATGGTGTAAATTCCAGTGTGAAAGCCGGCAGCCTCACCACCCAAGAAGAGCCGCTTCTCAGTTCAAGCGTGAAGGCAGGGAGAGGTCACCTGCCTGGGTCATCAGATAGGTAGAAGCGGCCTCACTGAAGGAAGGGCCTGCCTTTTGGTCCCATCAGGCCATCAGCTGATGAGTTGAGGCTCACCCACATTAGGGAGGGTGATCCACTTCCCTGGGTCTGTTGATTCAAATGTCAATCACATCCACAAACACCTTCACAGACACACCCAGAATAACGTTTGACCAAATACCTGGGTGTGCTGTGGCCCAGTTCAGCTGACACATAGTAAGTATCACACTTAATTGATTAGAGTCTATGGGTTAATTTGTATTTTTACTTCATGCCAAATAATACAAAGGTCCTGGAACATTCTTAGATCTTATTTACCTTCTTTCTACTTTTTTTTCCTTTTGCTTTTTTATCGTTAAAATTTTATTTTTTCAATCTTTAAAATCCCATGCTGTGATGTTATTCTTTCGTATTTTTTTTTGTGACAAAAATATACGTAACATTCAATTTCTTATTATACCCATTTGTAAGCACACAGTTCAGTAGCATAAAACACATCCACAATGTGAAGTCACCATTACCCCGTCTCTGCCCAGATCTTTTCCTTATCCCCACATGAACCCTGCACTCATAATCGATAACCCACTTTCCCTCCGCCCTTATCCTCTAGTAAGCTCCCATCTAGTCTACTGTCTTCATTAAATTGCCTATCCTAGGCACCTCTTAGGCATGGAGCTATACAACTTCTGTCCTTCTGTGTTTGTCTGCCTCATTTCACTGAGCAAAATGCTGTCAAGTTCCTTTCACATTGTAGCATTTGTAAAAATTTCATTCCTTTCCATAGCTGAGTAGTATTCCATTGTGATACTATAGGTTCTCTGCCCATCCATCTCCTGATGGACACCTGGGCTGATTCCACCCTTGGTATGCCGTGGATAATGCCGATGGGAACATTGGTAAGCAAATCCTTTTTTAGTCCCACCTTTGGTGGCCAAGACGCCATTTCTCATTGAATGGTCTTGGACTCCTTGTCGCAGTCCATTGATCATATGGAGCGAGTTTGTTTCTAGCTCTCTATCCTATTCCATGGTTTGTCTGCCTGTTCTCATGCCAGGACCATACTGTGCCACCCACGTGGCACGCCGGTGGTGGGAATGGGGTTCTCCGGTGTTACTGTGAGGGACCCTTCTAGCAGAGCAGAGGGGAAGGTCATGTGCATTGGGCGGTCTGTCCCCTAGGAGAGCCATTGAAGTTCCCATGGCTGTTCTCTCCCTGGCTTCCAAGCCACAGAAGGTCCTTGTGTGTTTCCAGGTGACTTCTTGCAATGCTGCTCTAATTACTGTAGTTTTGTGTTACGTTTTAAAGCTGTAAGCAGAGTATTTGAACTTTCTTCTTCTTTCTTCTAGGATGTGTTGGCTATTTGGAACTCCGTGGCAATTCCGTGAGAATTCCAGGCATCATTCAGTTTGTTTTTCACCAGCAGCTAAAATGTGATTTCTCTCTTGCTGCTTCTGAGAATTTATTCTTTATCTTTACTTTTCAGAATTTTGCTGATGATATGTCTTGACCTGAATTTTTTTTATTTCTTCATCTTGTTTGGGATTGGCTCAGCTTATCAAATCTGTAGATTTATGTTGTTTGTCTCATTTGGGAAAAATTCTGCTTTTAATCCCTCCAATATTTTCCCCCCCACTATCTTTTAATACTCCTTTGGTATCCCTGCTGAGAGAAATGTTAGATCTTTTCTTATAAACCCACAATTTCCTGTGTCTTTGTTCCAGTTTTTCCCAGTATATTTGCTCCTAGTTCTTCAGTTTGATAATTCCTATTTTTCTACCTTCAAGGTCACTGATTCTTTGCTCTGTCCTCCCCTTTCTGCTGTTGATCCTATTCATCGAGTTTGTCTTTGATTATCACGTTTGGGGTTCACAATTTCCACTCCGCTTTTCTTTGATACCCCATTTCTTTGCCAAGACTTCTAATTTCTCTGCTGAGATTTTCAATTTGTCTTAAGCATGTTCATATTTTCCCACCGCATCCTGAATATCAAATACAATCTTTAAAGATGACGTCTTGACTGTGTTTTAAAGCTGCCCCTTTATTTAGTGATTAAATAAGGTCTGCATTGTATCACAGTCATCTACTCTAAAATTGAATATTGGTAAGATGGAGTGCTTTGGCTTTTCATTCCCCACCGAGGGGTTGAATGTGATTAGGTTGCAGTTCCTGCTATGCAGCAGCTCACCACCAATTGAGTTTCCAGGGCTTAGTGTCTGCCCTGATATTCTCCCTGGTAACTTTAATCGCTGCAGGCAAGCTCTCAGGTGAAGCAGGTGCCCACAAAGTCTGGTGTGGATGGGAAGGAGGTGCTTTGGTGTGCAATCTGGCATACCTGAGCGCCCGATCTGAGAGCATTCCCTGGCCATGAAGACTGCTCTTTTCATGGACTTGGGCCGTGGTTTATTCTTTCATCATAATTTGCCTAAGTGTGGTGGCTGAGAGTTTGGCTTTTGATTCAGGCAGGACGTTGTCACTTATAGTTTCTGTCCTCAGTCAGGGCAGGCAGCCTCAATTTCCTCATCTGAAACTGGCAATAACATCAAGCTAAATTCCATCAGATTTCAGGGAAGATTCAATAATGTGACATGGTGCAGGCACATGGAAGTCTTCATAAATGGCAGTCACTTTGAAATTAGCAATATATAGTACCCATCTGCTACTCCACTGCTAAGACCTTAGACCAAGCTTTCCACCTATCTGATAATTTCTAAGATTCATCCTGTAGTCTTCTGCTTTTTACATCTATTCAACAAGTATTTATTGAGAATCTGCCGTGTGCAGTTACCGTTCTAGTAATGCTCATGAGTGGGTGATTCTGAACAAATTAATCTGGAGCCCTTCCCCCATGACTGCAAAAGCTTTATCATGCAAACTTGTTTGTTTATATATGTTTACATGATAAACTTGTTATCATGCAAGTGAAATAACACTATAGAAATCAATAGAACTGTTCATTCTCTTCTCCTCAGATTAACATACACCGTGTTCACAGATTTTTTCCACATTGTGCATTGAACTAGTCATTTCAGCAGTAGATGGATATGGTAAATCCCATGGAGTTTATTAATTAAATAAAGTCTGGGATCAAGAAGCAATCCGAATGTGTATGCTGGATGAAAGAAAATATAGTAGAAATTAATAAGCTTGAAATTAGCTTTCTAAGGCTAAAACGTTTTAACAAAATGAAATAAATTGTGCAGTTCCCCCCAAATATTCACTTTCACCAATAGAATCAGAATTCACTTAGTAAAGACTCACATCAATTTCTAATGAGGGAATCAGAAATACATAGTCATTTGGACAAGAAAATCAATATAAGTGATAATTAAATACTATAGGGGATTAACAATAGAGGAATAAAAAGATCATGGAAGAATATAGTTGGGTTTTCGAGAGTATCAAGGAGGAAAGGAGCTTGAGAGGGTCTTCCTCCCCAGGTGGCTGCAGGTGGAGGCAGGGAAAGGGGGCAGGGATATCAAGCCCGCTGGGTGGTCCTGCTGGGGTGAGCCAGCCGGCGACCAGTGAGGACTGGTAGGCAGGAACACCTCCAGAAAGTCCAGGTAGGCTGAGGACGCGAAGGAATGCTAAGCTAAGTGAGGCAGTTCCAGGATCTAACTCCAAGCAGAGCATTGTGGTGGGGATCTCACCCTCTCATCAGTTCTGGGTCAAGAGCTTCAGGGCACCCTGAAACCTACTACAGAAAACACGTCGCATTTAGCTATTCCGGCACATCTGAAATAAAACAACAGAGGAAAAACAGCAACAAAAATTCTTCCTTAGCTTTGTGTAAGAAAAACACAACGGGTCTTAGTTCAGCTGTGTGCCATGCTTTACTTGAGACAGGGGTAGTTAAGAGTATTCATTTTTAAGCTTACTTTCTTGGCAGAGAAATATGTTCCTGGTTCAGTAAATGTGGTTTCGATTGGGATTGGAAAACAATATAATTCAGGATCCCTTCATCAATTGTCTATCAATTCTCCCGGGGAACAGAGCTTTATTAGCTCATGTCTCAGTTAGCTGCACTCACAATCATGCTGCATAACAAGCCACTCTGAAACTCAATGGCCTGTGGCTAGTAGCATTTATTTCTTGCTCACATATCTGCAGTTTGCCTTGAGTTCAGTGGATCAAGGCAGGGCTGGGCTTGGCTCCAGGGTGCTGTTGGGTTTCAAGTCTGCTTGTTCTTGTGTGGCACCTTCCTGGTGCAAGCAATTTTAAGGACAATGGCAGAAGCACAAAGGTCAAGGTCAATGTTCAAGTGCATAAGTTCTGCCAATTCTCATTGGCCAAAGCAAGTCACCCAGTTTGTCCTCAACATCAGTGAGGAGAGAAGTGTGCTTCCGCCCCAGAAATTAAGAGGAAGAGAGGGAATCTTTGATAGCCTGTAATCTCATGCCCCACAGCTAGTACTAAAACCCTAACTGGGCTCTGGACCAGTCCTGGTGTTTTCTGTCCCTTGGCCTTTGCTTCAGGGAGTGCGGTCCACTTACCTTCCCAGCTGTCCCTTGCTTGGTCATTGCACGATTGTCCTTCCATGGTCTTGGGTATTTGGGCACATTCCTTTCTCTCGTCCATTGTACCCGACTGACTTTCTTAGAACGTAGCGGACATAGTCACTACCGTAATTTTCTGCCAAGTCCCTAAAGCGTCATGTTTATCCCAGGATGTAAGGTGGGTGGACTCCCGTGAGGCAGGGGGTGTAAGTTGGGGCGCAGCTTATTACTGAGCGGAAAGGCAGTTCTGCCTCCCGACTCTAATCGCGGTTCTCCACCACGTCCCGACTCAGCCAGGTCCAGATTTTAATGTTGCCCCTTGAAATACATAGAGGACCTCAAACCTGGGATGGTGACTTTATGTAAAAATAGGGTCTGGGGGAGGCAGGTGGCACTGGGGGCCTTTTAAGCGGCCACCCACCTGTCCCCAGCTGACAGGTCTGGCCCCTGCCCTGTCCTGACGTGTGGTCCACTGGGGGCCCAGCGGCTCAGCGGGGCCCGCAGGAGGCTCCAGAGCAGCCCAAGTGGGTGAGGGCCGCACCCCCAGGTTCAGCTCCAGTCCCACTGGGAGAAACGGGGATCAGTGCGGTTCAGGAATCGATTCCAGCATTTCATGAACCGCGGGGCCCCAGCCGATGGCCGCTGCGAACCTGCCGCTAGCTGTCCCCTCCGTGAGTGGCGCACAGTTCCCGCGGTGGTGGGCAGTGTGTCCTCCGTCCACTGTCTGACGACCGCTGGGAAAAGGTAAGCGCAGGTGTGTTGCACCGGCCTCTGCGCCCTCCGGTCTCCACCGTGCTTCGTCTTCAGCGCGGTGGGTGGCGCATTGCTTGTCCAAGTGGGAGGGACCGGTCATCTCGGTCATCTCCTTCACGGGCTTCCCCTGCTCCCTGGCTAAACCTCCAGGGAACTCGGACCCCTGACGTCCCTTTGATTCACAGCAGCTGGAGCAACTGTGAAAAGGTTCAAGGGTTTGAGCTCTGCTTCCATCTCCCAGTGGGATTTCCTCCAGGCTTGGTGACATCAATGGGTCACATCCACGGATGTCAGGTCTTGCCTGTGCGGGCTTCATTTATTGGTTGGGAGTTGTGTTCTTCAAGAGAGATGATGTCATCCCATTTGCTCAGGCCATCTGGCACCTGTTGGTGGCCCCGTCCCCACAGTGCCTTAGTACCCATTTGGGAGTACCTATACTGAAGTCCTGGGACTTTAGGTGACATTTATCAGCAGCCTGTAGGAGGTCTCCAAATCAGTACTACCTCAACTGTGGCACCTGGGGGAAGGGACAGAGCTGAAAATTACCCAGGGGAAAAAAAAGAGAGGAGAGAGAGAGAGAGAGAGAGAGAGAGAGAGAGAGAGAGAGAGAGAGAGAGAGAAGAAAAAAGAAAGAAAGAAAAGGAAGCAACTGCACTAACATTCTTTTTGGTTTTTGACCATAATTATAGTGAAAGTGTAAACGCTGAGTTCTGGAATTTCCCCCCTTGCAGCAAACAAATAAAGTAGTGAATCAATTATTCATTCTGTTCCACTACCATGAAGGACTCTGGCCAACTGAGGTTTACAAGCCAGAATGTTGTACTTTAATTTTATAGATTTTATGACATGATTTTTCTAATTTAGTAGGTCAGGTTGTAAAAGTCAGTGCAATAACAAAACGTCCTTTTTAAGAAAAAAAAAAGTTGTTTCTAACACTTTCCCATTCACTGTGTAAAGAATCATGAACAGAACTCACATGACTTTACCATGTTTCATTTTGGCATAACGTGGTTAATGTTTAAATGGAAACTTCAGTATATTTTTCTGTAAATTAAAAAAAACTGGGGCTTGGTTGTGGCTCAGCGGTAGAGCACTCGCCTCGCATGTGCGAGACCCTGGGTTCGATCCTCAGCACCGCATAAGAATAAATAAGTGAAATAAAGGTATTGTTTCAAAAAAATGGTCTATTGAAGCGCATCTCTGCCATTCCTCATTCATGGGGATTTTTGCAGCAAGCAGTCAGCATTCCACACGTGACCTCTGAACACAGTGCTGCTTTGGGCCATGTACTTGACAGAGTTTGGAAGAGTATCTTGGTATCACTATCTTTTTCAAAAGATCCAACTTTTTCTGGGAATAGTGGCCCACGCCTGTGATCCCTGTGGCTCAGGAGGCTGAGGCAGGAGGATCACAAGTTCAAGGACAGCCTCAGCAATTTAGCAAGGCCCTAAGCAACCTGGCAAGACCCTGTCTCAAAGAAATAAAAAGGGCTGGGGGATGTGGCTCAGTGGTTAAGCGCCCCTCGGTTCAATCCCTGATACAAAAACGAACAAACAAACAAACAAACAGAAAAGATCCAACTTTTCTCTCTGCCTGTGCTGTGTTTTCTTTGGGGTCTCTTTGAACAGTGGATGAGTATTCTGCTATATTATGCTAGTGTTATTGGGTTAGCCATCTGCTGGAAGCTTCTCAAGAAAATTGTGAATCACAGTGAAGAGTCGTGTTGTCTGTCAGATGCCCAAGGGTTAAGTCCTGTCACTTAGCTTATAGTATCAGTTTGATATTAATTTTAAATTGTGGAACTAGATGTACACCTTCACATTTCTGCTTTTCTCTGCATCTCCCATTATGCTTTTCTTTTTAAATAGAAAAATATTTAAAACATTGTTGGACAGGCAGAAACTTGTGTCTGTAACTCATGGGCTGTATCCAGATTCAGCGGAATGGTATTTACATGTTATTTTTGATTTTCCATCAGTGTCTTGCATTAATGCAAGATTAACTGCCTTGTTGGTTAACCACTCTTGTTGTGGGTATAAGAAACAACAGAAACTTACCTTGAGGTGCCAATATTGCTTGTTTTCTAGCAATGAATTTGCTCAGTGCAATTGTTGGTTTGATGACTACCTTATTAATTCACATTTTGTACTGATGTAGGTTTAAAAGAGAGTTTATTTTGCTGGGCATGGAAGCGCATACCTGTAATCCCAGCGGCTCATGAGGGTTTTGCAGGAAGATTGTGAGTTCAAAGCCAGCCTCAGCAACTTAGTGAGACCCTATGCAATTCAGTGAGACCCTGTCTCTAAATAAAACACACAAAAAGCCTGGGATGTGACTCAGTGGTTAAGTGTCCCTGGGTTCAACCCCCCGGTACCAAAAAAAAGTTTATTTTGTGTGTATGTTTAGAGCCCTTGGATTTTGGTGAATTATAGAGGAGTGAGGAATAGAAGAATTGATGTTTGCTGGTGAATTCTTGAACAGGCAAGGGACCTGGTGATACCACCAACAAGGCCAGGTCTGTGTGGGTGACTCTGAACATCTGAAAGCCTGTTGTTTTACTGGGTGTATTTTATTTTCAATATATCAACTTTTGTGGATTCCTTTAAAATCTGCTCAAAAGTAACACTGTCAAAACTACTAAAAAGTATGTAAAAAAATTGTGCTGTTGATTAGAATTTGTTACTTGGATTTAAAAAGATACAGCCTTTGTAGACATGGTGATGTTAAGAGAAGGTCATATTGGATTACGGTGGGTTATTTAAATAAAAGGACTCTTGTCTTTCCAAGGAGAGTGAGATGGAGACAGAGACACACGGGTGCACAGGGAAGAAGCCATGTCACCCTGGAGGTAGAAATTGAGAGGAGACAACCAGAAACCAGGAATTGCGAGCAACCACCCGAAGCTAGGAGAGAGTAAAGGAGGATTTCCCACCAGCCCTCTGCTGATGGCTCACACCCTGTTCCCGCCATCAGTCTTCTGGAACTGGAGATTGCCGCAGTCTGGCTGGGCACAATTCAGGAGCCACTTGTCAAAAGAAACGAACTTTATTTTTAGAACCACACACGCCAAACAAAACAGCTCCTCAGGTAAAACCCTCAGAGCCCAACTGCCACCATCGGCTTCCCACAAGCCTCTCAACCTCCCCCACTCCTCCTGCTCTTGAGGCCAATTGGCTGGGTCGCATGGGCGGAGCCAAAAAAGTCCCCCAATGAGCAGCTCCGTGGTCTGAAAGGGCAGGGAAACAGCCCAATGAGCATCACCGCAGAGGAGCCAATCAGCTAGAAGTTGCTGGGGCCGCTGTGAGCCAATGATGATTGTCTGGCAGTCTGAAAGTTTGCTGGGGCCCCTTCTGCTGTGGCTCTCAACAGGAGATAATAAACTGACCTTGTTTTGTGCTACCCAGTTTACGAGAGCAGGTTATGGAAACCCTAGGAAGTGAATACACAACACCTCCCTATAGGACATCAATATCCATTGTATTTCATTTTTCAAGTTTTACTTGTTTTGTACTGGGTATTGAACCCAGGGACGTTTTACACTGAGCTACATCCTCAGTCCTTTTTATTTTTATTTTGAGGAAGCAAAACCTTTTCTAGTTTCCAAGATGAAAAAAACCAAAAATCCCGGGTGAGGGCTTTGGCCGGCTTTGCCAGTGTGGCTGGGTCAATGAGGACCGGTGGGTGGGCTCCGTCACACGTCCTGCCCTCACAGGGCCTGCAATTGCCAAGCAGTCACAAAGGCCACAAAAGACAGCAGGAAACCTCTGAACATGACCAGAGGTGGAGGCCAACACACCCTCTGGGTCTCCAGCCAGCCCTCTGTATCCACCATCTGTCTGATGGGCCGGAACAAGAACCCAGAAACAGGTGGAACTACCAGGGTATTATCTAGAAAATAGTTACAGAAGATAGATGCTGTGTAGGCTATAGCAGGACATTGTTGTGGTCCCCAGAACCCTGAATTTCATGTCCACTTAGAACAATGGGATGTGACCTTACCTAGAAATAAGCCAATGAATGCCAGGGGCCATTGGAAACTAGGAAAGAGGCCAGGAACACATTCCCCTGTGAGCCCCAAGATGAAGCCAATGCTGTCAAACCTTGATTTTGAACTTCTGGCCTCTGAAACGTGAGAGGGAATAAACCTCTGTTGCCTTAAGTTCCCAGGGGGCGGTACCTGGTCGTGGTAGCTCCCATAAGCTGGTGCCGATGATGAACTCGAGACTATCTCGTTTTCAATACCACTGAATTACAAAGTGCAGTCTTTAGAAAACACAAGAGGGTTAAAATTGCTTAATAAGAAGTGTAGTTATTTGTATCATTAGGAGGAACATCCTTTGTTTGCTAAAAGAGAAAATTAAATTTTTTTATTGAAGTGGAAAGATTTGCCTATAATACTCATTATAATTAAATATGCCAATTTATCACTGATCGTCCTGATTATGAAACAAAATTACTTTAGAGGATGGGAGTGTGAATACCACAAGGACATTAAATAAAATATATGGAAGGGAATGAGGGAATTTCCACAGACTCGCTTGGTTCAATCAAGATTTTTCTAGAGTTGCGTTCCATTTTCTTTAACGATAATATCATCTATCTGCACGTCCATGGGGAGAGAAGCAGGATAGTTTATGAAGTGCAATTACTTTCAAGCTAATTTGATTTGGTATTTTAAAGACAAACAATTCCCAACATTGGTCTTTCGCTCTGTGGTCCTGTTACCAAGTTCCTTATGAGGAGGCCCAGAGCGCATGGTTAAGGCAAGTTCGACCAAACCTAGTTCACAGAAAACTCTCTAACCTCTTCATTTGGTTTCTTGGCTTATTTTCTTGAGAATGGAAGAGCTGTGACTTTTGCACTATTATGAAACTTGACAGAACCTTGGCTTATGTTCTACGTCACACATAAGTAATCTACTTTGAATAGTTCTGTCGCATACCGGGAAATAGAATTTTTCCCTCTCTGGGAAGGTCTGGTCTATGCTGTTCTTTTTCCTTGTGATGCAGTTTTATGGGTCAGCCCGACTGGGTGGAAGGGTACTTACTAAAAAATCACTGGCAATAAAAACTTACTCGTGGGCGTGCGTGACGGTGTTTGTGTGGGCTGAGCTGACGTGAGTGGGGCCATCTTGAGTCATAGCCCCTGTGGTGGCCATGGTGAGCGCAGTTGGCCCTCCCCTCAGGGCTTCCCAGTGTATTGTAAGTAGAACAAACCACTGGAGTGGAATGTGGAGCTTTAGGACCTGGACGGTGCCTGGCTCTTGGATATTAGCTGCGTCAACCAGGTGACCCAAATTGCAGGGCTCCATTTGGCCTTGCTGCTGCCCAGGACCAGGCTTCTGCCAGCAAGTCCCTAATCAATTGCACTCTGGGCAACCCTGGATCTGTCCACCTCTTTGCTTGGGCTCAGGGCACCTTGAGGCCACCAGTTTGTTCCAGAGCAGTGTCCCCATAGAGATGAGCATCTGGATTGGCAGACTGAGTGAAAAGGACTCTCCCACCGAGATGTGCCCACGTCACCCAACCCTGTGGGGCCTGTAGAACAAAAAGTTAGTGGAGGATCAGATCCTTTGTCCCCATTTGAGCACTCTGCACAGCATCTCCTCCTGATGTCCTTCCTCAGTGCTGCTGGTCCCGGGCCTTGGGTCTCAGGCTGAGCTGTCCCACCTGTTCTCTGGGGTCCTCAGCTTGCAGATGGCAGATGATGACTTCTTGGCCTTCATAGTCCTGTGAGCCAATTCCTGTTTTATACCTATGCATGTGTGTCTTCCTCCTTCTCCCTGAGCATGTGTGTGCATGTATATGTGTGTGTGTGTGTGTGTGTGTGTGTACACACATGTAGAGCTGCTGAATCCGTTTGCAGTTATGACTTTGAAGGTGACTTTGGTGAGGTCCTCAGCTTGCACAAAGCACTCATTTTGAGCCATGCCTGCACATTTCCATGAAACCCTGCTCAATTGGGGCCAGCCATATTCCTGAGGTGGCAAACCCACCACCGCTTCTCATGCACCCCTCAGTGTCCCCGCCCTACCTGTGTGGCTCTTCATCCAGACCGACAGGGTTTTCAGGCTTAATTCTCCTCTTGCTTTATTTTTCTGGCTCTCTCTCTTCCGTTGCAGCCAACCTCCTTTACATTCTGAACAGTCCCAGTATGGAAGGGATTCAGTTTGGTCTCCAGGAGGCTGCAGGCATTTGCCCAGCCTCTGGCTCCTTGGGATCAGAAACCTTGGGGGCCTGGGCCAACTTTTTTCACCAGAACCTCTAAGTCAATTTTCAACCAGGGGCTATTTGTTCCCCTGCAGCCATCCCTAGGGGACATTTGCCAATGTCTTTAGGTGCTTTGGGTTGCCACACCTGAGGGAGAGCCGCTCCTGTGTCAGAACAAGTTAGGGATCCTGCAAAAATCCTACAACACTGGGGACAGCCAGGCCCTCACAGCAAATTATCAATAGGAACGCGGCTGAGAAACCAGTTCTAAGTAAAATGAATGTCACTGGAGTGAAAGAAGCTGCCCTGAGACCTTCACGTCCCCTGTTGTCTTAAATTTTCATTCGATGGATTAGAGACACACAATGATCTGCCTTTCTATTTTGCTATTTATTTCTGAGGCTTGGGTCTCCTAACTTTCCCTGATATCTTTATGTTTTCATTCTTAACAAATTTGTGGTGTTCACCTTTAGTCACCACCATGACATGCCCAGTTTCCCAGCGTTGTCACTTGTATGACATATGATGACATGTTGGCAATGCCTGGGGGTGGGACCCGGAGATTGTGCACTTCTGCCACAAACAGTCTCTTGTGGCCCCTTGTGGCAAAGAGGAAGGAAAATCCCATCTTGGATCTTAAGTCTTCTTTTGTGACATTCACACCATTACCCTGTTATATTTCCATTTCTTGTTTTTAGAATGAACAAAAACATTATAAAGCATTTTGAGAAACTAAATAAATAACAAAACTAAAATTTAGACTGATGAACACATGCAGTGTTGTGCATGCAATGACTCTAAAATACTTTTTTTTTGGGGGGGCGTACCAGGGATTGAACTCAGAGGACTCACTGAGCCACATCCCCAGCCCTATTTTGTATTTTATTTAGAGTCAGGATCTCACTGAGTTGCTTAGCACCTTGCTTTTGCAGAGGCTGGCTTTGAGCTCACGATCCTCCTCCCTCAGCCTCCTGAGCCGCTGGGATGACAGGCATGCGACATGGCTGCTGGCTAAAATCCTTCTAGTTGCCAGAAAAGTTGCAATGGGAAGTAAAGCAGGGTCTAAACTTGGAAGCCACAAGATTCACTGGGAGCTGAGCTCAGCAAGGGGAGAAGAAAGTCAGGGTAATATTGTTCCTTGAGGGGCAAGAAAAAGACAGGTGGGATCCCCTCCCCGGCAGAGCTGAGTTGTTCCTACACTTTTGACCTTCGTCCTCTGACGAAGCCGTAACAGAGGATGTTTCCATCTGCCCATTGAGAATCATATAAATGCAGGAATTTTCATTAATTATGATGAAGAATTATACTTTCATGATACTGCATGGTAAATAACTGGGCAACTTGAATGGGTTAAAACGGAACATCTGGAACCAGAGTCAGAATGAGCTTAGCATGGCTGGGAAATGTCACAGTCCCTGGTGACCTAATTCCTCTCTTCATTTCTCTTTTTTTTTTTTCCCACACACAAACAGATTTCCAAATCCCCCATCCTCCTCCAGGCCATCTCTGGACACCTACGATTTGTCTTTGCTACTGTTGAAACCGGGACCTCAGGGGGAGCAATTCCCTGAGAGAAGTTTCAGCGCAGAGAGAACAACAGATGGCAGATCTTCATGGAATACTGTTCACATAGCCCAGCGCTGCCCTCTGATATTGAGTTTATGGTTAATTACTAAATGTGCTAATTGATTTTTTCCCCCAAATCGGTACACTCAGATATGTGCCTGGCAATTTTCAAGGACATAGGTGTGCAAAAGATAAAGTGTCATGGACATCCTCTAACACACACACCTACACATGCACACACACACACACACACACACACACACTCCAGAAATTACTGCAGTTGGAGAGATTTTAATGCAAATAATTGACACAATGCAGAATGGTAATGTGCAACAGGTACTACGAGGCTTATAAAGCCCAATGTGTTAAAATGGAACTCTTCAGGTCATCATGATATGCAAACCCTACACATCCTTCCCACGAATCTGGAGCAATACAGTAAGGAACATTATTAACTTGCTCACTTCTTCATCCCTAGCCCAGATTCTTGCGACATCAATTCCTGTGACTTCAATACATCTGACCTGAGATTTTTTAAAACTTTTCTAGGTCAAGACAGCTAAATTTGAACTTCAGATAAATAACCAATATTTATATAGTTTTTAGTGTAAGTATGTCCCAAATATTGCTGTGCATTTTATTGTATTTTTTATGGCAACCCTAACCCCAAGGATTGCTTCTTTCAACCCCATTTATCTGAGCCTGCTCCGCAGCCTTCCAGGTTAACATCTGCCCTGACCTCCAGCTTCATCTGCAAAGGTGAGCTTCCCAAGTACCTGACCTTATCATTTTTGTGAAATTTTGACAGAGACAATATAGAATGGGTATAAATCCAAACATGACGTGTGTGTATGAGTGTGTGTGTGTGTGTGTGTGTGTGTGTGTGTGACAGTAATAAATCTTTGACCACCTCCCTGTTACACTCAGAGATGTGATTCAAGGGAGGCCTTGTTTCAGACAAATGCACAATTTCTGCCGCCACTGGTTTTGGGCGCCCCCTGGTGGTCAAAGCTTGCCACTCGCTCATGGCCACCCACTAGATTTGCGGATGGGGCACTGGCGTCTAGCAGTCAAGGTAATTTAAACCTTAGGATCTACTCTGAAACAGGGATATGGAAAACAGACAGCAGGAGAGAAGGGGACCCTTGTGGGTTTGGACCAACGATAACCAAATCATAAAGAGAAGAGAGGGTCCTGCCACCTCTAGGATGAGGGGAGCTGTATCAGTTTTCCCTGCAAAAGACCAACATGGGCCTGCTCTCCTTGGTTGTTGTGAGCGTACCTTCTGAAGTGTGTCACAATTAAAAAAAATCTGAAATGTCCTAAATTTAATTACAAGGGTCAGAAGATTGAGGGGGAGAAGAAATATGGAAGTTAGTTAGCTAACAGCTTCAGGGCAAACCAATAAATGACTGTCACACTCCTGCGTGGATGCTGACTTACAGCTTACGGTTGACCACAGGTGCCATTGTGCCCTGTTTATATTAAACTTTGCAGACTATTCACTCCTGCCAACCCAACTGCAACAAGGACCTCCGTAGGGACTCTCCTCCTACCCCAGGAGTCCTGCCTTCAGTGACCCGCCCCTCTTAGCTGTAGCCAGTGGAGGTCCAGGGTAAACCATTCATGCTTCTTCTCCATTCTCCATTCTGAAAATGCTCTTGGCTCTTAGGGCCTGCAGACTTCCCCCAGCTGCTCTCCAGCCTTGCTGCTGGTGGTTGTGGAACTTGTCCCAGCGCCATCTGTAAGTCTCAGTGGATCCTTTTATTTCAGACATGTTTTGTTCTCCAGAGATTTGACTTAACACTCTGCAAACAAAAATGCCTTAAGAGCCAGGAGATTCTTAGGCTCCTTTGATCAGTGGTGGCCTTGGCTTCCTCTGACTGGAGAATTCACAGCCAAGTACTCTCCATTATATTCTTCTAGATTCTCTTTCATTTAGATTGTGTTCCTTAAGCTCCAGGGCATGCATATTCATATTTGTCAATATTTTGGGGTTTGGTAACTAAATAAGCACTGAAAAAGGACTATTGCTTTGGGCTGGGGATATAGTTCAGTTGGTGGAAAGCCTGCCTTGCATGCACAAGGCCCTGGGTTCAATCCCCAGCACCACACACACACACATGCTCGCTCTCTCTCTCTCTCACACACACACACACACACACACACACACACACACACACACAGTCTTGCTCTGAGGATGGTGACTTTCCCCCTAAAACTTTCCTTATGAAGCACATGACAATAAAAATATTATAAAACAAGGGTTCTTTCAGGTCCCTTCTTGTGCTGGGCAGAGCACACACTCAGCCTGGAGTCTAGCATTCTCCATTGCCCTCTCAGATCCTTACCCAATGTTGGTCTCCTAGAGGCCTCAGGTTACTCATCCAAAAGAATGTTTAAATTGCTTCTCCTACACCAAGTGCAGGGGGCGGGGCTTCTCTCTGGAATTCCATCAATCTGCATTAAGACCAAACCCACAAAAGGGAACCCAGTTGCCAACCATCTTCATCCTGGAATCTCTTTATTGAAGCAGTGACAGAGGAACACAGCCACCTCTGGAGGGACTTGATTATAAAATACTGTCTGCCCCTTGGGCTCATTCACATTCCAAACAGAATTCGTTTTGCAAACTAATTTTTGTCTCTGGGTTCATTCTTGCCTTAATGATCATTTACAATCCCTTAAAATGCCTAGGGGGCCCATTCTCCCAGTTCCCTTATAGAAAAAAGTATATAAATTGAATCATGCTGGGCTGCTGTGTGATTCCATTATGCGACTGCCTCCTTGCACATAATCATTTTCTTTGTCCTTTCTCCTATTTAATCTGTATATTGTCCATTCATTCTAGCAAACTGAGTGGAGGAGAATTTTCCCTTTGCCTCTATACCTGATGATAAATTATATACAGTAAAAATTATATACAGAAGTCCTCCCTTATCCATGGACAATACATTCTAAGACCCCACTTGGATGCCTGAAATCATGGATAGTATCAAACCCTATATACAATTGAGATAGCTGCTAAATGACTGACAGGTAGCATATACAGCATGGATACACTGAACAATGTCCCTGGTGGGATGGAGCAGGACATTGAGAGATTTCATCATGCTGTTAAGAATGTTGTATAATTTAAAACTTATGAATTGTTTATTTCTGAAAGGGAAACCTCAGATAAGGGGGAACTACTGTAACTTGAATTAACATCTGGGTTTAACTGGTAGTGTTGCTGATGTGTAAAATTTTGTGTTTTCAGGTTTTTATTAATGTTATTCTTTTCTGTCTTTCATCATTATTTTGAAGGGAATGTATTATGGAACACAAAGAAATATTAAAATTGCAAGAACATGAATACTAGTAAATGTGACCATTACTTCTTTTTTTTTAAACAAATATAATAAATTGGATAGATTACTTCACATAAAGTGTTTTATTTGAGCTACTGTTTTGCATTTGGACTATTTTTAACTAGCCCATATTCTGTCTAAAAATTCTTACAGGATTTTTAAATTCAATAGGATTTTTAAATTTAATTGGAAACAATTTATTGGATATTGGTTAAGAGAGGTTATTTCAAACTTTGTATGCAAGTTCCAACTCTTGCTGTCACTTTGGTGCTCTTCAGCAAGTTTTGTCATCTGGATAAAAGCTGCTATTGAATTTTCTTGCTTAGATTATGTGATTTGGTTCAGAGGAAAAAAAAAAAACCCCTGCTGTTATAGTGTATTTTGTTTCTCTATATTTTAAATGGAAAATTATGTAAGGAGGTAAGTTATACGTTTGTTTCCCACCTGTGGTATTTAAAATGTGGCAGGCATTCAGAGTTGTCATGAAGACTCAGGCCAAAAATGCTTTATTGCATATGATTAGCCTCATCTTACTTTTAAAATGGAATGAAATAGGGCCATCTTAATATTCATGTGTTCTATCGAACAGAGGATTGAACAATGAAAGTGGATAACTTATTTTCGCTCCCGATACAAATAGTTTTACCTTGCCATGTTTAGAGTCATTGTTTTGGCTTTGCATTAGAATACTGTGAAATGGATCACAAAATATGCTTTCTGAGTTGCACTTGTAAAATGATTTTATGAAATGTACTTGACCCCACTCTGTGCACAGAGGCATTTCAGACTAATCACACGCTGCTGGGTGTAATCACAGCAGCATGGACTGGTTTCCCTGCAAGGAGGGGAGGAGATGGTGTGGCCCAGGATACGGTGTTTAGTCCTCGCATGCTCACTGATGGTGGGCTTGGTGCAGTGGCTGAAACAGGATGAAATAAGGAGGGGTTGGTCCCAGGGGTACTTGGTGTCCATCCGCCTTACCTAACTGTCGGGTGGGTCTCCAGGATCTAATGAGTCAAGTTCCATCCTTTGCCCGGGGCCTGCTACCAACTTAAAGTTCTCCTAATCTCCCTGATCATCCTGGTCTGTAGGCTTTTTTGGTCTGGAATCATTTTATCTTTTTAATTAACTAATTTGCTTATTATTTTTATTAACACATCCATGGGATTCACTAGTATTTCCATACATGTATATAGTATGCTTTGTTTTTATCCAGCTATTGCCCATCCACCCTTTGCTACTCTTCCCAGCCCTGAGTAATCATAATTACTATTTGACTTTCAGTTAGTTTTCTTTCTTTCTTTCTTTTTTTAAGTTTCCACATTTGATAGAGAACATGCAGTACTTCTCTTTCTATGTCTGGCTTATTTTGCTTGATAGGATGCCCTCCAGTCCCATCCATTTTGCTGCAAATGGCAGGATTTCATTCTTTTATGGCTGAATTATAGTACACCATTGTGCCCATATACCATATATTCTTTATCCATTTATCTGTTGATGGAGACTTAAGTTGATTCTGTACCTTAGCTACTGTGACTAGGGCCACAGTAAATATGAGTATGCAGGTATCTCTTTTGTCTCTGAGTTCATTTATTTTGGATATATACTCAGCAGTGGATAGCTGGATCATATAGTAGTTCTCTTTTGTAGATTTTTTTTGTTCCCCATGGTGGCTACTATGGTTTAGATATGAGGCATCCCCAAAAGCTCATGTGTGAGAATGTTTAGAGGTGAAATAACTAGAGTATGAGAGTTGGAACCTAATTAGTAAATTAATATAATGACAATAGATTAGCTGGGTGGTAACTGTAGGCAGATAGGGTGTGGCTGGAGGACTTAGATGGTGGTGGGGGCTTTTGCATTTTGTCCCTGGTGAGTGGAGCTTTCTCTCTCTCTCTCTCTCTCTCTCTCCCCCCCCCCACCCCCCCATCCTCTTTACCCTGTTCTGAGCTGATGTTCTGCTTCACCTCGGGCCCATAGCTATGGAGATGGTTGTCTATGGACAGAGACCACTGACACTGTGAGCCCCGTATGAACTTTTTGTCCTCCCGTTGTTTGTGTCAGATCTTTTAGGCACAGTGACACAAACCAGTGGCTATACTAATTTGCATTCCCACCAACAGTTCCATTTTCTCTACATTTTACCAGCTTTTGTTCACTTTTTTTTTTTTTTTTTGGATAATTGCCATTGTAACTGGGGTGAAATGTAATCTCATTGTCGCTTTGATTTGCATTTCCCTTATGGTTGATGATGTAGAGTATTTTTTTTTTTTGCCATTTGTATTTGTTCTTTTGAGAAGTATATATTCAGATCCATTTGCCCCTTTTAAAAATTGGGTTGCTTCTCTTGTTATCGCTAAAATTTTCAAATTCTCTCTGTATTCTGGATATTAACCTTTGCCAACAAATAGCTGGCAAATGCATTTTTTCTCACTGTGTAGATGGCTCTTCATTCTTTTGATCATTTCCTTAAGCCTTGCACAAGCCTATGGATCAAAGACCTTAATGGAAGACTTGATACTTTGAAACTACCAGAAGAAAACATAGGGGAAACACTTCAAGACATGGGCACAGGCAATGATTTTCTGGATAGGACCCCTCCCCACCAAAGCATAGGAAACAGGAGCAAAAATTAACAAAGGGATTCTATCAAAGTCTTTATGGCTTCATAGTTCACTGTTCTCGCACCTGAGAAAACTCTTATTTTTCCTCTGTTTACCCAAAGCCTAACCAATTCCCATGACTCTGTGAAGCCCCTCTCCTCTCCTCCCAGCCCTGAAGTTACCTCTCCTCCTTCTGTGCTCCTTGGCCATGTAGTGCCACTTAGATCATCTCCCCTAGGACTGACCCCATGCAAACCCCTTGTGACCCGGACTGTGCACTTTTGATATTTTCTATTCTCAAAGTAGTTGGCACAGAAAAACCTGGTGCCTATGAGGTATCCAGTAAGAATTACTGTAGGTGAATATTTAAAAACTTAAAAATGTGGGTGAATACAATTTTAAAAGGTAGGAGGCAAAGGATGGTGTTTCCAAGCACAGTTTTTAAAATATCTCTGAATGCCAAGAGAGAGTGTGGTGAGCGTGTCCACATGGTGTGGCAGCTGCATCGAGAGAGGACACATATGCATTTCGCCCCATCCTCTGTTCAGTTGAGCTCATTTGGAATTTAGTAAACCACCTTGCTATATGAGTACTTGGTTTCTCTCCAATTTCAAATTTGTTCATGGAACTTTAAAAAGTCCTTTGTTTTAATGAATTGTTTAATGACACATCATTTCTCCTTTACATATGGCAAACTGGAAACCACCTATGAAAGTACTGTTTTTCTAGATCAAATTATTTTTAAAAAGAAGCAACAGCATGCCTCTACCTAAAGAAAATCAAACATATGTTTGATAGCATTTGGCTCTCGTGAAACCAATTTCTGAAGAACTAAATTTGCAAAAAAAAAAAAAAGAAGAAGAAGAAGAAGAAGAAGAAGAAGAAGAAGAAGAAGAAGAAGAAGGAGAAGAAGGAGAAGAAAGAATAAAAGATCAAAATTCTTACTTTCACTTGCTAAATTGATTTGAAAATTCAGACAAATAGTAGACAAAGAGAATTTATAGAAAAGAAAGTAATGAACCTTATATATAATAAAATGCAAAAAATAATTGTGATTCTTGTTCCTCTCTTGTCTATTTCTCATATGTGTTAATTATGAAAGCATTTATTGAAATTCATACCATCCAGGTTCTGGTGTTGAGATTTCACCAGAGGTCAGCCAAACCATCTGTTTCTTTCTCTTTTGTTGAAAACAACAGAGCTACATATTTAATGTGCCTTCAAAATAAGTTCACCCTCACTCAGTTATAAGATCTGTTGGATAAAATTTTGAGCTGAATGAAGAAACAATTTGTTGAAAATGAAGACCAGAAATGTGTGTGTCCTACCATGTCACACACACACACAGGGAGGACTTCCTGCCACTTGGAAGAACTGAGACACATAAGCCAGAAGGAAGTGAGAACAGAACCCAGATGGCCACTGGGATTGTTGTAAATGCAACAGAAATTTTGGTGTTCAGTCTTTTGCTGTGGCTCCAATTGAGAATCACAAGCACCCAGTTAAGACAAAAAAGAATGATAAATGATACTGATTTTGGTGGTAAATGATACTGATTTCTTCTTATAAGTGATTTATCTCTTTACCTAAAGAACTGTCCCGCAAAAGAGCTGTGACCTTTTGATGTCCCTTTGAGCAGAGATTGCAGCCAATTTAATAATCAAACAATAGAAGCAACGGTGTGGCCTGGAAATCAGCACTGAAAGCAGGACACCTGGAACCAACACAGATCGTCTACACCATGCTTTCATTGGTAAAATGCAGTATTTATCAAAGCTTGCCATAGTAGATTGAATGATGGGCCCCCCTCCCAAATATATCAAGCCCTAATCCCTTGGCATTGTAAAAGTAATTCTATTTGAAAATTTTTTTTTTTTTTTGCAAATATGATTAAGTTAAAAATCTTATCCTGGTTTTTCAGGTGGGTCTTAATTACCATCATAAGTGTTCTCAAGAGCCAGGAATGGTGGCACATGTGTATAATCCCATTTACTCGGGAGACTGAGGCAGGAGGATTGTGAGTTTGAGGCCAACCTGGCAACATAGCAAGACCATCTCAAATACACACACACACACACACACACACACACTCTTAGGAGAGACAAAACACACAAAGACATGTGGTTTAGAAGCTTTTGGAGGTTTTTGGAATTGTGGGAGGAATAGGAGAAAGCAATGGAGACATAGATTGGAGTAATGTGGCCACAAACCAAGAGATTCCAACAGCCCACATGTTCTGATTTAAGTATAAGATGTCCCCCTAAAGCTCATGTGTGAATCGATGCAAGACAATTGATTGGGTTAGGAGAGCATCAACTTCATCAATACATTAATCTACTGATCGTGATTAACTGGGTGGTAACTGTAGGCAGCTATAGTGTGGCTAGAGGAGATGCCGGTGGGTTTTTTTTTTAATAGAGTAAATTTCTATTTTATTTAATTACTAGTTATTTTTGCTTACATTCTTTTTTTATTTTTTTTAAATTTTTTTTTTTATTAGCTACACATGGCATTACGATGATCTTGGCAATTCATACATTTGAATCAATTGGGGTATAATTTCTCTTTTTTCTGATTGTACAGATTGCAGAATCACACTGGTCATAGAGTCACCTATTACATACAGCAATCATAATGTCTATTCTATTCGATGCAGGTGGGTTTTTTGGGATATGCTTTTGGGATTTATATTTGGTCCCTGGAGAGTAGAGGCCCCCCCCCCCCGCCCCCCCTTTCTTTTGGGATGACTTGAGCTGCTCTCCTCTGCCACACGCTTCTTCCATGATGTTCTTCTACACCTCAGGCCTCAAGAAATGGAGCTGGCCATCTATGGACTGAGACCTATGAAGCTGTGATCCCCAAATAAACTTTTTCTCCTCTAATTATTCTTTTTCGGTCTTTTGGTAACAGCAGTGAAAAAGCTGGCTAAAACAGAAGTTGATACCAAGAATCAGAGTCATTGCTGTGACTAACCTGAACATGTGGTTTAGAAGCTTTTGGAGCTTTTTGGAATTGTGGGAGGAATTTTGAGACATTTAGACATGCAAGCTGGAAAAACTTTAGATTGCTGTAAGTGGAACTTAAGGGACAATTCTGGTGGGAGTTTAGAGACTGGAATGCCAATAAGACTATGGATAGTAAAGACTGGGGTCACGAGGTTTCAGAGGAAAAGGAGGACTCTATTGGAAATTGGACTAAAGGTCATTCACCTTACATTCTGGCTAAGAAATGATCTACATTTTGTCATGTCCTGAGGCTTTCTGTGAAGCTAAAGTTAAAGGTAATGAACTAATTATGATCTGGCAGAAGAAATTTCTAGGTAGCACAGCATTCAGTGGGTGACATGAGTATTGTTGGCAGCTTTTAGCCAAGTTTATTGTGATAATCAGGAGCAGAAAGCAAAGCAGAAAGATTTGAAAAACTTAAATTTCATCAGAAAACAGTAAAACCAGGGCTAAGGAACTTGTGGTAATTAAAGAGAATACAACCCAACCACTAAAGAGAAGCTGCTAAGTACTTTACCCCAAAACTATAAGAAACACGGCTTAAGGACATCTCAGTAATTGGCAAGACCACACCCATCTCAAACTCAAGGATGTAAAAGTGAAAATTCTTTCGAGACAAGACGAGTGGGGCACCCTGCTTGAACAGGGAGTCCTTCGAAGTTGTTTCACCATGCTCAGTCACCCAGGCACTGAGAGGCTGCTGTAGCCATGGTCCTTAGAGGTTTGGCTACTGCTCAAGATGGTGGCAGACCATGGAGTCAACCACATGGTGCTGGTTCTGCAGGATGTTGGCATTAGAGGGTCATGGAGGCTTCCATCAAGATTTCAAAGAAAGGCCTGGGAGGCCAGGAAAGCGCAGCAGAGTTGGAGACCCTGCAGGCAGCTCCTGAAAGAATGATGCATGAGGAAGTGAGAAGGAAGCCAAAGCTGCAGTGGAGACCCCCAAGATTAAGAGATGCCAGTAACAGGGGATATCTGCTAAGGAAAGACACAGGATTGAGCCAAAACAAGCTGAGGTCATGTGGGCTGCAACCAGCAAAGCCATAGAGTCAGAGCTACACAGTCCTCTGGAGAGAACAGCATGATGCCATGTGCCCCAGATGTTGGACATAGAGCAACAGAACCTGTCTTTGCAGCTGGATTTCAGTCTTGCTTTGGTCCCATCCTTTTTCATATACCCTCATTTCTTCCTTGTATAATGGAAATGTTTATTCTGTACTTTTATATGTTAGACATATGTAGCTTGCTTTTGATTTTTATGGGGGCTCATGCTGAGAGTTTACCTTGAGTTTCAGAGGAAACTCTGTACTTGGAATTTTGATAATGTTGGAAGACTGGAGACTATAGGGATTCTTGGAAATGAACTAAAATGTCTTTAAATTGTGAGATAGGCATGAGCTTTTGGGGGATAGGGATGAAATGTTATGGTTTAGATATGAGGTTTTCCCCCAAAGCTCCTGAGACAATGCAAGAAAGTTTGAAAGTTTAATGGTGAAATGATTGGGTTAGGAGAGCATTAACTTAATCACTGCATTAATCTATTGATAGGGATTAACTGGATTAACAGGTGGAGTGTGGATAGAAGAGTTGGGTCCCTTGGGATGTGCCTTTGGGGCATATATTTGTCCTTGTTCGGTGGATTGCGCTCTCTCTCTCTCTCTCTCTCTCTCTCTCTCTCTCTCTCTCTCTCTCTCCTTCCTGGTATAATGTCTGGAAGTTCTTTCCTCCACCACACTCTTCTTCCATGATGTTATGCCATACCTCAGGCTGTGAGGTATGGAGTTTGCCTTCTACAGACTGAGACTCCCAAAACTGTGATTCCCAACTAAACTTTTCCTCTTCTAATTGTTTTTGTCAAATCTTTTGGTCACAGCAGCAAACAAGCTGACTAAAACACCCCAGAACAGATTCTCCCCTTAAGCCTCCAGCAGGAGTGTGGCCATGTTCAGCCCTGCATTTGGCATTCTGGCCTCCAGAACCATGAGACTAAAACTTTCTGTTTTTTAAGCCATCCAGTTGTGACAAGCTATTACAGCAGCCACAGAGACTAACACGCCCACCTGGTACAGGTCCTGGGGAGGATTCAGGTTGAGAAAGCATGATCTTTATGGCATTTTTCCTTTTTCCCCACTAATGTTCAGTCAAATATGTCAAGAGGATTGGAGAGTGTTATGATTTATCGATTTGAAAATAAGTGATAAGGGCTTTTCATGTGCCAGTCACTATGATTAGCTCTGGGGATGAAGCATGAATAAAACAGAATTCCTTTCTCTCTCCACAGGCCTTACTTTTTAGCAAGAAAAAAAAAATGCTTCAAGTCATGAAAGCAAAGGGACAGGGGGTTAGTGACATTGACTTCAACCAGGACAATCAGGGAAGATTTTAGCATGATGTGGACACTGGAAGGTGCTCTACCGGGGGACGGGCCTTCCAAAGGCAGGTAGCAATGCTAACAGTGTGACAGTCTGCAGAGCCTCTAGAAAGGCCGACAAGATCTATGTGCTGGAGACCCACAAAAATCTCCAACGCCTCCTTTCCACACAGCCCTCTACAATTGTAGAACAATGTTTTATTGTTTGTAAGACTAAGTCTAAGGACTGCATTTTGATGAGTTTACAATTCAACCTCATGGATCCCAAATTGTTGGAGAAGCTGCTGTATATGTATGAGCTCATACAATGTTTGTCCCATAGTAGGGATTCCCAGGATTTTAAATGAGTCTGATATTTTAAAATCCTTCTACCACTTTTATCCTTGGATGGCCACCATAGTTGGTGGGTAGGCAGTTTTATTGTATTAACTATGGCCAAGACGCTGAACCCAAATACTTTTTGTATAATTCTTTGATGTGTTGTCAGACTGCTGTGTGCATTTTTTAAATGAAACTAGTCTGAAGATCTATAGAAGTCTGGTTATTCAGGCAGTAATTACCTTATGAATTCATGAAAATGACCACAGGCTATGCAAATGACCAGCTTTGGGCTGCCCCCTCACCTTTGGCAAAATTCTCCTGCTATGGATGAAAAAGACTTTATTCTTAGGGTTTAACAAGAAGTAATTTCTAATGAGTTGTCTAAAAATGGAAACGTGTTTTTATTTTTAGAATGGGGTCACTTTAGGAGACCTTTGTATATCCTACATGGGGAATTCAGATGAATTGAAACATTTTTGAAAATCTAGTCCTATGCAGTCTTTTTAAAGAGCCAAGCTGCATTTTTGAATTTCTCTAATATAATGCAGACCTCCACCATTTAGAACAATCACAGTTGGCCTCATTCACTGCTCGGAGCAGGGATAAGCCTCCGATACAGCTTCTCAGGTCATGGGGGAACTTCTCTTCGTTCAGGTGGAAGAGTCTCAGTTACATCTGCAGCAGTGCCTAATGTTCCCAAGCCCTATTCCTCTGTTTGGTGAAATGAACACAAAAATTTAAATGGGGGTTGTCGGCACCCCTTTTCTATTGGATAGAAATTTGCAAACCCATTACTATGATCTGAGCTGTAATTTTATTGTATATTATGATTAAATTTGTTTGCAAGATTGAAAGTCTTGTTCCTTTTAAAGAGCAGAAGCATTTACAGGCTTGTCAGCACTAATTCATATTCTAATTAAAAAAATCTCTAAACAAGAATATCAGTCCAGGTGTACAAACTTTACAGTGTCAATCATTTCTCATTAGAAACTACTTGTCTTGTAGGAGGAAAGCATTGCTAAAATCTTTTTCTTTTTGAGGGAGATTTTTTTTTAAATCAATTTTTATCCTTTCACATTGCTATGTTTACTGTAAATGAAAACCATGAGAGGACCTTTGATAACAATATATATCTGATTATTGCTTTAATGAATACATGAATCACAAAGTTTCAAAAGATTTTCCTTGAGCCCCCCAAAAGACTTCTAGAACGTTAAGTAGCCTGAGCAGAAATGTTGTCATTGGGCTGTTATCACCAGTATCCTCTCTTGAAGGAGTTCTTTCTTATTTCCTATACTTAAAAATATATATATAATTTCCTTTTCTCTTTTTAAAAAAATTTAAGAATTAATTTTTATGTTTTAACTGTACATGAAAACATAAAGATTGTACATATTAATGAGATACCACAGGACGTTTCCATACATGTAGACATGTGTGATGTCTAAATCAGGCTAAATAGACCTGATGGCTTTTATCTGAATGAACAAATGAATGAATGAACTTGTTCATGTGTTTGCATGTTATATGTGTAGCCTATCTTTATTGTGACTTTATTTTCAACATTCCCAAAGGATAAATCCAGGTCTGTGCGTGACCCCGGTGGTTCAGGGAAAAGGAGGATGTGGCAGCTTACTCAAAGCATCCAACTGACTTCTTCTTGGTGGACGGTTTAATGTAGTGATACCAACAGAAGCATGAAAGTTAGACTCTCTGTGTGTAAAGTTTGTTATTCTTAAATTACAGTCTTGCAACCACTTAGCTATGGAGCCGTGTTCTGACACACATGTCATGAGGTGGTACTGTCTGGTGTGGACATCACGGAATGTACTTCCACGACCCAATATGCCTATGGTGTCACAGTGTGAGGGGACAGAGAGATGAGGGTGGTGGGAACACAAGAGAATAAGTCTATGAAATGAGCACACTGTGCTGACCCCTGCCCAACAACCTGCAACCTGCCTGCAACACTGCCTGGCCTGAGTAGGAGGGATAAGTCACATTCCTCAGCAAACTGAGGCAAGGGGTGAAGGACAGGCAGTTAGTGTAGGTGATGAATGATGGGGGTCAAGAGGATGATGATGTTCACCACTGGTTATCAAGCAGAGAGGACAGTGGGCTGTTAACCTCTGTGATCGTGCCCCCAGGCACTCTGCATTGCTAACAACCTGGCATCCATGCTCTTGGTCACGTATGCAGGGAATGAAGAGAAGGCAATAGTCCAAAGGGGGGTTCTGGGGTCTATAAAAGAGCCAGACACCCCCTCCCGTGGACACCCAGCTCTGGGGCCCCTTCACTTTGGAGAAGTCTGTTGCTATCACTTTCTTTAAATGTACTTGCTTTCTACACTTGCCTTGGAGTTTCCCAGGTGTTTAAGCTTCAGCATGGGGGACAAGGATCTGGTCCTGATCGATAATGGGGTCCTATGGGACCACTGTCACACAGGGGCCCCTGGTCGGTCAAGACGCTGTTATGCAGATGCGTGATTCTATCAGATACAACAGCGGCCTAAGATTGTTTTCTTCGTAGCATCTTCCACTATTTGTATTTACTTTCCTGTGCCATTATTTTCCATCTGCCCCCACTCCCCATCTTTCCATATATGGCCCACGAGATCTTTCCCCATGAGCTCTTGTCTGGCGTAAAACAGACACTCAATAATTCCCGCATGAAGGTGAATGGAAGAATGAATGAGTGAAGCGTTCCTTGTATTTGTAGGTTATTTATGACGCATTTTGTGGTTTCTCTGGCAGCACTGTCTTTTCCTGCTGTCTTTCACCTGACCCTCTGCAGGGGAGGTTGTCTAGGTAGAATAAATCACCATAGGAGCCATCGTTGAATTTGGCGGGGAGTCTTGTAGACCTGTTTTCCCTCGCCTTGTGGGGCCTCGGCCGCAGGTACTTGACAAGGAGCGCAGATTGCAGAGAGTTCCATGAGGAGGGTGGAGCACGGCCTCTGGCTTCACTGTCCATCTACCTCACTGACCAGGCAACAAGGAGGACCCTTTGTTGCAAATTTCCCAAAACTGTGCATATTTAGACTGATTTTGTGGCCACTTGGTAGGAGTGAGTAGACAGATGCTGCTATTGCTTTTTAAATGAATGTCACGATCCCAGAATGGATTTGATTAATTATTCAAATTGACAGTATTTCTTTGAGATTTCAAAAACACACCAAAAAAAAATCAGTGATAGATTGAATCTGTACACAAATTTACTTTATATTACTATAGATATATTTTTAAGGCTTATGTCTAATACGTGACATCAGATTCTTCTGGCATTGAGACGAGTCCATGTCTTTGTGTCTTCTACTATTACAGAATGAAGCAAAGCTGATAGCGATATCAAAATGTCAGGTATTTTTTTCTCATGTGACACATTTAATGCTTTTCTGGTCACTACCCTTCATTGATCCTCTCTGACCTTCCAGCTATAGCTTAGTTACACATCTGACTTTTTTTTTTTACTTTTTCTTGATCAGGCTTTATATTCTAACATACTTTTCTGGATTAGAATTAAAAAAGTAAAACTTACCAATTCACCATGATATTTGGTTAGCAAGAGACAGCCAAGCTTCTCCTGGGGCAACTGGTTATAGAAAGGTACAGTAGATACTAGATATCATTTGAAAGTTTAAGCACGTGTAAATTTTGCTTTAGATTTTAAACAGTTTTTCCGTATGCATGTGGTAGTATTGACCTTGTTCTGGGCTTGGGTTTGTTCCTTTTTACAACAGTTTTCATCTAATTTGGCTGATGAAGAGAGAAGAATGTACGCTGTGAGCGCCTAGAGTGTTTTGTGTTCTAGGCCAGAAAGTTTGCAGGTTATTGAGCAACCATATCAACTTGATGAAGGAGGTGGCATTATTTACTGAAGAAATGAAAACTCAGGGAATTGCAGGTCTTTGATATTATTCACTGAGTGCTCAAGCTGGGGTGCTCGTCTGCTGTTTGCTAGGTCCTAAAGTGCATATCATTTTGATGCAGTCAGTTGGAGAAAGAAACTTGCTTAACATGGAGAGTTTCCTTTTAAAATTTTCTATCCACCTAAGAAGACGCCGCATTCCACCGCTGGCTGTGAACTTATTACATTGGAATTGAAGCAACATGAAGTGCCAGAAATGATTTGCAGAACAGGGTCTCCTTGGTCTCCTTTCACTGTGTAAGTGATGGAATTAAATGGACTCGGTGCTTTGGGGGCCATGGGAAGCATTTGGGGATTTGTTAAGAAATCAGCAGAAAATGGAGAATGATGTCAGCAATATGGCCAAGTGGCAAGCCCCAGGCCTCATTGCCCCACAGAGACACATCGGTTAACAATAAGCCTTCAGGAGAATTCTAGTAAGAGGTCAGAATCCCAATACCCCAGGCAGGCTCACAGAGGAGCTTCAGAGTGCCCGAGAGCAGGCACTCTGAAATACATAAGGAAGGCCATTGCATGTCCACCATGATAGATCCTTCCCCAGGCTGGCACGACACAGGAAAAATGGGAGAAAAGGCCCAACTCGTGGCTTCTCCTGTGGGAGGGGGAAGAATGGCACCTGTGTCTACTCTTCTGGTTTTTCAGGGGCTGCCCAAGGGACTTGTCTTTCTCTCCCACCTGACTTGGAGCAGCTGGGGGGTCTATTATACTCTGGAGACTCTGGGGGGAGGGACGAAGGAGAAGCAAAGAGCTCAGTGGCTTGATGTGACTGCAGAGGACTCAGCAGAGACAGAAGCTGGCACCACGTGGAGTGACAGGGGAAAGGGCCCAGCTCGTGGGCAAAGAGTGGGACATGCATCAAGTCTCCAGCTGCTGCGGGGCTGCCAAGCAGCAGGCTCCTGCCTCACCTGCCTTGGAGCGCTGAGAGCACCTGCATACTTTAGATGGATGTTGCTCAGGAACTTAAAAGTGGAATTACCATATGACCCAGAAATCCAAAGGTACCTATCCAAAAGGACTGAAACAGGATCTGGAAGGGGTATGCGCACGTTCCTGTTCATAGCAGTGCTATTCACAGGAGCCGAAGCATGAAAGCAACCTAAATGTCTCCAGAAGGATGGATGGATGAAGAGAGTGTGGCAGGTACAGACAAGGGAGTATTATTGAGTCTTAAAAAAGAGGACCTTCTATTATATGGTTCAACATGGAGGAGCATTAGAACATTATGTTCAGTAAACCCGCCACAGAAACACTGAATGCTTTTCCACTGAAATGCAGAACCTAAATTAGTCAAAGTCTTAGAAACACCTAGTGGAATGGTGATGGCCAAGGGCAGGAGGATGGGGAAAGGGAAGTTGTTGAGGCACAGGGTGTTTGTGTCCAAGGTGGAAAACTCTGGAGAGAAATTGCACAACAGCATGCACATAGTTAGCACCACTGTTCTGTACGTTTAAAAATGATTAGGATGATGAATATTACGTTGTGTGTTTTTATCGTGTAAAAAGAAACAAAAAACAGAATGTACAGAATCATGTCTCAACTCTGAGGGATCTCGGCATGTGACATGTTGAATTTCCCCCCTTACTTAAAGATATGGAAGCACCAACTCCATTATCTACAAATATGACCTTATTTTGAAATAAGATCTGTGCAGATGACCAAGTTAAGGTGAGGTCCTTAGGGTGGACCTAATCCAATCTTACTGTGTGTGTCCTTAATAACAGAGAAAATTTGGACCCAGAGAGAGACACAGAGGGAGAGAAGACAGCATAGGGAAATAAGGAGAAGCATCTACCAGTCCAGGGATGCCCAGAACCAAGGGAGGCACACACAGGTTCTCCCCAGAGACCCCGTAAGGAACCACACCTGCCCTTACCTTGAACTTGAAGCCTTCAGAACTGAGAAACAATGAATTTCTGTTTTTCTGGTCCGGCCATTTTGGGTGCTTTATTATGGAAGCCCTAGGAAACTACCTCACAGGGTGGGGTCCAGGGCTTTAATCAGTCACACCCTCTTCCTTCAATACCTGAGTTTGCAACTGAATGTCATAAGCCCAGATATGCTACCAATGACATCTTAGAGCAAAATAACTGTGTTTTCCCCTTTAACTCTACCGACAAGCCTTCCACACTGGGTCCTTTTATAAAACCCTTCTTATAGACTATAAAACATTAAAAAATGTGCTTTCTTCCAACAGATGTGAAATAAAAATGAGGTTTTCCCAGGACTGAGTTATTGATACCCAAATCTTTTAGGGCATTTTTAGAAATTAGAGTGTTCAGGGTAGATTGAATTGCCATTTCTTTTGGCTGGCGTGTGGGGGTAAGGGTGGCGGGGAGCTTGCCATTAGCACTGAGAAAATATTTCTTAAACTGTAAGTAAAGAAAATCGTGGCTTCTAATATAGAGCAAGACTCCAGGTAGATGCATGAATTACAAGCTAAGAGCTGACGTCATTTTGGGAGGCTCCCCTGGATCTGAGTAAGGAAGCTCTTCCAGGGATAATTTGATTTTGTCAAATCCCATGACTCATCTCCTAGGGAATGTGATTGGAAAAGAGACTCACAATAACTATGATTGAAAGAATCCCAGTCTCTAAACCTGGTTCTCTCTCACCAGTTTCTATCTCCTTGCCAGAGACCCCGTGCAGAGCAGTTCCACGGGAAGAGCTTGTAGGGTGCATTGGGGGTGCTGCTGGAGAAGGGTCATTCCTGGGTGCTTGTTTGGTGATAAAGAGCCTTCATTATTATCATTCTGCAAGTAATTAAGATTTTTAAGATAACTCCCCTACTATTAATGATAACTCAGACAACACAGCCACAGGGAGACAACTTCATTAGTCTGTCTTCTCTCTTATAAATGTGAGAATTAAGAGCTGTTATTACTGTCACTCTGTCTCCTGCTCATGACTGCTGCAGACTAGTGCACCAGACTAATTGTGGTCTCGCTGAATATAACATGTCACCTCCCTAGTGTGGTGACAGTGAGGACAACCCACCAAGAAGCAAGTGCAGGGCTGCTGGGATTGTGAGTGTCTCCAAATGCACGCACACCTGTGTTGGCCCTTATCACTCGCAGGCACACGGGCTGTATTTCAGTTTTATAAATTCTTTAAGAATCTTGGAAAGTGAACTTAAGGAAGCAAGATGGGACACTGAGACATCCCCTGGACATTGTATGTGTGTCCTCTCAAAGGAAAAATACAGGTTTTTCAAAAAAGAAAAAGGATTCCAGGTAGTGCATATATATAATCCCAGCAGTTTGGGAGGCTGAGGCAGGAGGATCATAAGGTTGAGCCCAGCCTTCGCAACTTAGTGAGGCTCTAAGCAATTTAGTGAGACCCTGTCTCAAAAAGGGAGGGAGTGCTGGGGTGGGGGTCCGTGGTTAAGGGATACTGGGTTCAATTGCTGGTATCAAAAAAAAAAAAGAAAGAAAAGAAAAGAAGCATCAGATTTCTTTGTGGAGATAAAATCTTAGAAAGCACCAAAATGCACATGTATTCAGACTCTAAGGCACTTTCTAAGACTCAAACAAGACTGTTACTGAATTCACTATAAATATAGCATTAAAAAATAAGAAAAAATGTGTGTCTCCATTGGAAGATAAAGATCATATTAGGAAAAGAAAGAATGTATTATATCCTCCATGAAAAAACCTAAAGTGTAGATATCTCTGTGGTGGTTAAACAAAGAGAGATTAAGAGAACACCAAGGTCTTGGAATTGTTGGATAAATGCTTGGGCATTTGGAGAATTAAGACATCACAGAAAGCATGTATTCCTCAAAAACAGCTTCAGCAGCCCCCTGATATTGCTAAAAGGAAAAAAGCTCCTTGGAGCTGTTTCTCAAGTGTGGCATTTCTGGGGAAAGGCCAGGAAACGAGGTTTTGATTGAATGAATGGACCTACAGACAATCCTGTCATAGTCAGAGTTTGAGAATCATCCTGCAGGCTCCAACGCTCTGCCCCTTCCCACATGGCTCTGGGCACAGCACTGAGCTACTCTGCCTGTTGCTTCCTTCTTGGATAAAACGGACCCACACTGGCCACCCATGAGTGAGATGATGTCTGGGAAACTACTCTTCCAAGTGCAGTGTTATATATTTGGGGACATTCGAGTCTGCAAGTCTTCAGAACTGGAAATAGAATAACTGCACTAAGGGAGTTGGTTATGTCTCCAGAGGCTTCCAAAAGATTGCTTTACTGCAGTGACATTCATCTATCCTCAGGCCAGTAGGCTGTACATGTGGCTGCAGATTGCCAAGGTCCGAGGTCAAGAGCCGCCACCTTCCCTGGACCCTCCTTCAGCAGCTCTGACTTCCAGGCCAGGGGAGTACACTTAGCCCAGATTCTGCAGTAGACCCCCATGGTCAAGGTCAGAGCACTAAGAACTGGTGTGGATTGTATCCTCAGAGTCTCCAGCTCATGCCGGTGGGATACCATTGTCCTCACTCTCTTCCTCTTTACATCCACGTCTCCTTCCTGTCTGTCCCGTGGACTCAAACTTCAGCATTAGACACCAAGACAACAGCCTCCTGGGATTTCATAAGCAGCTCCTGCAATTATACACCATCAAGGAACTTCCTTCCTGTAACAAATGTCAGGATAATAGAATTAAGAATTATGTACTCACAGATTCACAGACATCCACCTCCTATTGGTTGATTCATGGTCAATATAGTACTAGAAGCAGGTAGACTTTCCTCAATTAAAGATGCATTTTACAAACAGCAGGACCACTGAAATATTTTTAAAAGAAGCATAAATAACACATCAATAAGGGAGATAAAATGGAATTATAAATACTTAATCTGAAAGCTGCTAGAAAAAGAACAAGAAGCAAGAGGTAAACAGCAAGATGGATGGTAAATTAAAAGCCAATCATATCAATAGATACACTACATTTTAATGAAGTAGACCAGTGAAAACAGAGATTATTAAATTGGATAAAAAATCAAGAATCCACTCTAATCAACCTGTAATAAATATACCTTAAATATAAAGGCATATAGGTTAAAAGTAAAAGGAAGATACACTATGCAAACAGCTGCTATATTAGCACTGAAGTAGACATCATAACAAAGAATATTTCCAGATATAAAGAGCATCAACATTTAACATGAAAAGAGCAATTCATTCAGGACAATTCTAAACGTGTATGCATCTAAGAACACAACTCTCAAATGCAGAAAGCAAAACTGATTGGACAGAGAGAAGAAATCGACAAGCTCACACTCAGAGTTGAGACTGTGATTCTCCTCTCAGCAATTGAGAGAACACGTACACAGAAAGTCAGTCAGGAGAAGACCAGCGTCCACTGTTAATCTACCAACATGCTTGGCACTCATAGATGCTCCACTTGACCACAGCAGAATTACATGTTCTTTTCAAATGCCAGGGAACAGAACACCCACCAAGGTGACTGTACGCTGGGCCATAAGGCAAACACAACAAATCTGAAAGAATCAAGACCACATGGAGTATCTTTTCTCACCCCAATGGACTCAAACAAGAAATCAGTAGCAGAAAGAAACCTGGAAAACCCCCAAATATTTGGAAATCAAACAACTCACTTCTGTGTAACTCATAGGCAACAAAGGAAGTCACAAGGGAAAATAGAATATATTTTGAATGAAAATGAAACATCAGGCATTAGAATTTGGGAGATTCAGGCAAAGCAATGTTTGGGGGAAATTGTGGTATTAATAGATTATATTCAATACGAACAAAATTCTCAAATTAATGATATCGTTTTAATGTAGGCAATGGGGGGAGGCAAAAAGAATGCAATAATTAGAGCAACAATTAATGCTTTTTTTAAAAAAAGCAACATAATAGAGAAAACTCAATAAAATCAAATTCATCATAGTATCTCCCTATAACTTTCTAGTTTTAAAAAATGTTCAAGGATTAAATTTTAATTGGATTTAACTGGACTTTTGCAGGACAATTTTCATGTACTTTGGGATGATAAATAAAAACATCAGTGCCTAATTAGGTTCATAATTTTATTTTTTTTGCAATGTTATCAGTGCTTACTTGTCAATATCCTTAAAGATAGAACTTTATGGAAAGTTTCATCTACACTCTGAAAATGCTCCCAACTGATTATTTTCTTAATCAATATAGCAATTTCTAAGTTAGCTTCTACCAAAATTGTGTCAGTCCTCTTTAGTAGCTGATTTTGAGGATCTAAAACAGCAAAACAATGAATTGATAAATCTTCCAAAAGGTGAGCATTCTAACCTCCATGTTAACTATTCCAATGGTTTTGGTTGATGGTACGTATTTTCTTTGGCACATCTGTATATATTTAGCTTATATTTTCTTTTTAAAAGTGCTTTTATTAATGCATTAAACATTATTAGAATGTATAATCATACTAACAGTGGGGTTCATTTTGACGCATTCATAAGTGCACATAATATGATTGTTTCATTTCAATCTTTGGTGCTTCACTTTTCCCTCCCCCCTCTACCTCCTCCTTTCTCTACTGTATTGTTCTGCCTTCTATTTAATCACCCTTTAATTTGGTGCATTGTGCATATACACAGAATCCATTGTGAGGTGAGATATTTGTACATGCACATGGCATAGTTTGGTCGATTTCTTTCCACAGTTTCTCCCCTTTTCCATCCTTCCTTCCTCTTGGTCCCTGTCCTCAACTTCAATGTTCCTTCTTCTATTTCCATGAGATTCCCCCTGCCACACTTTTCTTTTTTTTTTTTTAAGCTTTGAGTACCTGTTATTCTAGAGCTTGCAATCCAGTGTCTTAGTAGCAGAAACCTGCTTATTATTCCTCTCATCTGAGCTGTACCAGAGAGCCCCACAGCTGCACACATGCCAGGTAGGGGAGAGCAGCAGTGTTACCTGGTCCACATCCTCTGGGCTTCAGGTAGACAAAATCCCATGCAGATGGCCTGGTGTCAGCAGGGTTCCAGCTGTGGAGAGGCACTGGCGCCACCTCTGGTGTCTAAACAGTGCTGATGCTGGCGCTAAGAACAAAATTCTCATATTAATGATATAGTTTTAATGTAGGCAATGGGGGAGGCAAAAATAATTCAATAATTAAGAGCAAAAATTAATGCTTTTTAAAAAAGAGCAACATAATAGAGAAAACTCAATAAGATCAAATTCATCAGAGTATCTCCCTGTAACTTTCTAGTTTAAAAAATGTTCAAGGATTAAATTTTAATTGGATTTTTGCAGGACAATTTTCATGTACTTTGGGATGGTAAATAAAAACATCAGTGGTATATATATTGGTGGTATAGTGCCCAGCATGCACAAGAGGCCCTGGGATCCTCTCCAGTGCGCGAGTGAGCACACACACACACTCTTATGTGCATGCACACACACACACAGCCCTGTGTGTGTGTGTGTGTGTACCAAGGCTAATCTATCATCCCCAGAAATTCTAACTTCGTTGTTCTTGGGGCAAACACCACATCCTATTTTTTTCTAAAGCAGTGAAGTTAAATATTATTTACCAGAATTAAATTCAGCTCTGTGAGCTGAAATTCTAAGAAATATTCAGACGAACCCAAGTCTTCCTTCTCACCCATAAGGATTCAAGGTGTTAAGCATATTTTAAAGATCTGAAGTTTAAAAACAAATATAAAATAAATGCCATAAATAGAGTTCTAAAGGGAGAGCAGCAGGTCTACGCTATATATGATACTGTAAGGTTTTTCATCTTGAGAATGTAAACTTTTGTAAGTGAAAGTGTGAGTTGTTCTGTATGTGTAAAGCACGCTGTACCGACACATTCTCCATGACTAGTAATGTCATATATATGTACGTATGTACCAGGGATTAAACCCCAGGGCACTTAACCACTGAGCTACACCCCAGCTCTTTTTATTGTTTATTTTGAGACAGGGTCTCACTAAATTGCAGAGGCTGGCCTTGAACTTGTGATCCTCCTGGCCTCAGCTACCTGGGCCACTGGGATTACAGTCATGTGCCGGCATGCCCTGTAATGTCATTCTTTTCTAAAGTGAGACTATTTCATTCAAACATCAATGATCTATTGCTCATTTTTCTAAGGTCATGGGAGTCGGCAGTATGACCAGGTAAAAGCATTCTAGATATTTCAGGCAGAAGGGGAGCATTTCAGTCCTTCTGTAATTGTCGATAGGTCTGGAAATGGGAATGCTCCTGCAGGCTGCCACCAGTGTTCAGGTCAGCCACCTTTTGTGGTGACCCAGGGAGCTGCTGCTACTGTTGCCTAAGTGCCTCGGGTCTCCAGCTGCCTTGCATCAGAATGACAGGTGAGGCAGGCAGTGCCGGGAAAGCACAGGGAGAAGGAGAGGAATTCTCACTGTCAAGCAAGTAAACCAACTCAGACACACTGCAGCAAAGTGACAGTGGAAAGGTGGGCTTCAGAACTCAGTGTGTGAATTCTGTGGAATTGGAACAAAGTTTTCTGCTCAGATAGGCTACCTTGATCAACAGGGTGGTCACAACTTTTATACTTCCCTACATTAATATGTGATTTTATGAATTCCATTTGTTTTCCCTAGCATGTCAGAGAAGATTGTGCTTCTGATACTGGCATGGCACATACAGGGCTATTTTTGTGTATTTCTGATTGATGACTTTTCTCGTGCATTTTTGTTTGAAGTGGACTTTCAGCAAACAAAATTTACTCAGTGTTGAGAGCCCCTGCAAAGCAATGCTGGAGATAAGAGTATCTTTTGATCATAACCATCCTACCATTGCATGTGCTCTGGCGTGTAGTCTAGCACCCAAGCTAAGTCCAGGTCTTAGTAGCAGTTAGTTGTTTTGCCTCTAAACCATGTGGGTTTATTTATTATTATTATTATTTTCTATGATTAACTGGGAAAGCAAATAAAAAATTAAACAATTTTCAATCTCCATCGTTTGTTATAGAAACAGGAGAGTTGACTAGCTAAATAAAGATGATGTGTAGCAGCAGAGATGGCTTACAGTGCCTGTGAGCTCCATGCCATCCTGTTGGCTCTGTGTCTCTGTGACATGCTGTCGGGTTCTGAATGGGGATCAGAAGGAGCCTGCGGTGCTGGGGGATGGAGAGCACAGGCACAGTCTCCGGCCAGGAGGAGTCCTTCAGAACTTGAGTTTGTTTAGTTCCTCAGTAGCTGCAGAGTGGGCCACTTCAATAACACTATTAGTTTCCTAAATGCTTGCAAGTAAAGATGGAACGGTCAAATCATCTCCTGGTTGGTTTTAATTCAATATGAAAGGGATGGGGTGCATGGTTGCCAACTTCAAGTTCATCTGGTTTCATAAGATGGCATCCAAAGAATTAAGACTGGATTGAGTTTAGGGAAACAAAACATCCATGTTCTTAATCTTTTGGTAAAATAATTTCTCAGTTTAGTTATTTTGAAGGACACACCCAAAGCTGTCTTATTGAGGGAAAGACATCAGCACCAAGGTTTTGAAATGGGCACATAGGAAGACGAGGATATCATGATTGCTTATCATTTTTTCCTACTTCTGAACAAGTTCTTAATGGCTATGCTGTGTGGTCTCTAAAAAGGAACTCCCACCAAGTATTGTCATTCTTGTCAGTGGGAGGGTTGGCTCTTGAGCTTATGGGCTCCCAAATACATCTCACTGAAAGTAATTGCCATCCCATCAGCCGTGAGAAGGAGCTTGCCTTCCCATTCCTCCAAAGATTTACGAGTGCCTCATGATTGGATATTATGAGCAACAGCTGTACCTTATAAAGATGACTTTTAAAAATAAACTGTTATTGTTATGCCTTAGCTCCTGACCAAAGAAACAGGACCTAAGTCTGACTGATGGTACAAGCTGGTTTTCTATCACGAAACAGTAAATGGCCTTGCTTTCTTGTTATTCTTAGCTTGGATTAAAAAAATAAGAAAGACAAATAAGATTATGAACTTGATAAATGACTACATCCCGCAGTGATATACATCGAAGGGTTATTATAAAACCAAGAGTCCTTGATTAAACAGGGAACCTGCTGGTGTGAATTATTAAGTGACTCTTGTAACTGTCACCTCCTGAGCCTGTCATGAGGCTGAGCTTGCAGGCATGGGCTTTTCTGGAGATCTCAAGCAAAGCTGAAACGGCAGAAGAGTTCCCCAGGAGCTAACTCCAGTCAGCATCCCAAGATAGGAACCAGAGAGAAACTAAGATATTAAAGAAGCAAGAGCCACGCACCCATGAAATCTGAACTCAGAGCTTTGTGCACGCAGCCTGCATGCAATATGGAGGCGGCCATCTGCTTGTTAGAGACAAATACCTTTCTCCTCTGCTTCCTCTGGTCATGGAACCCAAGTGCTAGTCAGGCACACAGCCACCCCGGTTCCCAGCACTTCCCAGGTCCCTTGCCCTTAGGGGCAGCCACATGACTAAATGCAGACAGAGGGGTAGGAACAGGCATGGCGGATCTTTTTGGTCCTACCTTTAGGCAGAAGAGGTGAACCCAAAGTCACTGCCTTTGGAGTGCAGATGTGAGCAGGACCCCAGGACAGGAGCAGTACAGGACCAGCTTGGGGACCCCAGTCCCATCAGACTTGGCTTTCTTAGCTGGGGAACCATGGGTTTCTATTGTATTTAGGCTCTGGGGCTTGGGATCTTTGATAGCTGCTGAGCCTGTCTTGGCTAATACAGTAGATATTATTACTTAGTTCATACAAGGAGAAACTGAGGCTTCGTGTTGCTGAAGTTTGGATAACTAAAAAGTGAGTGTTTTACATCAAGCCGTCTGTCTAATTTCTTTTACATTATGTGGCTTCTCCAATCAGTTGATAGGTACTTGGTGATTCTCACAGGAGTGCATGGCTACTCTTGACCTAGAAATAGTTCTTCTCTGAGTGGAAAGATTTTTCCCTTCAGATGGCATTTGGGGAGAGTAACCCCTGGGGTAAGGTGGGGGAGGCAGCATCCAAGGCTAAGGTAGGGCTATGCTAGGGTTGTGGATTTATAGGAGATTTTAAAAATCAACTGCATTTAAATACTTGTATTTCTGCATGTTTGATAGTTTTTTCCCTCTAATATCCTTGAGTACCATTATGATGATTAAATTGATGTCTGTGTATATCTTGAGTTTAAAAGAAATGTTTTATTCCTTTTCTGGTGACCATAACCTAATACCACCAGAACAGCTATTTTTAAAAAATGTTTTTCTAACTCATAATACAGATATCTCTCTCTTTCTCTCTCTCTCTCTCTCATATATATATATATATATATATATATATATATATATATATATATATGATAACTATAGATATAGTGTGTTTTTTTCCCTTTTTGTACCAGAGACAGGGATTGAACTCAGGAGTGCTTCACCCAATCCTTGAGCTACATCCTCAATCCTTTTTTATTTCTTATTTTTTTGGTACCAGGGATTGGACTCAGGGGCACATACCCACTGAACCACTGAGCCACATACCCAAATATATATATTTCAGTCTTCCTAAGTTGCTGCAGCTGGCTGTGAACTCCTAATCCCTCTGCCTTGGCCTCTTGAGCTGCTGGAATTATAGGAGTGCACTACAGCACCCGGCTTAATTTTTTATTTGGAGACAGGGTCTTGCTAAGTTTCTGAGGCTAGCCTTGAACTTGTGACCCTCCTGCCTCAGCCTCTCTAGTCACTGGATTTACAGATGTGTACTACCATGCCCAGCTTCTAAATCTATACTAATCAAAATAATTCTATTGACAGTTCTACCAATTATGTAACTAGGATTTCTTATGAACACATCCACTTTCTCTCCCAGTGCAAATAATAATAAAAGAAAAATCAATGCAACATTATTATTTCTCTTGAATTAATAATTCTTCATTATTTACAGAGGCAAAATGTTTACCATGCAATAATAGTACTAATTTCTTTTTCCAGTGATGGACATAGCATGATAATAATAGTGTGATGTTTACTTTTTGTTTTTTCCTCTAGACTCATTCATCTTGTGAACTTAAGTCTTTTGATCTAATGGGGAAATTAATCCATGTCTGACTATGGATTCCCACTAACAAGGGGACAAGTTCTTGGGAGTCTCTTACATATAGTCTTTTGTTAAAAGCAATAATATATTGATTCAAGCTCATGCTGCCCTGTGAGATAGCAAGGTATTCTATTAGTCAAAAAT